>NC_073696.1:202167341-202512341 GCF_029784165.1 Wyeomyia smithii
GTACAAAGGAAGTGGTCATAGAAATATTGGATAGGGAGAGGGGTTACCTTTTAAGAAGGAGGGGGTTAAAAATAATAAATTTTCATACATAATGGAAACCTTTCATTGAAATCTGATGATTTTCGGGTTCTTGGTCATATTTGGAGGCCGGAAGTTGATGTCCAGAGACCGAAACATGATGTTCGATGCCATTTTCAATCCAAGATAGCGACTTCCGGTTTCTGGGAAGCCATTCAAAACTGTGGAAAACGCTCACAAACCCCCCAATGTTGGTATTTTCGGAGCAAAAATGACTCTTAAGAACTGGTTATCGGTGTCTGACGATACTTTGAAACTTGGGTTGCTGACTTTCGATTTCTGGAAATCTGCGAAAATTAAGAATTGAATTATATACTTGGCAATATGGGTATTTTCGGAATCGGGATGACTTCGTCATACGAATATCGATCATATATTTCCAAATATTGGCCTTTTTTGAAAATCGGATTTCGTGCAAATGTTTCTAGAGAAGTGTTTCAAAACATCCAACCTACTGTGATCCGTTTTTGGAACGATTTCTTGACATATTTCTTGCGTAATTTGATAACAGAGAGTCCAATTTAGCGTTTTGGATAAAAAATATGTTTGTAAAAGTTGCTGAAGCTCAACTATTACCGAATTAAAATTTGGTTAAGAGCATAGATCAAATAAGAGTTTTTTCATGCATTATGGAACTTTCGGAATGAATACGATAGTTTGAGGCCTTTGGTCATGTCTGGAGACCGGAAATTGATTTCCAGAGACCGGAACATGATGTCGAAAAGAGAAAGAGGCAGCTATCGAAGAAAGAGGGGGTCTCAATTTATAAGAAAGTCAGGTCTTTTAGTGCCCTATGGGAACTTTATGAAAAAGTACGATAACTTTGATGCCCTCGGTCGGTCATGGCCAGAAGTTGATGTCTAGGGACCGGAATATGATGTCCGATGTTTTTCTAAAACAAATATGGTGACTTTTGGTTTCTGGGAAACTGTATACAACTGTAGAAAACGTTTACAAACCTCCAAACATTGGTATTTTAACGGAACCAGGATGACCTTTAGAAACCAGAAATAAAAGTCCAACGACATTTTTTAAATTTAATTTGGTGACTTCCGGTTTCAGAATTTTGTGAAAAACGAATATATGCTCTGCAATATGTATATTTTCGATATCAAGATGAAGTCCACAATCCAATTATTCATGTCCGGCGCAAATTTTCAAATCGTACATGGCGGATAACATTTTCTGGAAAGGTTACTAGGATACAGAAGAAGACTCGGATGTAATATTGAAACGTTGTTTCGAAATCAATTCCGCGATTTCTGCTTTCTGTCAGGCTGTGTAAAACTAAGTAAAATGGTTAAATAATGTCAATATTTCAAGCAAGAGAACTATGTTCAGAAAATAACGACACCCGTTTTCAAAGCTATTTTCAAATTCAAGAAGAAAAATATTCAAATACTCCCTGATATTAAGTTCATAGGTCAGAGCTGACTCCCCAAAACCGAAAATTGGTGTCCGAACGTTTGGTATAGTGAGGGTTGTTTTACTGCATTGGAAGTGATTCAAAACTTGAAGAAAATGTGGAGATAGTCCCCTTATCTCAAAATTGTTGATTAATTCATGAAGACTGATGTTCAACAATAAGAATGATATTGATATAGTTTACACAAAAAAGTAAAGCGAGAAGACATAGCAAGCAATAGTTTTAACTATCAGAGGTGAGCTTAGGCTATTGATTATGTATTTTCAGTCTAATTTGAGTTTTTTGAAAGTTAATCGATATCGTCGAAGATGCTGATGAGGCAATCCATTTTCCAAGGGAATTTTTGAACTCACGCGACCCAGCTGGAATGCCTTCGCATCGATTGTTAATCAACGAAAAAGGTGGTATATAAGCAAGTTTATAACTTAAATAGTAATATTATTTGAAATGATGTGTTGGAAAAAATATATGGAAATATAGAAAATTATAGAAAAAGCAGATATTTTTACTCGAGCAAGGCCGGGTACATTCAGCTAGTTTAATATAGATTTTAAAGAAAGTGAGGACGGAAGCTTCGCAAGGCAGAAAAGGAGCTAAGTGAGCGTTGCAGTTTGCTCTAAAATCTAATTCAAATTTTTAAGAAAAAGCTAAAAGGTAATTTTTTAAACCAATTTTTTTTTTTCAAGACGCACTACGAAGAGTGTAAAAATTATGCAAAGTGGTTGATGATTGTTGTTTTCTTTTGAGAAATAAGTAGCGATACGAAAAAAAAAGAAATAGAGGGATAGAGATGAAGAGAAAGCAGGGAGAGAGAGAGAGATGAATTATCCAAAAAGTAAAATATCTCATGTCTGAAACTTCGGTTAAATTTTTACAGTTCAAGCTACCAAAAAAAATTCGCACTTAGTATGATTTTTAAAGAGCTCTAGGGCGTTCATTTGAGCATGCGAACATCAAAATCGGAATATGCGTTCTGTAAAATGAGCGTTTATTTTGTAATTTTTTTGTTTTGATTCTGATATAATATACATATAAACAACATATGTACACATACGTACATACAAGCACACATACACATACATACCGAAATTGTTCAGTTCGTCGATCTAAGTCGATTGGTGTATAACACATGGTTCTCCATGCCATTCATTTTGCCTTAAAAGTTAAATATCTTATGTAAAAAATACTCTTTGATCAATATTTTGAGAACTAAGCCACTAATCAAAAATCCACTCGGTAGCATTCTGGAGGAGCACAGTAGCTTTCGTTTGCGTATAAGATCATCAAAATCGGATATTGCGTTCTGTAAGAAAGGTGCGTTAGTATTTTGCGGCACATACATACAGACAACATACATACACACACATACACACACACATACACACGAACAGACATTGTTCAGTTCGTCGAGCTGAGTCGAATGGTATATACGATTCGGCCCTCCAGATCTTGGATCTGTTTTGCGATTTTCGACCGCTTTTATAACCTTTGTTTAGTATAACAAAGGTAAAACTGATAATCACGATCCTTATCATTATGAGTGATGTAAACACCCTGAATAAATTCAGCAAATAAATTACTGATTTCACTGTTAGTTTGACTAATCTTATTTTAAAGGTGCATTTTTGAAGGAAAGGTGTTCGATTTTTGTTTATCTTTGGCAAAATTAAAAAATGATTTAGGATCTAATTTTATGTTGTTTTCTATCTTAGTGTTGTAATACTTAAACGTTCATAACTTTTTTGTTTTTTATTTTACCATCACCAAATTTTGACAGATAGCAGTACATATTGTCATCAATGTGTGAAAAAAAAGGTTTTAACAAAGGTATTTAATATTTTGAGACATTTTGGAAAATTTGGCACAGAAAAAAAAATTACATTGTGTATATTTTGTCAAGAACCGTGATTTTATCACCTACAATTTTGCTTAAGACACCATTTCAATCAAACAAACCGTTTTTCTGATATTGAAATTTGTATTCATAAGTCACCACTTTGAATAGGCCTTTTTGAAGCAGCGAGTCTACATGAAGAACTGATGTCATAAAATGACTTCATTATTAAAGTGAAACAACTATGAAAAGTTTCAGCGAATTGATATGCAAAAAAAAAAATTTCCATGGAGTGCATCTAAACATCGTCTTAGTAAAACAAATACATATTATACATATTGCGGTCTCGAACGGTTTCCTGAAGTCAAATTATTATGAAAATAATTGAGTAAATCTGGTCTATCTGAATATAATTAGATAAAAAGTTTTTATAGAATTTTGACATTAAAAAAAGCTTTTTTTGTTGTTGATTCTCTAGTTGAACTTTCAAAAATCATTTGTAAGAATAATAACTTTACTCTTCCGGGTTAATTAACTATATGATTTCAAAACAATGCAAAACAAAGTATTATAAGCAAATAACTTTCTATTGTTTTGTTCCTGCTTCAAAATCACATACAATTCGTTAAAAACAGCACAACTTGAAAGTCGGAATGCACCTCATACCGTACCAATACTTGTTATTCACGTGTTACCGAATGGTATTTGAAATCAAAATTAAAGTTTCTGAACTCGTAAATAAATGTGATGAAATTTATTATAATTTGCTCAGAACTTGTAGAACAATTACAATCGTAATTTATTTTCACTTTTATTCAATCCACTTCAGAATTTTTTAAATGTCTACTCTATTCTCAGGACTGAATCTTTCACCTGCAAAGCGATCAATTCTATGAATGACCACTCCTGATGTAGGGTCAGCCAATCTCATTCGGTGCTACTTTCCTACCAGATTCTACCAGCTCGGAATATCCGTATCGTGAGCGATTGCGAAACGGTTGCTGCTGCTGCTGCCACTGGAGGCAAGATGTTTTTACGACCGAAACATTTCATTAACTCATCATCACTCTGCACATAGCCGCCGTCCGTAGAGGGCGCACCGAAATTGCGCGAGTTCATTGCCTGAGGGATTTAATTGTTTTCCACAGCCATCCTTCCGTGGTGCCCTTCGTCCTGATCCGATGGCGGCTGACCCTAATGTATGTTTCGCTAATTTGCTGCGCTTGTTTTTTCGATGTTTGGGAGAAAACTTTTGCTTCCCGCGTTTTTATTTCCGTCTAGTCACTGCCGATCATTGATGAAGTTTCACCGGCGAAATGGTCTGTTTGCTTGACTGAGTGTTCACCGCTCACGGAAATGAACTTTTCGTATATAGTATAAGTTTTGCGATACTTTCTTGTGTAGAAGCTTTGGAACGATATTCTAGGACAGGCTCCACTTCATTTCTGCAATCTTCGTTTTGTTTTGCCAGTAATCCATTGCCGGTGCAGGGGTTACACCCACTTGCATCAACGGTTTTTACGAGTTCCGATCATGCAGCGTTTTATGTCCTTTGTTGATTGGCGCCGACGACTAACCGGCCCTAGTCCGCACAAGCAAGTCATAATCCTTCGAAGATCCTCGATCGGTCTCGGACGCGCAACCATTCGGCGAGCATCGTCGGTCGGTCTGGGAAAATTGTTCCCTAATTAAATTTATGATACGGTTTTATATATGTGAGTCGAACGTTTAATTTATTGGATGAATTATTATCATTACTTTTGCTACTGCGTTTCTGCACAGCCAGGCATTTGCCGGGTCCGATCGCTGTTCGACGTCCGAAAATTTTACGAGAAACCAACGCGGCGACGAGATGAATTAGTTGCGGAGGCGCAATAAAAAGGGCGAATTCAGGGATTTTCCCGCGCTGTCTGGAACTTCTCCGTTGCTGCTTCAGTGGTGATCTGAAAATCGGACAGCCGATCTTCGGACGCGGGCATTGCAATTCAATGAGGTTTCGACAACGAAGCGCGAGAATTTTTCGGCCAGCCAACAACATTGATCGGATCGCCGCGGGTGGTTTGACGTGTGCGGTGTATGGCGGAAGAAAGCAGCGCAATCCTAATGCGGGGTTTGGGGAAAAGTGCGAAGCTACAAACCACCGACCAGCGACTGAGGGCATGATTTTGATCCGCAGATAAAAATCTTGATGTTATTTGGACTGCGACAGCAAGAGCAGCAGCAGTGTGATGCGATGATGGGATTATAAATATTGATGATTTGTCCCAGCAGCCCTGGGCAATAATGTGTGATCCATGCGATCTGGTATGGTTCGAGACGGCGTGGAATGCGATTTCCTCTTGTTCGCGTTTTCTAAGTGCGCCGACGGATCGTCCATTCGGAATCTGGATCTAAAACCAAACCCTGTACCAAAACGAGTGCTTTGTGCTTAGGAACTTTTTTTTATTGCCGATTTTCAATTTTATTTATGTAGACGGAAAAGAGCAAAATACTAATTTGTCCTACTTTTCTCAACAGAAAACAATCAATCCACTAAAGTGGATGTAAAATTTGAGCGTTCTTTTGAAACGTTTTAACCTTTCGAAATCAGTGCTTCCGGCAACCGAAAAGAAACAAATCACTTTCAATTAATTAAACTCTCCCTTTGGTTCCACCCTCTGAACTGCTGTGTTTGGTCCCAAGTGCCGGATATCGTGATAACCGCCATCATCGCTGGAAAATCACCATTATATGGTCCACATAGACCATAGCAACCACACCCTCAACGATAGGTTAAGTTGAGGATGGAGAAAGTTAAGGACGATGACGATTTAATTTCAGCCTCCCCGATGACCGGAGATACTGGTCCAGTGGGACTGTGCATCGTTAAAATACCTTACAAGATTTTGGATGTTTCAGTTCTACATCAGTACGGTCAGATAACAGCATCATCACCATTTATTTACTGACCGCCGGTCTTTGTTACGGACACTGGGACAGTGTTTAGCAGAGCATTAGTTTGATTTTTTGGTATTCCGCACATAGCAATGTTTCTCACAACCCTTTCTAGCTTCGAGCTCAGTAGGGGTGAAGTTGTTGCTAACACACATCTTTTCCGGATTGATAAATGCTACCCAAATACCCCACAGAAGCATTCCACACCAGGGCTAATCATTCTTGTAAGATTCATTTTCCCATCTCCTACTTCGTGAGCCAAGCGTTGAACCGAAACCGGTCACTTTTGCTTGTGCCTTATCTTAAATACCGAGTCTAAACGGATTGACCCAACAGTTGCTCTCTACTTTCCAGGGGGTGAAACAAGCGGGATTACTAAAGTTCGGACACCGGATTACGGCTAAGTCTGAGGCTAAGAGTGGTTTTGTTGTTTCAAAAGTTGGAAGGAGATTTGGCCCAAAATGTCGGGCTGATAGTGTTTAATTATTTAACGCTGCCGGGCCGGGGGTTTTGCGGTGCATTAGAGAGTGTAAGTCACATGGTAATTTCATGTCGTACAAGGTTTTTAAACATCGTAAACTTGGTGTGAATAAAGAAAACTTATACATTTAATAGAATAAATGGAAACAAAACCTCATCACAGTTTCGTAGAGTTAACCAGTAGCAACAAGAAAGCAAATAAACTCTCTCAGTTAGTGAAAACAATTTCCAACATAATCAATAAACCACCACTCACTTTAAATTAACCTTTCCCATTCGGCTGCTGTTTAACTTCTTCGTTGGAAATTAAATTCAAATTAACAACGTTCCATTAAATTATCATTTCATTCACCGCAAAATACATAAACCTTCAACCGCGGATAATCTGCGAATGCCTTTCCATCATTAACATCATCATCATCATCATCAACACCCATGCTCGTCCACGATGTCGTCGTCGCCGTCGTTATCAACCGTTTAGGAACTGAATGCAGCCGGACTGAGTGAATTTCCCCCTCGGAAATTGAAGCGGCCACTCATTGCCCTCTCGTTTTTCTGTGGAGCCACCAGAGAGGGGAGTGGGCAGGACGAGGCTCCACAGATGTGAATCCCATTAATAAACAATTAAATATTTCGCGCCCTAGCTGCTCGAGCACGAGTGGAAAACATTGGCCAGCCTTCCGCGTGACTGTGCAGAATTTAATTTATGCCGGGAAAAATCAGCTGCGCAGAATTTTCCCAAAAATTTGCTCATTTGTCTGTTCGCTGCTTTTCCAGTGTGGCTGCTGCGGGACCGTCGCCGTCTTGTTCGGTGATGGTTATTTTATCAGAGTAACCACAGCGCCGGATCATTGTTGGTTTTTGCCAATTTTCTTGCACGGCTGGTTGAACACCAACTAGAATTTCGGTCCGTTTATGGTCTTTAAATAAACATTCGTTTTGACATGATTCCTGGAACTGAAATTCCGTGCACGAAGACATCTAAATACTGATTGAATAGTTTTACCAAGCGATGAGTGTATGAAAAGTAGTTAAATTTGTTGAAATTGAACAAATATTCGACGAACAAATCCGCAAACTTCCACAAGTAACGCGCGTTTCTATGAAATAGTTGTATTAACGTTTTTATTACAATCTACAGTTAAAGATTCTGGGAGGCATTACATACAATATAAATTTTCTCTATCACAAAAAAACGAAAAATTGAGAACTAATAATGCATACCTTTATCAGAAAGCATTGAAAAATAACAGAAAGGTTGTGCGCCACGACTGCAAGTTTGACGTAATGGCTGCTTGTTACATTACTTGCATTGTTGCATTCGAGGGTTATCGCAAGTGATAAGTTTGAAGTAAACCTCTCCTTTTCAATAATTTTTTGAAAGATAGACGCTAAGACGACGATAGACTATCTAAAATACGTTCATGTCAATAATTTTCTTCAAACACTAAAAAACACTCTCTGGAAACAATGCGGTGACCCTGAAGAGATGACAAATGGGAACTGGGGTCGAGTCAGACCTCCGAATGTAATCCCAGTTCCAGAAATACTAATATATAAGGTATTTGAACATTCAGGCTGTTTTCCGGACACCAGTAGTCGCCATCCTGGAATCAATTTTTGGTTTCAAGATGATATCCCGATTCCGAAAACACCCATATTGGATGATATTTGACAATTTTTTTAGCTCTGATTGATCGAAATATTGCTCAGAACAGGACTCGATATTTTTCAATAATACAATAGTTTACATAATCAAATTAAAATTTTCCGTATTTTGGTGAATGGGTGGTGCTGTAACTGTAACATGCAACATTTTATGAATTTTGTGTTTTTTCGTGGGAAAAGGCTTGAAATAGTACGTACTTTTCACATCTGCAAAAATATGCTCACGTTTGTTCGAAAAAAAGTCGTGAAAATGCCAAGTTTTTTTGTCACATAGCGAAAACAACTGCATAATTGTCACACTATTTAAACTTTTAAAACTTATTTTGTCTAAAAAGCTATCATCTAAATCTACATCAGCATCAGCTGGAATTCGGAAGTTATTTTACCTAGTAACCCACCGCCGGTGATCCGTTTCTAGTGTTCGTCTCATACTTTTTGAATCCAAGAAAAATTTCATTTCCGCTGTGTCCAAAAAGTATCATTGTGAAAATCTTAAAAAGTGTCATTTACTTGAACAACCAATTCTGCAAATGTTACAATTACGTAATCATAGACAGTGCATGCAAAACTTATGTTTCAATCGATTGCTGCAAAAACCAAGGGGACGATCCATTAATGTTGTCACGCAAAATTCGGAAAAAATTAACTCCCCCCCTCCCCCTTGTCACAAGTTGTCACAACTTCCTTGTCCCCTTAATTAAGTCACCTTATCATATCCCCCTCCCCCTTCTTTGGTGATAATTGATTGAAAATCGAGAAATTTGATGGGAATGTATTTTTTCTTAATAAGAACGATTTTACTGAAAGAAAAACTGAAACTAAAAGGAAAAGAAGATTATAGAAGATAACTAGAAAAGGCGTTTAGTTCTTAGTCTGAGGATGCTGCTGATGGAGTCGCATATCGACGACATAAAAAGCCGAGACATTAACTGCAGCATTATTGCTGATTTTTGAAAAACCATCAATATTTAGTTCCTCTTCTTCAATCAATTCGCAATCCAAATCTTCTCCACATGTTACAATAACCAAGCATTTTTATTTACGTTTTGTCACAATTTTTATATTGATTGGATTGTGAGACACTAAAACTTAATGAAATTGCACTGTCATTCATAAATTAACATGCACGGTAAAACAGAATTAAAGAACATTATGCTTTTTTAGCGAAAAAAAAATTGTCATTTATTTTATCTAAAGCAAATCTTAAGCAAAAAAAGGGATCGTAGAACTATAAATGAATGATGCGAATATTATAAATAGTTCTGAGTTGATCTCTGTGGTTAGGTATGTGACTTTTTTATTTATTTATTTTTTTTTAGTTGAAATGTGATGTCACACTCAAGCTGTCTAGTAGGCAATGAGCCAAATATATAAAGAGAAATGCCTTCAGAAGCGCCTGTTATCCTTCCTCCGGATTCACTACCAAAATTACCAACAAGCAAGTAACTACTTGTGACTATTCTATTGTATTAGATACAGAAACGAGTTGGGACTCTAGTGTTAATAATGAAAAAGTTTTTGGGGATAGGTATAATGTGTTTAGAGATGATCGCGACAAATTTCTGTCTGACAAATTGCCGTTTGTAATAAATATAACTCAGAAGAAATCAAATCGAGTAAATGCAAGGAGTTCGATCACGTTTGGGCTAAAAGCACAATTAAAAAGCAAATTCATATTTTCGCTTCCGTGTATTTCCCTCCTGAACATGCATAAAAGGAGTCATACGTAAAATTCTTTAGTTTTGCTAAAAAGATTATTTCCAAATCCGAACCTGAAATTAATATTCACATTTACGGTGACTTTCATCAACGAGCAGCAAATTTTATTGCCGATGACGAAAACGAATCTCGTCTGTTACCAATTATGGGTGACAATGAAACGCTTTATCCCATATTCGACCAAAGTGCGGCCATAGGACTTAATCAAATAAATACGGTTAGAAATCATAACAACTGTTATTTAGATTTGATATTTACAAACATGACTGATGACATTGAATGCCATTGAATATTCCATTTTTATGCATAACAACACCACATTGTTAGATAACGAATTGTCCGAATCATTCTTTGACTTCAAACAAGCCAACTATGAGCTTATCACGAGCAAATTGAACTCTATCGAGTGGCAAACCCAGATTTATGAATTTGAATATTAAACATGCAGTGGATAAGTTCTACGAAATTATATATGAAATATTAGAACAGACAGTCCCAAAGCGGCAAAGAAAACATACTAGCACATCAAAAAACTCAATATGGTTCAACAGAAAAATAATCAATCTTAAAAAAAAAACAGAAGGCTCATAAAGTTTACAAAAAAGAATAAAAGTGATACGAACCTTTCATGCTATCTTCATGTATGTGATCAACAGAATATAGAAATAAAAAGTGCCTATGATGAATACAACACTAAGATAGAAAACAACATAAAATTAGATTCTAAATCATTTTTTAATTTTGCCAAAGATAAACAAAAATTGAACACCTCTCCTTCAAAGATGCACCTTAAAAATAAGATTGGTCAAACTAACAGTGAAATCAGTAATTTATTTGCTGAATTCTTCCAGGATGTTTACACCACTCATAATGATAAGGATCGTGATTATCAGTTTTTTCATATCTTCCTGATCCTTTGAGAGATATAACAGTCGATTATGTAACCCTTGACGAAGTTTTGGCTTCCTTAAATGGAGTGAATGTATCGAAAGGTGCGGGACCAGACGGGTTTTTTTTCCTCTGTGTGAACTCATCACTACGACCAGAGACATTTTGATCTATTGTGATATTGCCCAGGTGTTTTCTGTGCTCCGCACTTCATATTATTGGCAGTATCACTATTGAAGTGAATGATACGCTTTTTTTATTTATATCCGTGCTTGTGTGTGAGAGTTTACCCTTTCATTTCAAGCTTACTGCACTACTATACCTAGCCTCTTTTCTATCCTACCAATACCGCCAAATTACAATTCCCTGAACTGAGGCTACACCTAACGTTCCTCTCTGGCCAAGTTTATTCTAAAAGGGACTTATTATGTCAAGAGGAAGGAGTTTTATCGAAACCTCGTTCCTCGTGCCAATATCGCCAATTACAATTCCCTGTAGAGGATAAATATTTCTGAAATCAGTTTTATTATAAGAAGGACTTATTTTGTCAAGAGGAAGGAGTCTTATCGAACCTCGTTCCTCCTACCAACAACCGCGTCACAATCACAATTCCCTAAAGAGGCACTCAATGCTTCACCTCTGGTCAGGTTTATTATTAGTAGGACTTAAATTTTTGTCAAGAGGAAGGAGTCTTATCGAAACCTCGTTCCTCCAGCCAAGACCGCGTCATAATTACAATTCCCTGAAGAGAACTACTATACGTTACTCAGAACAGTTTTATCATAAGAGGGACTTTTTTGGTTAGGATGAAAGTCAGCAAGGGTACTATAGAATTCAGCTTGAAGGAAGGGTATGTGGTGGAGAGCCTGAGAATGAACCCATGTTAAAGTCCTTTGACAACCAAATGGCCTGATTCTACTAAGATTCGAACCCACGACCACTCGTTTATCAAAGCGGACTCTGTAACCTTGTGGCTACGAAGCTCTCTGACCACTGACGGGTTACCACCACTACTTAAGGAGCAACAGTGGGGCCTTTTTGAATTGTTGAAAATCGGAAATTTTTGATGCTTTTTTCGACGCAATTTTGTTTTAAAGCAAAATATCAAAATTCTAAGAGTTTGTCCACCTATAAGAATCCAAACTCTTTTGAACTTAAAAAAACAGATCTTAAATCGAACAAAAACTGAGCACAAAACGGTAATTCTACGAAAACGGTTCTGGCATGGTGTCAGTATATTTCACGAAGCAATTTTTTTTTTCAAGAGGGGATTTGTTAGTAGCTTAAGTATTTATGATAAATATTAGTAAATAATGAGTATGCGTGTCCAATCACAAATGGTGACTTCTCAACACTGTTAGAAATTTGTAATTTTAATTGTTAGGATTTGTTTGCTTTCGCAATTAGGACTTATCATTCGTAGGGATTTAAACCTACTTGTCAGAAAAGGGGAAGTAAACTTACAACTAACTTAATTGCTAACTTATTGGCTATAAAGAGAGCTTATCGTAGCAATTGAGGATTGCAACGATTTTTGTCGAAAATTGTTAATAGTTTTATTTGACATAGCTTCTAATGGTTCAACACCAGTAAGTCTATGTAATTCGAGTGTACCAAACCAAGGAGGACGCTTCAAAATCATTTTCAGAATTTTATTCTGAATCCTTTGGAGCGTTTTCTTCCTTGTTGAACAGCAACTTGACCAGATCGGTAGAGCATAAAGCATTGCTGGTCTAAAAATTTGTTTGTAAATCAAAAGTTTGTTCTTTAAACAAAGTTTAGAATTCCTGTTAATGAGAGGATATGAACATCTCGTATATTTGATGCACTTGGCTTGTATACTCTCAATGATTCACGAAGCAAAATAATATCAAGTATGTGTGAGCATTAACGGTAATGCGATAATATCTAAGAGTGGTAGTCAAATTATGTCTTATATTGAGTAAAAAAGTCTCAGGAATCGATTGGTAGGTGTCTGATCCACGTAAAGTATCAGCAACATGTCAATTTTGCCCCGATTCCCCTACAATACTAAAATTAGCTTATCTCGACGTTAGATTGGCTTATTTGAAATCTGTTTAATGTAATATCAAGAGGGCAAGCGATACTCAAAGATACAATAACAGTTTGTGTTTACATGATCATGGTTAAAACATGACATGGTTAAAACATAAAAATCTCGCTACAGCTATGAGACAGAATCTTCGCGTCTTCGATAAAGTCAAATGCGACCCCCTCCCTGCAAAAAGGAGAGGATCATGTGAAGACAAATTGTTATTGTATCTTTGAGTGTCATTTACACTCTTGATATAATATTAAACAGAGATAAACCTATTTTAGTATTGTAGGGAAATTTGGGCAAAACCGACATGTTGCTGACATTTTACGTTGATCAGACTCCTACTAATCGATTTCTGAGATTTTCTCACTTAATATAAGATATAATTTCACTTCCACTTTCAGATATTAGCGCATTACCATTAATGCTCAGACATACTCGATATTATTTTGCTTTGTGAAATATACTAAAACCATGCCAGAACCGTTTTCGTAAAATCACCGTTTTGAGTTCAGTTTTTGTCCGATTTAAGATCTGTTTTTTTTTTTAAAAGATGGGTTAGAAGATTCTAATAGGTGGACAAATTCTTAGAATTTCGGTAGTCCCCCGTACCCAGATAAGATATCAAGGATCTTTTTTCATGTAAATTTAAGTTTTGCATCCCGCTTCGCAGTAAAAATTTCAAATTTGGTCAAAAAAAAATTTTATATGTGTTTTGAAGGGTTTTATCTAGGAATTACGAGAAAAATTCACTTTCTTGTGATGTTCAATGGGCTCTGTGAGTCAAATAACTAAATGCGATGCTGAACTAAACCACGCAAAATATTAAAAAACAATTCCACAAAAATATTAAAATTTATGGAAAAAAGTAGGTTGTAACAGGTTGTGGTAGTCATTTTTTCATAAATCACGTTTAAGCAACCTAGAAACATTTTTTAGAAAGTCGATATGTTTTACAAAAATGCTAGAAATAACATTATCTTTTAATTTCCGCAAGGATACAGAGTCCGTTTGTCAAGCGGATAGTCGTGGATTCGAATCTTAGAAGAATCAGGGCATTCGATGTCCAAAGGGACTTTAAACATGGGTTTATTCTCAGGCTCCTCACCAGTTATCCTTCCTTCACGCTGAAATCTACAATACCTTTGCGTGACTTTCCCTTAGCAAATATGAGTTCCTCTTATCAATAAAACTTATCAGAAGGACGCACAATGAAACTTCTCCAGGGAATTATAATTGGTGGCAGGATGAACGAGGATCGGTATAGGGTAACAGTAAGCGTGTAAAAGGAAGGGTAGCACATTACACACAAGCACAGATAAAAAATAATAATAATAAGCATGCCACTTCTCAATAGCGGTATTGCTAATAATATAATATAATAATATATTCTAATAATGTGGGATACAGCAGACACCCGGGCATATCTCACAATAGATCAACGATTCTGGTTGCAGTGAGGAAGCCCATACAGGAAAAAAACCTGGAGGCATCCAAATGGAGAAGCCAGCTCCCAGATCGTACTGATTGACGGTCGGCACTTTTCGGATGTTACTAATGTTAAATTTTTTCGGGGACCAAACATTGACTCTGACCATTATCTCGTCGTTTGTAAGATCCGCGTACGGTTGTCGAACGTGCTGAAATCTCGCACAGAGAGGACGACGCGTTTCAACATTCAGCGGTTGAAAGCTGATGGCGTGGCAGTAGAATACGCCAGAGAGCTTAATCAACGGATCGCAGGACAGCAGGAGGAACGAGTGGAAGACATAAATGGGCTGTGGAGCAGTATCCACGGTGTCATCGAAACGACTGCGAGAGTGGTGGTAGGTACGACGCGTGGAAGACAGCGTAACGGCTGCCGAGTTCCAGAGAGCGACAGATGACAAGAGCTGCATGCTCACTGCGGCTACGCGTCAGAGTAGAGGGAGATACAGGGAGGCAAGAGCTGCCGAAAAAAGAACCCACTGGCGGAAGAAACGTGAGTACATGGAGCAGGTGCACGCCAGTGCAGAGGATAGCTATGCTCAAAACGACGTGCGGAGCTTCTATATATATTCTTTGTTGGCGAATACCAGGCTGGTTCTCGACAGGGGCGTTCCACGACGGATCAAATTTTCACCCTGCGACAGATCCTCGATAAGTTCCGGGAGTATAACTTGCAGACCCACCATCTATTTGTAGATTTTAAGGCAACATATGACTCGGTGAACAGACAGTTCAGTGCGGAATGCTACCTCTACTTGGTTTGCATGCAATTTTTCGTATTTTGATCTTAGCTCATCTCGCGATTCTTACTTCCTAGAAAGTCTTCAGCCACGTCAGTGTCCTTCTTGCTCAATCGATTAAGCAAAATAATATCTTCAAGAATACGTATCGCATGTCTAACGCAACTGCTTTCATGCCATGTTTTCATGTGTTGTAAGAATTTGACTGTGTTTTTACAAACAAAAACGGTTCAGAGAAAAAATATCTTCACGAAAACACATGCAAAACGAAAAAATATTTTATCAACTGTCATGTAGGTTTCTTACTCAACCAAATTATCCCTAAACAAAAAGCCTTTGACCTCTCGAAAATCTTGTCAAGGACCGCTACTTACTATGCGGTTAAATTTACGATATAAAGTGAATACTAAAAACTTCATGCACTCTAGTACCACGTTGTAACAGAATCCGCACTAAACTATTGACCAACCGGAAGCCCTTCTGAAAAAATTTTCTGAAGACCACAGCTTGAGTGGTTAGACTCATCGGATAGATTTTAGTTCAAAATACTCAAAGCTACGCGCCAAACTGTACCGAAATTCACAACTTTTTATGCGATGTAATTCACGAGATAAATTATGTTCAAAATGCGGTTAATTCACGAGATAAATTATGTTACAATACTCAGAATAACATGCACACTAGCACGTCATTGCGAAAGAATTTTGAACCATCTGTCGATCATAAGCCTTTTAGGTGCTGTAATATTCAAACTGGATGTTGCAATTATCAGCGCAGCAATTTCAATCTGATTGTAACGGGTAATGTAACTGAAAGTATGTTTCAATGTACAGAAAATCAAGAGGCACAACTTCTGTTCGCGCTTGTTCGAAAGTATTCTGTATGTTTTTCGAATTTATCGGACGTTCCGCAGGGCAGTAATTTGAGATATTTGCTTTTTCGTTGTATATAAATGAGTGCTACCAGAAAATTGTCGTATGTTTTTTGCGTACGATGTTAAGCTGTTGAAGATTATACGGAATATCGCCGACTGTGTCGAAGTCGAACTCCAGCGACTTTTTCCACGAGTAGTCTTCTAACAACGCACTGACATTAAGAATCCAGAAATGTTGCGTGATTTCATTCAATAGATAAAATGACACGATACTGTACAATTATAGCATGTTTGGTCGAACTTTGACTAGAGTTAACCAAGTTCAAGATTTTGGTGTTGCATTGGATACATCGTTTCCATTTAGACCGCACTCTAATGAAATTATTTTAAAGGCGAATCGATAACTTGGATTTATCTTCAAAATAGCATCGTAATTTCGTGACCCACTGGGTCTTCGTTCACTGAACTGTTCTCTGGTGCGATCTGATTTTGAAACTAATTATGTAGTGTGGTGTCCTTACAACGCAAACTGGATTGCAAGAGTGCCTACTTCTAGGTATGGAAACACTGCAGCAAACACGGTTCGATGCACAATCAGTTTTTATTTAGAAAATTTCAACTGGCGAAACTGATGCCCCCGAATTTTGCAGCAGCCAAATATGTATGCTCCGGACAGGCCAAGGAACTTTCTTCCTCTACCACATCACAATGCATTTTATGGGCAACACGACCCCGTACACTCTATGTCAACCAGCTCCAACAACGCATCAGAGCTATTTGACTTTAACATGTCAATAAAAATGTTCAGGCGACTCCTCCGTCGACGACAATCCTAAGTGTTTTATAAAGTGTTTTGTTTGTTAGTAAGACATTTTATCCTTTAGACCACTAATTTGTCAGATGGTTTTAAAAATGAACAAAAAACAATATCCAAATTTGATAGGATTAATTATATGCATTATATTTTACGTGAAATAGATTTACTGTTAATGTCTTTGAATCCAATGTCAATTCATTTTATATACAGAGATTGCAAACTACAGAAGTAGCAGAGCAAGAAGTTTTTTTTCTGTAAAATTGTCAAACACGATTTAGACGGTCTTCATCTGTCTCGTGATATTTATTAACAGAAATGCATCAGAAGTACAATTGAAGGAAAGTTTCTGTAGGGAAAAAACAAAGAAAATATACCTCCTTTCGACTGAAATCCCCTGTAAATTGCATAATAGATAATTCTAAAAATATTCAAAATAGTAAAACCAATTCTCACTTGATTTTGAGATTCAACTGTTTAACTTGAAGAATCCAGTTGTCAGTGTGTGCAACCCTTGTATTCGGTTAGATAATCGAATCAAAACTGATTTTCATTCATGTTGTCAGATAGTATGAATGAAGTGGAAAACAACAGCTTGCCTTTTGCATGGTATGCCTTACCGTGCTGTTATAAAATATTTTATCTTATTTTCTAAGAATCATCAAAACTCCCTATATCCAATTTTATGGTGTTGTTTCGCATCATTATCTATGTCACAGTTTCAAATATCCAAATATCGTAGTACAAACTTGAAAGAATACTGCAACAAAACCAATTCAACAATAAACTAACCAATCCAACTAACGTTCCAAGCCCATTGCATCAAGTATTAAACAGTGATTATCACTTCCGACATTTTTTTCCGCTCAAGCGGAATCATTGCACCGATCCACTTTACAACTCCCCGAAGAGCTCTTAGCTGTCTTCGGCAGTTTGTTCGCCTTGGGAAAAACTTTTCTGCGACAGTGCCTCAACTATTAGTGTTCTAGATCGGCCGCCAACACCATATTATTCCTAGCGTGCGTTACCAGCAAATTTTGCGGGATTGTCAGTTGTCTGCCGAAGATAGGAAAAAAACATTTCTTTATTCCCTGCCACAAAGTATACAAGCAGAGTCGACGCGGGACGGAGAAAACTTCTCAACTCATTCTGGCACCGCACAAGGGGGAAAGATAGTTTGCCCGGTTTGGCAAGCAAGTGGGGCGTAAGTTGCGTGTCTCGCATCACAAGAAAAGAAGATCCCCGTTGTAGGATGCGAAACCTAAATTATTTATACACCACCGACCAGAAGCTAAACTCCGAACGAAGGAAGAAGTTGGGGTTTAGCATCAACCGGCAGACAGGCAAGCAAACAGGCAGGCAGGGCGCAGAATGATATATCGTTTCTTATTAAAGACCAATTTTTGGCATTAAAAATACCAAATCATCGGGAAAATGATATCCAGTTTGGTGGTTTCGCGAGTGGCAGAAAGAAAGTGGAGCCGCAAATGATGTTCTTGCTGTGCTTGGCTCTGCTTGATAGGATTCTTCGTTGAATAGAGTGTCACTCGTGAGAATGGGAAACAGGGGAAAACTTATGAGTTGCAGTTATACGCAAGGTACCTAGAAACGGAAACCTAGAAAATATTATTTGAAACACCCTAGCATTCAATGTTTTAGTATAGAAAAGTATGCATTTTGCATGTTATCTACAAATTTATAATAACCACCTTTTGCCAAAGTAATTATTCACGCTTAAAAGTAATGAAAAGAAAGTTAAAGTAATTATTTACGATAAGAAACTATGAAACTATTTTAACAGTGGAATTTTATTAAGAAAAGTAATGAAAATAAAAACAAACTGTCGAACCTATCATCTACCCTATAACATCTTCGGTTCAAGTTATGCAATAGGCAAGTGTACTATTTTTTAATGTCGTTTTTCTTTTCCCAACTAATTCCCCTTGTTTGTACGAACCAAATGGTCACCGCTTGACCGGAATAAAAAAGCGAACCATCCCGAGGGCACCAGTTGGCGGTTGAAAATTGTTCCAATAACATCGCATCAGCGTTTCGTGTCACGCTTCTTTCGCATCCGCATGGTATTCTTTGCGATGAACAGATTTCCTCCTCCGAACAGGGCAGGGCACTGACGCTTCCCGCTGTAGAAGCCAAAAAGAAAATTTAAAATTTATTACAATTCAAAGTTTGCCCTGTGTACACTGGAAGAACGGGAAGTGTTAGAACAACCCCTGCTGTAGAAGTAGAACTATGTAGCAAATCGAAAACAGCAGCGGTAAGCATAAAATTACACATATATTTTAAAATTCCCATCCGGTCGTCATTGTCCGGTAACTGAACAGCGGGGAACCTACTGCAGAAAAGCAATCCTTTTCCTCTGGGCCACTGACTGACCATTATTGTCCGCTGGGTGCCTTCGTCTGCATCGTATCGAGAGGATGAGATGACTAAGCGAGCAGAGCCGAGAATATAGAACAGATAAACTCGAACGCCATCTATTGCGGCGGTTCATCTCTCATACTGCCTGCTGGATTAAGTGTTGCGATGCCTGATGAAGATAAAGAGCAGAACAGCTAATTACGCGAAATTACATAAATAAATAATGTTGGGATGTTGGCGCAACTCAAACCGAGGCGGAGTCTTGCCCACTTCATTGGCAATTAGGCTTTCGGTTTTCAGTCCGTCCGTACCATTTGAGTAGGTCGAGTCTTGACCTTTATGAGCTTTAAAGATAGTCCAAACAATTGTAAATTGAATTGTAGTAACTGATGTTCCATGATACCTTTTCCACGAAAAAACTATACCCAGTAAGCAGCTTCCTAACGCGTGGTAGCAGCTGTAAAATACTTGGTGGGATATAAATCACACAATTTACGACGTCTCCAGAAGCAGCCAACCTAAAATTTCCCATACTCCCCGTCAATCGCCCATAGCTAAAGTCAACAACATACCTAGCACCAAGAAGACGGCATCGTCGGCTGGCAGAGAAAAGGTTAAGTATGATGAAAATTTATGCACCTTCAAGAAAAGGGTAACTCCCACCGTTTGGGTTAACGAGTTCCCCTCATAAACATTTAATCGATTTCAAATTTTGCATCACTCGTCCTCACACTGAGTGTTAAAATTTTGGCACTACTTTACTTGGCAGTACCGTGAACAACTTCTCCTACACCTTAATCTAAGAAATCTACTGAAAAGACAGCCTCCAACAACGGTGGGTTCCTTACCCTCGTTCAAGAGTGAGTTATGACTCGTAGTCAAGCACAACCTTTGACCGGAACTGATCATTTTTTACCGTCCCTCCCAAGGCGACAATTTTTCCTGTACCCTTATTTTTCCTAGCCCCGGGAAGGCGAAAGATAAGAATTATCAAAAATGACCAACGGTCCGCTGCTGTTGCTCGTCTCTGCACTGCACTGCGGAAAATAAACACCCTATCGAGATGCTGTGTCATCTGTGAAAGAAGCCAGAAACATTAGATGTGAGGTTTATAAATGATGATTATTAAAGTCAGCAGAGAGGGGTCTAGAGGTGGGGGTGGATCATTTCTGTCAGAGGAAACGGTGAAAGAACAACATATATTTAGGATTGCAAGGAAGTAAAGACACTAGTGGTTTATATGTTTATTGTGTCAAGTCAAAAAAAAAATAGCAAAACTCAGTATTCGAAAATAAAAATTTCTCACTCAGAGATAAGAAACGTTAAATGCAGAGGAAGAGAAATAATAGTGATAACACAACATAACAAAAACAATACATAAATAAATGTGTCGCGAAGAAATAAGAAATAAGAAACTATTGAACTATTTTTAATAAAAAATAATACAATAGAAAACCGTTGAGAAAATTAAAAGGCTAAACATGATAGACGAATAACAATTAAAATATGGTTAATATTACAGAATAGAAAGAGAAAGAATTTTTTTTTATAATCTAGTTAGAAAACAAAAAAAACATCATAAAATATCGAATACTGGTATAAAAAAAAGAAAAATCCGAAAGCAAAAACGAAACCGAAAAATCGAGCGAGAAAAGTGGAAACAAATAAATGAATTATTACAAAAATTCAAATTTAAATCTAAAATCTGCAAAATAAAAATAAATCGCAAGATATGCAAAAAGCGATATTACAAAATGTGAGAAAAAGAATTAAACTGAAATGAGAACAGTGAAAATAGAAAATAGAAATGTTTCAGAAAAAAACATACAAAGAGATATAAGTATCAAGTGAAATGTCTACAGTTCGAGGTCCAAAGTCAAGAGTTGAATTTCATAAATCGGTAGTCAAATATAAATAATAATAAATCTATAAATCAAAGACCAAAAAAAAACAGAAATAAAAACACAAATCATAAGTCAAAAAATAAAATTCAAATAATAAAAAAAAGTTTAGCCAGAAGCCAAATTCAAAATTTCCAAGACAAAAGTAGATCAAAGATCAAAATGCAGAACAACAGAGAGTAAAATGTGAAAAGTGAGCAGTGAAAATTAAAAAGTTAAAAGGAAAAAAAGGAAAAGCATACAAGAATAAATAAGCAGAAAAACTAAGTAAAAAAATAAAAATAAATTTAAAAAAAAGTTAAAAGTAAAAAGCAAGAAGTGAAAGCTAAAAAGTAGAAATAATACAGTAAAAAGTAGAAGGCGAGAAGTAAAAAGTAAAAGGTAAAAAATAAAAAGTAAAAAGTAAAAAGTAAAAAGTAAAAAGTAAAAAGGAAAAAGTAAAAAGTAAAAAGTAAAAAGTAAAAAGTAAAAGGTAAAAGTAAAAAATAAAAAGTTAAAAGTTAAAAGTAAAAAGTAAAAGTAAAAAGTAAAAAGTAAAAAGTAAAAAGTAAAAAGTAATAAGTAAAAAGTAAAAAGTAAAAAGTAAAAAGTAAAAAGTAAAAAGTAAAAAGTAAAAAGTAAAAAGTAAAAAGTAAAAAGTAAAAAGTAAAAAGTAAAAAGTAAAAAGTAAAAAGTAAAAAGTAAAGAGTAAAAAGTAAAAAGTAAAAAGTGAAAAGTAAAAAGTAAAAAGTAAAAAGTAAAAAGTAAAAAGTAAAAGGTAAAGAGTAAAAAGTAAAAGTAAAAAGTAAAAAGTAAAATATAAAAAGCAGGAAGTAAAAAGTAAAAGGTAAAAAGTAAACAGTAAAAAGTAAAAAGTAAAAAGTAAGAAGTAAAAAGTCAAAAGTAAACAGTAAAAATTAAGAAGTAAAAAGTGAAAAGTAAAAAGTAAGAAGTAAAAAGTAAAAAGTTAAAAGTTAAAAGTTAAAAGTAAAAAGTAAAAAGTAAAATATAAAAAGCAGGAAGTAAAAAGTAAAAAGTAAACAGTAAAAGCAAAAAGTAAAAAGTAAGGTGAAAAAAGTCAAAAGTAAACAGTAAAAATTAAAAAGTAAAAAGTGAAAAGTAAAAAGTAAAAAGTTAAAAGTGAAAAGTAAAAAGTAAAAAGTAAAGAGTAAAAAGTAAAAAGTAGAAAGTAAAAAGTAAGAAGTAAAAAGTGAGAATTAAAAGTAAAAAATACGAAATAAGAAGTAACAAGTAAGAATTAAGAAGTAAGCGAAGCGAAAAGTAAGAAGTAAGAAAGAAGAAGTAAGAAGTAAGAAGTAAGAACTAAGAAGTAAGAAGTTAGAAGTAAAAGTAAGAAGTAAGAAGTAAGAAGTAAGAAGTAAGAAGTAAGAAGTAAGAAGTAAGAAGTAAGAAGTAAGGAGTAAGAAGTAAGAAGTGAGAAGTAAAAAGTAAGAAGTAAGAAGTGAGAAGTAAGAAGTAACGAGTAAAAAGTAAAAAGTAAAAAGTAAAAAGTAAAAAGTAAAAAGTAAAAAGTAAAAAGTAAAAAGTAAAAAGTAAAAAGTAAACAGTAAAAAGTAAATAGTAAAAAGTAAAAAGTAAAAAGTAAAAAGTAAAAAGTAAAAAGTAAAACGTAAAAAGTAAAAAGTAAAAAGTAAAAAGTAAAGAGTAAAAAGTAAAAAATAAAAAGTAACAAGTAAAAAGTAAAAAGTAAAAAGTAAAAAGTAAAAAGTAAAAGGTAAAAAGTAAAAAGTAAAAAGTAAAAAGTAAAAAGTAAAAAGTGAAAAGTAAAAAGTAAAAAGTAAAAAGTAAAAAGTAAATAGTAAAAAGTAAAAAGTAAAAAGTAGAAAGTAAAAAGTAAAAAGTAAAAAGTAAAAAGTTAAAAGTTAAAAGTAAAGAGTAAAAAGTAAAAAGTAAAAAGTAAAAAGTAAAAAGTAAAAAGTAAAAAGTAAAAAGTAAAAAGTAAAAAGTAAAAAGGAAAAAGGAAGAGTAAAAAGTAAAAAGGAAAAAATAAGAAGTAAAAAGGAAAAAATTTAGAAGTGAAAAAACAATGAAAAGTAAAAAGTAAAAAGTAAAAAGTTAAAAGTTAAAAGTTAAAAGTTAAAAGTTAAAAGTTAAAAGTAAGAAGTAAAAAGTAAAAAGTAAAAAGTAAAAAGTGAAAAGTAAAAAGTAAAAAGTAAAAAGTAAAAAGTAAAAAGTAAAAAGTAAAAAGTAAAAAGTAAAAACTAAAAAGTAAAAAGTAAAAAGTAAAAAGTAAAAAGTAAAAAGTAAAAAGTAAAAAGTAAAAAGTAAAAAGTAAAAAGTAAAAAGTAAAAAGTAAAAAGTAAAAAGTAAAAAGTAAAAAGTAAAATATAAAAAGCAGGAAGTAAAAGGTAAAAAACAAAAAGTAAAAAGTAAGAAGTAAGAAGTAAGAAGTGAGAAGTAAGAAGCAAGAAGTAAGAAGTAAGAAGTAAGAAGTAAGAAGTAAGAAATAAGAAGTAAGAAGTCAAAAGTAAGAAGTAAGGAGTAAGAAGTAAGAAGTGAGAAGTAAGAAGTAAGAAGTAAGAAGTAAGAAGTAAGAAGTAAGAAGTAAGAAGTAAGAAGTAAGAAGTAAGAAGTAAGAAGTAAGAAGTAAGAAGTAAGAAGTAAGAAGTAAGAAGTAAGAAGTAAGAAGTAAGAAGTAAGAAGTAAGAAGTAAGAAGTAAGAAGTAAGAAGTAATTAGCAAGAAGTAAGAAGTAAGAAGTAAGAAGTAAGAAGTAAGAAGTAAGAAGTAAGAAGTAAGAAGTGAGAAGTAAGAAGTAAGAAGTAAGAAGTAAGAAGTAAGAAGTAAGAAGTAAGAAGTAAGAAGTAAGAAGTAAGAAGTAAGAAGTAAGAAGTAAGAAGTAAGAAGTAAGAAGTAAGAAGTAAGAAGTAAGAAGTAAGAAGTAAGAAGTAAGAAGTAAGAAGTAAGAAGTAAGAAGTAAGATGTAAGAAGTAAGAAGTAAGAAGAAAGAAGTAAGAAGTAAGAAGTATGAAGTAAGAAGTAAGAAGTAAGAAGTATGAAGTAAGAAGTAAGAAGTTAGAAGTAAAAAGTAAGAAGTATGAAGTTAGAAGTAAGAAGTAAGGAGTAAGAAGTAGGAAATATGAAGTAAGAAGTAAGAAGTAAGAAGTAAGAAGTGAGAAGTGAGAAGAAAGAAATGAGAAGTGAGAAGTAAGAAGTAAGAAATAAGAATTAAAAAGTAAGAAGTCAGAATTAATAAATAAGAAGTAATAAATGAATAAAAAGTTTAAAAGTGAAGAGGAAAAGAAAGAGAACATAGCAGAAAATAAAGAGTAAAAAATTAAAGCAAAAATCCAAAGTAAGAAAAGTGAAAAGTAGAGAGTAAAATCAAAAAGCAATAAGTTAAAAATCTCAAGTTAAAAATGCAAAGTCTCAAGTCCAAAGTCTTGAATTTATATTCTTAAGTCTTAAGTCTAAGATCTTAAATCTGAAGTCTAAAATCTTAAATTTAAATTCTAAACTTCAAAGTCTCAAGTTTTAAGTCCTAATTCTCAAGTCTAAAGTCTAAAGCTTAAAATCTAAAGTCTTAAGTCTAAATTCTAAATTCTCAAGTCTTAAGTCTTAAGTCGAAAATCAAAGGTCTTCTGTCTAAAGATTAAAGTCTAAAGTCTGAAGTCTAGAGTCTAAAGTCTGAAGTCCAAAGCCAAAAATTTAAAGTCTAAAATCTTAAGTCCTAATTCTTAAGTCTAAAGTCTAAAGTCTTTGGTTTTAGGTCCTAAGTCTGAACAACAAGTCTAAATCTTCAAAAATATAAATTTCAAAGTCCTAAGTTTAAAGTCGAAATACGCAAGTCTAATGTCGAAAGTCGAAAGTCGAAAGGTGAATGTCGAAAGTCTAAAGTCTAAAATCTAAATTCTAAAATCTAAAATCAAAAATCTAAAATCTAAAATCTAAAATCTAAAATCTAAAATCTAAAATCTAAAATCTAAAATCTAAAATCTAAAATCTAAAATCTAAAATCTAAAATCTAAAATCTAAAATCTAAAATCTAAAATCTAAAATCTAAAATCTAAAATCTAAAATCTAAAATCTAAAATCTAAAATCTAAAATCTAAAATCTAAAATCTAAAATCTAAAATCTAAAATCTAAAATCTAAAATCTAAAATCTAAAATCTAAAATCTAAAATCTAAAATCAAAATCTAAAATCTAAAATCTAAAATCTAGAATCTAAAATCTAAAATCTAAAATCTAAAATCTAAAATCTAAAATCTAAAATCTAAAATCTAAAATCTAAAATCTAAAATCTAAAATCTAAAATCTAAAATCTAAAATCTAAAATCTAAAATCTAAAATCTAAAATCTAAAATCTAAAATCTAAAATCTAAAATCTAAAATCTAAAATCTAAAATCTAAAATCTAAAATCTAAAATCTAAAATCTAAAATCTAAAATCTAAAATCTAAAATCTAAAATCTAAAATCTAAAATCTGAAATCTAAAATCTAAAACCTCAAATCTAAAATCTAAAATCTAAAATCTAAAATCTAAAATCTAAAATCTAAAATCTAAAATCTAAAATCTAAAATCTAAAATCTAAAATCTAAAATCTAAAATCTAAAATCTAAAATCTAAAATCTAAAATCTAAAATCTAAAATCTAAAATCTAAAATCTAAAATCTAAAATCTAAAATCTAAAATCTAAAATCTAAAATCTAAAATCTAAATCTAAAATCTAAAATCTAAAATCTAAAATCTAAAATCTAAAATCTAAAATCTAAAATCTAAAATCTAAAATCTAAAATCTAAAATCTAAAATCTAAAATCTAAAATCTAAAATCTAAAATCTAAAATCTAAAATCTAAAATCTAAAATCTAAAATCTAAAATCTAAAATCTAAAATCTAAAATCTAAAATCTAAAATCTAAAATCTAAAATCTAAAATCTAAAATCTAAAATCTAAAATCTAAAATCTAAAATCTAAAATCTAAAATCTAAAATCTAAAATCTAAAATCTAAAATCTAAAATCTAAAATCTAAAATCTAAAATCTAAAATCTAAAATCTAAAATCTAAAATCTAAAATCTAAAATCTAAAATCTAAAATCTAAAATCTAAAATCTAAAATCTAAAATCTAAAATCTAAAATCTAAAATCTAAAATCTAAAATCTGCAATCTAAAATCTAAAATCTAAAATCTAAAATCTAAAATCTAAAATCTAAAATCTAGAATCTAAAATCTAAAATCTAAAATCTAAAATCTAAAATCTAAAATCTGAAATCTAAAATCTAAAATCTAAAATCTAAAATCTAAAATCTAAAATCTAAAATCTAAAATCTAAAATCTAAAATCTAAAATCTAAAATCTAAAATCTAAAATCTAAAATCTAAAATCTAAAATCTAAAATCTAAAATCTAAAATCTAAAATCTAAAATCTAAAATCTAAAATCTAAAATCTAAAATCTAAAATCTAAAATCTAAAATCTAAAATCTAAAATCTAAAATCTAAAATCTGAATTCTAAAATCTAAAATCTAAAATCTAAAATCTTAAATCTAAAATCTAAAATCTAAAATCTAAAATCTAAAATCTAAAATCTAAAATCTAAAATCTAAAATCTAAAATCTAAAATCTAAAATCTAAAATCTAAAATCTAAAATCTAAAATCTAAAATCTAAAATCTAAAATCTAAAATCTAAAATCTAAAATCTAAAATCTAAAATCTAAAATCTAAAATCTAAAATCTAAAATCTAAAATCTAAAATCTAAAATCTAAAATCTAAAATCTAAAATCTAAAATCTAAAATCTAAAATCTAAAATCTAAAATCTAAAATCTAAAATCTAAAATCTAAAATTTAAAATCTAAAATCTAAAATCTAAAATCTAAAATCTAAAATCTAAAATCTAAAATCTAAAATCTTAAATCTAAAATCTAAAATCTAAAATCTAAAATCTAAAATCTAAAATCTAAAATCTAAAATCTAAAATCTAAAATCTAAAATTTAAAATCTAAAATCTAAAATCTAAAATCTAAAATCTAAAATCTAAAATCTAAAATCTAAAATCTAAAATCTAAAATCTAAAATCTAAAATCTAAAATCTAAAATCTAAAATCTAAAATCTAAAATCTAAAATCTAAAATCTAAAATCTAAAATCTAAAATCTAAAATCTAAAATCTAAAATCTAAAATCTAAAATCTAAAATCTAAAATCTAAAATCTAAAATCTAAAATCTAAAATCTAAAATCTAAAATCTAAAATCTAAAATCTAAAATCTAAAATCTAAAATCTAAAATCTAAAATCTAAAATCTAAAATCTAAAATCTAAAATCTAAAATCTAAAATCTAAAATCTAAAATCTAAAATCTAAAATCTAAAATCTAAAATCTAAAATCTAAAATCTAAAATCTAAAATCTAAAATCTAAAATCTAAAATCTAAAATCTAAAATCTAAAATCTAAAATCTAAAATCTAAAATCTAAAATCTAAAATCTAAAATCTAAAATCTAAAATCTAAAATCTAAAATCTAAAATCTAAAATCTAAAATCTAAAATCTAAAATCTAAAATCTAAAATCTAAAATCTAAAATCTAAAATCTAAAATCTAAAATCTAAAATCTAAAATCTAAAATCTAAAATCTAAAATCTAAAATCTAAAATCTAAAATCTAAAATCTAAAATCTAAAATCTAAAATCTAAAATCTAAAATCTAAAATCTAAAATCTAAAATCTAAAATCTAAAATCTAAAATCTAAAATCTAAAATCTAAAATCTAAAATCTAAAATCTAAAATCTAAAATCTAAAATCTAAAATCTAAAATCTAAAATCTAAAATCTAAAATCTAAAATCTAAAATCTAAAATCTAAAATCTAAAATCTAAAATCTAAAATCTAAAATCTAAAATCTAAAATCTAAAATCTAAAATCTAAAATCTAAAATCTAAAATCTAAAATCTAAAATCTAAAATCTAAAATCTAAAATCTAAAATCTAAAATCTAAAATCTAAAATCTAAAATCTAAAATCTAAAATCTAAAATCTAAAATCTAAAATCTAAAATCTAAAATCTAAAATCTAAAATCTAAAATCTAAAATCTAAAATCTAAAATCTAAAATCTAAAATCTAAAATCTAAAATCTAAAATCTAAAATCTAAAATCTAAAATCTAAAATCTAAAATCTAAAATCTAAAATCTAAAATCTAAAATCTAAAATCTAAAATCTAAAATCTAAAATCTAAAATCTAAAATCTAAAATCTAAAATCTAAAATCTAAAATCTAAAATCTAAAATCTAAAATCTAAAATCTAAAATCTAAAATCTAAAATCTAAAATCTAAAATCTAAAATCTAAAATCTAAAATCTAAAATCTAAAATCTAAAATCTAAAATCTAAAATCTAAAATCTAAAATCTAAAATCTAAAATCTAAAATCTAAAATCTAAAATCTAAAATCTAAAATCTAAAATCTAAAATCTAAAATCTAAAATCTAAAATCTAAAATCTAAAATCTAAAATCTAAAATCTAAAATCTAAAATCTAAAATCTAAAATCTAAAATCTAAAATCTAAAATCTAAAATCTAAAATCTAAAATCTAAAATCTAAAATCTAAAATCTAAAATCTAAAATCTAAAATCTAAAATCTAAAATCTAAAATCTAAAATCTAAAATCTAAAATCTAAAATCTAAAATCTAAAATCTAAAATCTAAAATCTAAAATCTAAAATCTAAAATCTAAAATCTAAAATCTAAAATCTAAAATCTAAAATCTAAAATCTAAAATCTAAAATCTAAAATCTAAAATCTAAAATCTAAAATCTAAAATCTAAAATCTAAAATCTAAAATCTAAAATCTAAAATCTAAAATCTAAAATCTAAAATCTAAAATCTAAAATCTAAAATCTAAAATCTAAAATCTAAAATCTAAAATCTAAAATCTAAAATCTAAAATCTAAAATCTAAAATCTAAAATCTAAAATCTAAAATCTAAAATCTAAAATCTAAAATCTAAAATCTAAAATCTAAAATCTAAAATCTAAAATCTAAAATCTAAAATCTAAAATCTAAAATCTAAAATCTAAAATCTAAAATCTAAAATCTAAAATCTAAAATCTAAAATCTAAAATCTAAAATCTAAAATCTAAAATCTAAAATCTAAAATCTAAAATCTAAAATCTAAAATCTAAAATCTAAAATCTAAAATCTAAAATCTAAAATCTAAAATCTAAAATCTAAAATCTAAAATCTAAAATCTAAAATCTAAAATCTAAAATCTAAAATCTAAAATCTAAAATCTAAAATCTAAAATCTAAAATCTAAAATCTAAAATCTAAAATCTAAAATCTAAAATCTAAAATCTAAAATCTAAAATCTAAAATCTAAAATCTAAAATCTAAAATCTAAAATCTAAAATCTAAAGTCTAAAATCTAAAATCTAAAATCTAAAATCTAAAATCTAAAATCTAAAATCTAAAATCTAAAATCTAAAATCTAAAATCTAAAATCTAAAATCTAAAATCTAAAATCTCAAATCTAGAATCTCAAATCTAAAATCTAAAATCTAAAATCTTAAATCTAAAATCTAAAATCTAAAATCTAAAGTCAAAAGCCTTAAGTCTGAAGTTTAAATTCTTAAGTCTAAAGTCTTAAATCCAAAATCTAAAGTCTAAAATTTTAATTCTTAACTCTAAAGTCTTAAGTCTAAAATCTAAAGTCTCAAGTCTAAATTCTCAAGTCTGAATTTAAAAGTCGAAAATTAAAGGTCTTAGTCTAAAGTCCAAAGTTTAAAGTCTAAAGTCTAAAGTTTTCAGTATAAGGTCTTTAGTTTCAAGTCCTTAGTCTGAAGCATCAAGACTAAATCTCCAAAATATAAAGTCTAATGTCTAAAGTCCTTAGTCTGAAGTCGAAATACGCAAGTCTAAAGTAGAATGTCGAAAGTCTTGAGTCTAATGTCTAAGGTCTAAAGTCCAAAGTCACAAGTCTAAAGTCTAAAGCTTAAAGTCTAAAGTCAACATTTTGAAGTCTTAAGTTAAAAGCCGAAAATCAAAAGTCTACAGTTTGAAGTTTAAAGTCTACAGTCTAGAGTCTAAAGTCTTATGTCTAAAATCTAAAGTCTAAAATCTAAAGTCTACAATCTCAAGTCTAAATTCTAAATTCGAAAGTCCAAAGTCTTAAGTTTAAAATCTTTAGTTTTAAGTCCTAAGTCTGAAGCATCAAGTTCAATCTCCAAAATATAAAGTCTAGAGTATAAAATCTAATGTCTATATTCTTAAATCTGAAGTCTAAAGGCTAAAGTCTGAATACTCAAGTCTTAAGTCTTAGGTCTAAAGTCCAAAGCCTAAATTCTAAAGTCTAAAGTCTAAAGCCTAAGTCTGAAGTTTAAAGTCTAAAGTCTTAAGTCTGAAGTCTAAAGTCTGAAGTCTAATGTCTGAAGTCTAAAATCTTAAGTTTAAAGTCTAAAGTCTAGAGTTTTAAGTCTAAAGTCTAAAGTCTAAAGTCTATAGTCTAAAGTCTAAAGTCTAAAGTCTACAGTCTAAAGTCTAAAGTCTTAAGTCCAAAATCTAAAGTTCAAAGCCTAAATCTAAAGTTCAAAGTCTAAAGTCCAAAATCTTAAGTCTGAAGTCTAAAGTCTAAATTCTAACGACTTAAGTTTAAATTTTAAAATCAAAGTAAAGAAAACGTAAAATCAAAAATCAAAACTTAATAACCAAAAATCAAAAACAAAAAGTCAAATGTTTCAAGTAAGGATTCAAGAGTCAACAATTAACAATTGTGAGCCAGTCAAGTGAAAAGTAAAAAATATATTTGTTTTCAACTTAAAAAGCCAAAAAAAAACCCGGAACTTGATATTTAAAATTATATTTCAAGCACATTTCCAATAAAACGTGTTCATATAAGAACGATACCAATGCGTCAAGAAGCACTCAACCAATAAGCGGAATCGATTCGAGATTTAATATTCAAATCAATAAACTCACAATTTTCGTCACGACCGGATAACCCTCGGCTTCCTTGACCAATAACGCCACCGATCCGGATATTGGATGCCAACTGTTGGCATTCGTTGAAGATATCTCCGTGAAGGGCAAATCGCCCTTACTCCCCATTCGACTGGAAAAACAACAGCCCAAATCAGTACGGCCAATAGTGGCTCAATCGAGAATCGTTCGCTGGATTTTCTGCGGAACCGAAGGGGGAAACATTTCCTGCAAATCATATCGAATTAATATCATCAATTCATTACGATCCGTTTTTTTCCTCGATGGCGATCATACTCTGGAACAGACCGGCTGCGATGTCGGCTGGACCTCCTTCTCTTGCCTGGACATCAGTAACCGGGGTCGGGGTCTGGCTTACTTCCCGTGGGTGCTCGCATTATCATAACGATTGTATTAATAACAGAAAATCCTTAAAATCTTGTAGACAGATTGTTTACGAGAGTGCTAACGACAATGAAAAGTGTTTTTGTGTTCTGCAACCTTCCCGAGAGCGTCTTCGTAGTGCAGCATAGAAAGTCTATTGGATCTGGTCTAATGTTCGCCTCTGAAAGAACAGTGCTCATTTTACTCGTATCCTATTGTCTTGATTGTTATGTTTTCATTGTCCCATATTGGTGAACTTTACCCTTAGCGAAGGGATCACGTTAGCCGAGCGTCTTGCTTGTTGTGTCCTCTCTTCCCTAGAAAAGTGCGCGACGGATGGATTACATACTTCGTTACGACGCGGGTGACGTCGGCTGAGGGGAAAAAGAACGGTTGTCGAAAAGGGCAAGCTCAGGATGGTGGGTGGGTAATCCTCTTTGCTCATTTTCTTTTCACAGCAACTGTCTTCGCCGCAGCACGGGGGGTGACTTTATGGCATCATTTTTCTTCTTTGGTGGGAAAAAAAGTGCCGCCGGCTGAAATTGACTGCAAATTTGGTGGAAATTTTCAAGTGCTTCCTAAGCGAGGGTCGTTTTGACGGGTAGATTGCAGTGAATTGTCCTATATTTATTTTTATGTGCTTAGATAGTTTGAAGTTTCTGGTCTTTAACTTTTGTTTGTGGTGGATTAATAATTGGAATGTAATTCAAACAATCATAAATTTACTTGTAACTCTAAGGCTTAGAGGACACATGTGTGAACTGCTGTCATATTTTTTGTTTGGTCCGTTCCAATATAAGGCAAATTTAGCGAAAAGATACACATTCATCATTCACTTTCAGTTATTCACAGGCAACCGAGCATGACCTTGTCACTATCTAAGACAGCATACAATTTACGTACAAAAAGTAAACAAACATAAAAGCTGTCGGAATCAACGACAATCACCGCATAATAGCATTTGAAAAGGCAATCCCATGAGCAGCGCATACAAATGTGCTGCTGAATTCGCCGAATTGGCGACAAATGGGGAAAAATTTTCGGTTGAGCGAAAGTAAAAGGATCTGTCGGGTAACTACAGCACAAATGAAGTCACTAGCCGAAGGATTTTCCATTCAAAGGCAAACTAGTAGCGCCAAGTGCGTGAATGCGAATGAAGAGATGAAAGTTGAGTTGAATAAAAGCGAAATTTGTCTCTGTCGCGTCCGTCGGCATCAAGACGCCATCAATTTCCGCGTCGAGCTGCGTCGACTAGGACGCTCGACGTCGTCGTCGTCATTCGAGAAGTGTTGGGAAGGAGATCCAATATGGAAAAGTGCCTCAACTTGCGAATATTAAATACGGCATAGAACGAGATTCCTGCAAATGTTTGCTAATAGAGATACAAATTATTACTAAATATTTCCGAGTTGCAACGGTGCCTATTGGGGTGAGAAGACAAATTAGAAAACAAGATTTCTAAAATTATGCTGATACACGAAAAGAATATTAATCACCTATGAGTAGGAAATTGGTGAGCGAAATATATCTATAGATAACAGTTATATTTATTTGAGCAAATAATCAAATAAATTCTATCATCCGGTTCACGCTGATCTTTAGTTTGCTTTACTCTTCTTCAATCTTTTTCTGTTCAATTTTCTTATTTTCGTCTGGTTTACCTTTCTTGTCTTCTTCAATTATCTTGCACTCCGTTTACCTTACCTTCAAGTTTTCATATATTTATCCGATTCATGTTTAGATTATCTAACGCTAGGGTGATCGTTTTTGTCAGGCACCAGCATTGCTTCCAAATCATTCGCAATGAGTATTTTAAAGTGAATTTTGAAGCTCAGAGCTAATTCCATTTTTCACAGACAAATAATGTGAATTGTATGATACATTTTTTCAAAAGCCACTCATTCGTACATAAAGCATATTTTTCAATCATATTGTCGAAGCATCGATTAAAATTTTCACTTTACTTCCTTTCACTGGTACGGCCAAAAAATACATTCTCATTATTACACAATCTGTGATATGTTTGTTGACCAATTTTACATAAGAAATGCTGTATTTCAGGTGGCCAGCCCAGCGGCTTCTAATTAGTGGGAATTAGGGTTCATTTTTTCCCAGTGTGCATTGGGACGGGGCATATATGGTAGGGGGACAGATGCACTGGTGATCAGGCTTGCCAGATCGATGGAACTCTTCATAGATCAACTGATTTGTTCAACTTCTACAGATATACAGCACGTGGATAAAACCATAGGAATCCAGAAAAATCCATAGAAATCCGTAGAATCTACGAAATTACACAAAATAGCTCTGTCATGTTTAGTGGTGATATGGTGTTTCAACTCATAGCGTATGCCGGACCAGCGAAACAGCTATTCGACTCGATCGGAATTGCTTGCGCAACCAAACTCACGTTTATTTTTACCTATGATATTCGAGAGAATTGCTTTTTAAACGGCAGGATAATGTATATCGTTTGTACATCCCGTACTTAAGTAAACTAACGGAAGATCCATACCCGATAGGACCTCTGATCTTATGCTGACAAGAAAGGAGAGCACTTCCGAGAGTTTGACCTTCATGTCAGGAGCGTCTGAACTACTGTCTTGTTAGTGCGGCCAAGACTTTGAACACAAAAACCGAAAGTCCCCTGGAGGTGCTTGGGACTTAAAACAGTGGTACCACGTTGGTCCTTTTGCGAGAACGGGAGGTTGGTTGCGGGCCCCACGAGCCTGCACTAGGAAATTGAACAGAATAACTAACTAAGAACAAGGAAATTGGGACCGGCACAATCATCAGAATCATCAACGTGCACAACCCTCTCGGATCTCGGAAGCACCGATGATAACAAGAATGAATTTTACGCGCAGCTGGAGCGTGAATACGCTCAACGCTCAGGTCGACCAAAAGGAGGAGTTCAAACCGGTGATTAGAAAGCTCAGCTTGCACCAGCTGACCAACGAAAACGAGATAAAACTGATGGACTTCACTCTAATATGACCAGATATCGTCGGAATAAGTAGAAGCGCCCGTTTACCCTTTGGGGAGTTAGACCATTCCCACTACCAGAGGAGCATCGAGAATGACCTTATGGTACCTCGTATGCCCCTTGTGTCACGTTGGTCGAAACATTCTCTGTCCTCCTTGATGGCGATGCTGATAAATTTGGAAAATCTATACCGCGCGTCTTAGCAGAGTGATTTAAAAAATCAAAAGAAGTAATTATCGGTTTCCGTTAGACTCTACAAGACTTTTCTAGTAGAGTCTAACGGAAACAGATAATTATTTCTTTTGATGCTGATAAGCATCATGACACCGTACGATACGCACTCGCAACTCTCAGGCGCATGGGCATGTAGGTCCTTTCCAGATTACCGCGGTAACTGACCTCCGTCTTATGATGCGCTAGCTCCAGTTACCTGGAGTGCATCCAGTCCTCGCCTACGTGTATATAGCGCGCGGCCGTCAACTCGACCTCCTCGATCGACTCACCGTAAACCTCTAGCGTTATGTCGTCTGCAAAACCGACGATCACAACTCCTACAAAAACTTGAGTTTCAACACCCCGTCATACATGATATTCCACAATACCGGGCCCATGATGGAACCTAGCGGAACTTCTGCCGTGATAGGGACGTACTTCTGACTCTCTTCTGTGTTGCAAACAAGTACTCGATTCTGGTAGTAATTTTCCAGAATCATGTACAGCGACACCGATACATTTTTCTTTTTTTTTATTTCAGGTGGAGGGGAAATTTGCAACCAAACCTCTGAGGTGACCAGCTTCAGGAAGTGTGGGGTTGGTTTGAATCAGTGACCGGATCCACTAAAACCCCTCTTGTCTCCAGCCCATAATACTCCCCGGGACGACCGCTAAGTATTGCTTCGGGGAGCGGCTTTTATGCTTTGTGCAACCTCCTGGCTCTATAAGTCTCTTAGCTAATTATCTAACTAACCTGGAGACTGGCAGTTAGCTAACACTGGCGTGTTGGTGGTCAACCTGTCGCCCGCTTTGCCCGATACATGGATGCTCCTGAGCGCGAGCGCTATGTAGTCCCAGTTGGCACTATTGAACGCGCTCTTCACGTCGAGCGTGACGATTGCGCGATAGCGTGTTCCCCTTCCTTTGCTCTGGAATAATACCTTTGGTGACAGAGAAGATAGCATCCAGCATGGACCTGCCCTTCCGGAAGCCGAACTGGTTACTTGCCAGACCGTTTACAACCTTCGTGTGCCTCACCAGTCTGTTGAGAATAATCCTCGCAAGCACTTCGCCAGTCGTCCAGGCATCTCTGCATGACTGCCCGGAACAGCCCAGGGGCCGTTTTTATCGCCAGCCTGATTGCCAGGTTAGGGATACCATCCGGTCTCGGTGCTTTGCTCACCTTTAAGAAGTTGGCGATCACGATGAGTCACTTTTTCGTAACCCTTGCCTCTTCTTCGACTTCGACACGGCTGTCGTCGCTCACGGATTAGATGTAAGACAGGCTGGACGACCATCCCTGGTCTATGTCTGAGATAGTGGAACGTCGGACGTGCGACTCGACCGCCGGAGGCCAAGAAGTCTATCGAAACAGGCCCTTTTGTTTGACTTTATCGCACTCTTTAGCATCGATCTTTCAGAACCGAATGCTGCGAGGCGCTCTGTCGTCTGTTCTTCGTTTTGCGCACGCAAACCGGTTGATGGTCGCTATTTGTGTAGCCATCGTCTACACCATCGAGAACGTCACGTCGATGATCGACTCCACACCATATCAAAACCTCCAACAAGATCTGACCCATCTGGTTCGTAAAGTGACTGCCACGCTCAACAGCCCAAGCGTTGAAGTCGCCCGCCACCACCAACGGCGTTAGGCTAGTTAGCTCCATGGATAACAGGTTGACCATTAGGGTGAACCTTTCGATAGACCAACGTGGCGGAACTCAGCAACTGTAGTAGAACACTACGTTCACCTTGGTTACTACGTACTCTTCTGAGATTGAAACAACCTCCTGAACCGGAAACTTTCTCGTCGTCTATATGGCCGCCATACTAGACTTATCCGCAACCCAGTTACCGTTTCCAAATGATGCGATAGGAGTCCGATACGATGGCAACAATGTCCGACAACGGCTCAGTGGCTGCTCGATGTAGTGGATCAGGTTCAGTTCCGTCCCTCTTACGCCCGTGGTTTCTCAGCCGGCTTACCAGCTGGGCCTCTCATTAAGTGTTTGGCGTCCCGTTTTCCCAAAACATACTATACATTCGGAAAACTTCCCGCAATCCTTCGCTTTATGGCCTGCACCACCACAACGCCTGCATAACTAGCTCCTCTCGGACCCCTCGCCGGTCCAAGACTGATGTCCTCCCTCGAGGCACCGGAAGCGAATGTCTGGTTGCTGTAGTATGCTCAGGGGGCATACAGATTAGTCGACCTTCAGTTTACCTTCCTTTAGTGCCAGGTTAGCATCCGCCGACGCTAATCGTAAGATAACTACCTGGGTCCCCGCTGGACCTTTTCGAAGGTGGATTGACTCAGTAGCCACCTTCACCCTGCACTTTGTTTTGAGGGCTTATGCAATGTCGGTGATTTCGATCAGATTTTAAGCTAGAGAATCACCTCTGAGGTGAGTGCACGAACTTGCACATCCTTCCCCAGGACTTACGTCAAGTAGGTAGCTCCATTATTCTTGGTGTCCTTCCTGAGCTCAAGTATCACATCGCCAGTGCGAGACCGGCGGATACTTCGCACGTCCACTCCCAGATCCTTGAGCTGGGCTTGCCACTCATCTTCTTCCAGACTTCTGAGTACTTAGACCTATCTGTCTTGAGTATGAGGACGACCTGCCCTGTAGAGCAGACCGTCGCTAACAAAGAAAAGTCTGTCCTCTTTAAATACAGTCGCCCTCCTGGTCATGGCTACTTCCTCGGCCACATCCACTCGAGCTACGAGTTCCTCGTACTCTTTCCTGGCTTCATCGATGGTACTCCGAAGCAGGAGGAGGCTCTGCTTTAAGTCACCAGCGGTATTCTGCCTATGACGTCGAGTTGTTCGAACAGCACCGCCACTCTCGGTCGCGTGTCAATACTCTTTTCAACGGCCTTGACTAGTAAGGGACCGTCTACCGATATGTACGGTGTGGACACGGACGTATTTGCCGTTTTATCACCTCAAGACTACGCCGCATCCGTTTCCGCCTTCTTCTGCGGAAACCACTGGATGCCACCTCGCGCGAAGGGTTTTGGTAGTCCTTCCTATGTTGCTGCCTTGGGGCACTTTGTATGAACTAATATTGTTTAATATTGTACTGGAAGGTGCGATTAGAAGAGCGGGGATTAACATGAGTGGCACGATATTCTAAATGTCGTTCAACTACTTGGCTTCACCGATGATATCGACATCGTGGGTCGGTTTTTTATGAAGATGCCAAACGGATTGGACTGATCATCAATGCATCGAATACGAAGTACATGGAAGGTAGAGATGCAAGAGGAAGACAGTGCGAACCTCATACCTCGAGTTCAAGCTGGTGGTGATGAAATCGAGTTAATGTATCTGGGCGCACTGGCAATTGCCGACAACTAAAACAACAGAGAAATTCATCAGCGCATTGTGGCAGAAAATCGCGCACAATTTAGTCTCCGGGGGGAATTTATCACACACAACATTTATTTGATCCGGGGGGAATTTAGTCTCCATTTCAATTCGCGGCCGCACCTCGTTAACCATCTACAGGAGACTGATCGGACCGGTAGATCTCTACGGTCATGAGACATGGACAACGCTTATGGAAGACCAACGCGGTCTACGAAGCAGCGAAGGAAAAAAATCACCTCTAGCGATTAATGAATACATATAAAACAAGCCTAAGATGCGTCGATATCGTCGTCAGTATGCGAAAAACAAAGTATCGGTGCTGGTGCACTCTCTTTGCTTTCCTCTTCACGATATATTTCTGTTCACTAGTGTACACCACAACAAGTGGTTCTCAATGTGCACAACTCGGTATATAAAGTTATTCGTCTCTGTTACACAGAGCGATCAGATCTTGTTAAATTATTATTCATTTGAAAAAGAAAGAAAATGAGGGTTTATGCTCTCCCACTCTCGCTCAACTCAACCGCTGCTGAAGTAGTCCCTTCCCCCACACTTTCCCTCTACCCGCATCATACCTCTGCTGCTGCTCAGGCGACATGATATTTTCCTGTAGCTATCCTTTCTTCCCCTAACGACCGGCATATGGAGAGACAAACGCAACAAGCGAATTGCTTCTCAGAGCTGATGTAGTCTAGTCTTGGGTTTTTTTTTCTCCCAGAAACCTATGCACTAGGGAACCTGTATATTAGAGAAATGACAAGACACTCACCGTTAAGGCAACTGTCAACATCAAAACGGATAACGGCAATGCAAAATTATACAGCTCGCCCGTTTTGATGTTGACAGTTGCCTTAACGGTGAGTGTCTCGGCGTCTCTCTAGTGTATAGGCTGACTACTATGCACCATATAATCATTCCATTATGGGTTGAGAGGATTCAAGTTTAGTCGCGGTCTGTACACTTCATGAAGTGCACATGTGGAGAATAAACGACGATTGCATCATATTCGTTTCATTTCCATCACTGCTACGAAGAGTGTTGCGTACTATGTTCGGTGGACTGCAGATGGAGAGCAGAACGCGGAGGAGACGAATGAACCCAACTGTAGGATCTGCTTGGGGATCCATCTAGCATCCACAACACTCAAATTAGCGGATTGCGGTGGACTGGGCATGTCGAGTATGACGATAGCCCGATAAAGACGGTTCTTGAAACCAATCCGTTAGGGATGAGATGGAACTACGGATACTGCACCACACCGCGGCTTGTGACCGTTTGGTGAGATAAGCGGGAAACGTCCTAGAGCATATGGAACGATTCCGACGGGATTAGTAGTACGACGAACAGAGTCGGCATGTGTTGGACGAGAAGAATATTGAGCTATGCTACCCGTCAAAACATGGTGCGTTACAGACAAGAAAGAAGACAGCAAAAACCAACTCTTCTTGTAGAAGGAGCGCCGTCAAGAAAAGTTCTACTAGAACATTAACGCATCCCGCTGGAGCTGGGGAAGAACGGGGTCATCTTCCCAATTTTCAAAAAAGATTAATCGCCTGGAGTGCAAGAAGTATCATGCGACCACCATCATGAATGCCACTCACAAAGTGTTTTCCCAAATCATCCTTAACGTCTATCGCTACTAACAAAGGAATACAGAGCTCCTACGCATCACTTATTTATCAATTTTTCGGTAAGCTGTCCCAATTGATTAAAGCTACGATGAATGAGTACTGTACTGTGTGAGAATTTTCGGTGAGTTATTCAGTTCATTCAAATCCTCCAGAGGACTTCGGCAAGGCAACAGCCTCTCTTACTTGCCGTTCAACATTTCGCCAGAAGTTGTTCTCACTACGGGCTCCACAAGCATCTGCGGTCGAACAGATCCAGCACTCACACGAAACATTCTTTGTACAAAAAGCTTATGAGACTGGTTTTCCACTAGGGCACGCGACGTGAACATTGCTTGAAGAAGACCTGCGAGCATTCGTAGTTTATGAATGACGGGTGTTAAGAACCATCTTCGGTGATGAGCACAAGGACGGTATACGGCGACGAAAGATAGATCACAATCACCGTCAGTTCACAGGCGACTCAGTATTTCGAAGGTAAAGTAAAGAAGAAATAAACCAATCGTAAACTCCCGCTTCTTTCAGCAAAATGACTGGTTTTGAAACGAAATTTGAAAAAAATGACTTGCCGATCAGCATTGAAGGGTGTCGCACATCAAATCGCATCACGGGACCTAGTGGACCGATCCTTCTCAAACTTTCGGACAATAAAAATAAACCATCAGAAACTTTTGACATATACATATGATATAATCATTAAACTTCAATGTCATAACCGTGCGCTCGCACCTTACGCTCAATTCCACTCACAGGTTTTGCACAATATTTGGCTGCAGCTATTTCTGTACGGAAACCCATGACTTCCTCAGATTCAACTTCCTTGGGGTGCTAGTGTCTGCTTCATAAAAGCCCAATATTTTTTGATAGTCCTTGGTCCCGATGCGTTGCGGTGGTTCATGTCCTTGGGTACGAATGTGACCGCGTTGGCTTCGTATCACTCCGGCACATAATTAAAAAAGTGGCACGGAGCTAGATCCGCCCGGAAGATCGTAGGTCCCTCGGGTTGTTTCAACGTAGGAAGCAGACGCTTCTGTAGACATTCCCTGAGGTAGATCTCCCCGTTTACAGTCCCGGTAGTCACGAACGGCACACTCCTTTAACACGCAGATTGCTTGCCAAATCAGGAATTTCTTGGCAAATTTTGTTTGTTTTCATACCTGCTCCAGGACATCAAACTTGCGCTGGACAGCGAAGAACAGTAACCCCGGAAGCTGCAGTCCGCAGTCTGCATGCATGCTGAAGCTTGCTCTTCATTAAAAGCTGATACTCCCGATGGTGCTTTGACGCCATGAATCTTGGTCGAAGAAGAAGGCTGACGAAGATGCGAATATCGTCAAGCATATGAAACACGGCGAGAAAAAGTGAACTAGTGTGACCTGCAAGACTAATGTTTTGCAGCGAGCCGAACACAAGTTATCGACTTCCAAAGTTCTCTGGGTGCGTGAATTGAACATAACAAGACTAGCTAATGTGGAGCTTTAATATAATTCTAGCAATGGGTTACAAATGATCGTATATGACAATAAAGTAAGTGAGTTTTTTTTTTGTAAGATTTGGACCACTGCGATCATTATTTTGATCTTTTGTGGCATAAGTGAGTTTTGAGAGTGTTGGGAAAATTCAAAGCACGCTTGATATTAGTACTTATTTCCGACTACATTCTTCTTTGCCTTTAATTTTTGCATATTAAGCTGGTCTACATGATTCATTTTGATCTACTCCGCTTCTCAATTCGGAATATTTGTTCTGTGCGATTCACGTCCCCAAAAAAAAACATCGGCGGGAATCTCATGAATATTTAAATATCTATATCAAGCTATGAGATATCATCACTATTCAACCGTGCCGTAGCAAATTCAGCCGGGGATGTCCCCGGGCCTGCTGAATGTGACAGTGATTAATAGAAAAAAATAACGTTCACGTTCCACGTCCTAGTAAAATTAGCTCGACGAAATTTTCTACGAGAATGATTTTTCTCGGCGCAATCTCCCTTCGTTTGAGATGTGATATCAATGCTCAATTTGTAACTCACATTTATAACTTATCCGATCCCTATAAAGTCATGTGTTCTCACTAAAACATAAATGTGAACATGACATAATATCACACAAATCATCAACTTTGGTCAATAATCATACCACTTTCTAGTGTAGGAACTCTTCGCTATGAAATGTGCGCTGGCATTTCGGTTTTTATTTTCACCTTCGGGTTTTCTTTTATGGGCGGAAAATTTATAGTTTCTGGTTGCTATCTGACAGCAATGAGACCCTCACAGGATCGCGCCACTGGTTCCGCATCATCACTGAGCGAATTCTTGGGAACAAGTCAGAAATATTTACTACTCTCAGGCTCAGCATATGAGCAGCATGAGTGTTGGCTTTATTTTTTCTTTACACTTGAAGAATCAGAAAAATCAGAAATCAGTAATAATCTGAGTTTTTAACTTTGTCATCAAAACATGACCAGTGTTCAAAAGCAATCAATTGATTGAAACGTGAAATCGCTTTTCACAGCAACTATTTCTCGTAGTGCTTGCTTCGCTGAACGGTGAAGTGTCACAAGCTAATGCAAGTGAGCACCAGTGCGGAAAAGTTCAAAAGACTTCGCCAACTTTTCGGATAGTGGCATACCCACACTTTCCCCCTTCTACTGCATTTCACTTCAGTGACAGTGTCACTGAGGGAAGCAGCAGCAGTCATCCTGAGGGTGATTTATTGCACTCGGCACGTTTTATTTGATAACATTCCGGGGGATGCTACACTCCGCCGGGTGACTTCCATTTGTTTGGCGGGAGGATGAAGTTTCCTTCACATGTGCTTACGGAGGAGATAATGGCAAGTGCGAGTGGCCGTCCAGGCGGTGGATAACTAAACGTGACTTTAGTTTCCCCGGATGTCACTATACCGAAATATGAAGGACAGCAATTCTGTGGGTTGAAGATATGGCAGCACCGGAAAAAAAGCATTCCTATCTGCTGGTGAACATGTGTTACTCGAAAATAGTGAATCCCATAGAATTGGTAACGAAGTTTATTCATGTGTATCTTCCAATACATATAGAACGAAGTAAAGAGCAGTTTCTAATAGTTTTTTTTTTCTAAATTGAATATTTTTACCTCTGTTTATCAACTGTTGATCATTCGTTCGATTAGTATTTAACTTCGGAGAAAATGTTCTCTTCTAACATTCTATTTCAATATCTAATATTTTGTCAGTCTTAGAGAAGCTTGAGCTCAATTCGGAATCAGTTTCTTCTTTAGTGTTTTTCTGGCCTGTGTATTTTAATAATATTTAGCGCAATTTAATTCTATTTTTTAACTTCTAAACTTTGACTGCTTCAGACATTTTTACATCAGACATTTTAATCTATCTTATTTAAACCAACCAAACATCACTTTTCTGTTTTTGGTCTCTCTGATTTTCGTTGAAATATTTTTATGGACAATGCGGTTTGTTTCAATAATGCGGTCGTCCTTCAGATAGACTGGCTGGTCAATTATAAATAAAATGTTGAAGTTCTCGAATAATTCGAATCCCAGTACTATACTATTCGTGTTTTTTACTTTCAAATTATTGCCATCGCTCAGTAATTTATGTTGAATTCTGATTTCGGCAAAACGTAAATTACAAAAGTTGAAAGCAAAAAAAATTCCAACCAGTCAACAAGTACACAACTTAAGGCTCTGATTCCGCGAGCATGTGTTGAGGAGCCTTTTTTAATGCACGGTCTGAAAAATTTGCTTCCTAATTCTTGAACAAACAACCGGTGTTCTTCATTCTAAGACGATTACCCCCAAAAAAAGAGTAAAAGATCCCATAAATACCGTGCACACAAGCATAACTCTTTTCCAGCAGAATAGCAGCGCGACACACGTGATATATGGACCTGAGCTGCTTCATGTGGTTGCCTGCAGCCCAAAATGCCGTCGAACAGTTTACCTACTGCTGTCGTCTCCGGTAGCTCCTTCTTCCCCGGAGTTGTAGTCCTTTTCCAAAGCAATAAATCTTGGAAGCGCAAAGGAAAGCCTTTCCCCAAAGAGTCAGTGGAAACCTTCGTTCCGGAAAATTAATCCAATTTAAGGACTAGTCCGGTTTGCGACGCAATCCTTGCTCTGAGTGATTTTTTGGAAAAGTATAATCACAAGACAGTAAATTAAAAAGCCGGTCGTGAAAATCCTTCCCCGACGACGGATGCCCTCCGTTTCTTCGACTTTCGGTTGCGAAAGGGGAGAAACACGATGTGATAACATGTTTATTATGGTAGTAAATTAGGCAAATGAAGCGATGATGTTCGGGCGGGGGGGATGCTGATGATGGGTATGTGAGATTTGTGTCTGGCCCAGAAGATTTGTTTGCTTCTTGGAGAGACCAGACCAGGTAACAATGGCCTTCTGCTACGAGTGATCTTTGCACAGAAAAAGCAGTAGATTTAAATACTATAATACTTTCCTACTACGTTGTGGAAAGAGCGCTACATTCATTTTACACTTCAGTGACAGAGGACAAAGATTGCTGCAACCGTGCAGTGCAAGAGCACAACAAACAAGTATTTATTGCTATCTTGGAAATTAAGTTCGTTTTAACGGGAAAATTTACGATACTGCCGCTATAGTTGCGGTACTACCCAGGTAATAGACACGATTAGAAGCAATATTATTACTGGCGAGAGAAATCGTTAATCCGTTGCCAGAATTCATTTATATTTATAATGCTTATTTCAAGGTTATATTAAATCTGATTACAGGTCGGACTCGATTATCCGGAACATCAAAAAAAAAATTTCATTCCGGATAATCGAGTCACAGAAAAATACTACAAGGTATACAGCCTAAGGGTTGAATAAAATGGTGACGTGGGAGACACAATAAATTCGTTTGTTCGGTGATTTACGTATTTTAATGAGGCTGACCAGACGCACAGTGCACAGTGCACAATGGTCCAGAAACCAAATTTAGGGGGAAATTTGGGTCTAGAGCTCTATAGCAATGTTTTAGAGAAGAACTTTCTTCTACAAAGTTGTTACATATGATATTGCGCTTATTGAAAAATTATCAAAAATTAGGGTGACCAAAATTTTCGAAACGATCAACTATCTAACTTTTTTATCTTTGAAGATAAAAGAAAAACTTGTTCTACAATGTTATAGCTCCAATAATTTTAGGAAACTTTGTAAAAAAAAGTTTTTTTCTATCTTTGAAAACAACCGATTTATATTGAAAAAACACATTTTGTGCTCTAACTTCTTTATTTCAAGTTTCACCCTTAAATTGCCTTTGAACGACTTTTAAAGCTTTTTAAGAGAAGCAATTTGCAATTTTGATATCGTAAATTGCTCTATTCTACTCAAAGTTATTGATGTTTTTCATCAAAAAACATGCGTTTTTCATTTGTATGTCATTCATTTTGGGGCAAACATAAAAAATATCTCTTGATCTCATATTGAAGGGCATACTTGACTCTATAAATGGAGGAACTTTAAGAGATATGTTATTTTTAAAATTTGAGTAAATTCAATTTAAAAACAAGACGAAAATTTCAATAATTTTATACATTATGCATATAAAAGCACCAAGATTTATGTTTTGGTTTTTTTTTCTTATAATGAGACGTAATTACCTTTAATTTGACCCAAAAAGATCGAAAATCGACCAACTGGTTCAAGAGTTATGAATTTTTTTAAATAAAATACATCGAATATAGCCGTTTTTTATGGTCACCCTATTACGGAGCTGGTCCCCTTAACAACCCAACGAAACAATACGGGTTTGATTATTTTCAACATAGATGCATCCCTGCGATTTTGAACACAATTGAAGCACTTTGCGTGACCAACTGCGAAATAGGGTGACCATAAAAAATGACTGTGTTCGATGTATTTAATTTTAAACAAATTCATAACTTTTGAACCAGTTGATCGATTTTCGATCTTTTTGGGTCAAATTAAAGGTAATTACGTCTAGTTATAAGAAAAAATACCAAAACATAAATCTGGGTGCTCTTATATGCATAATGTATAAAATTATTGAAATTTTCGTCTTGTTTTTAAATTGAATTTACTCAAATTTTAAAAATAACATATCTCTAAAAGTTCCTCCATTTATGGAGTCAAGTATGCCCTTCAAAATGAGACCAAGAGATATTTTTTATGTTTGCCCCAAAATGAATGACATACAAATGAAAAACGCATGTTATTTGATGAAAAACATCAATAACTTTGAGTAGAATAGAGATATTGGCGATATCAGAATTGAAAATTGCTTCTCTTAAAAAGCTTTAAAAGTCGTTCAAAGGCAGTTTAAAGGTGAAACTTTAAATAAAGAAGTTAGAGCGCAAAATGTTTTTTTTTTCAATATAAATCGGTTGTTTTCAAAGATAGAAAAAAACTTTTTTTACAAAGTTACTTAAAATTATTGGAGCTATGACATTGTAGAACAAGTTTTTCTTCTATCTTCAAAGATAAAAAAGTTAGATAGTTGATTGCTTCGAAAATTTTGGTCACCCTAATTTTTGATAATTTTTCAATAAGCGCAATATCATATGTAACAACTTTGTAGAAGAAAGTTTTTCTCTAAAACATTGCTATAGAGCTCTAGACCCAAATTTCCTCTTAAATTTGGTTTCTGGACCATTGTGCAGTGGGGAATCGCTGGCCATCAGCCAAAAAAATTTTTTTTTCGTTAGCTCTTTCATAATATTTTTTCTTTATTGCTATAACATTCAAGTGTCTAAATCCAAAATTTGGGCGCAATATCATGAAATCTGAATTTTTTATGACTTTTCAGAGCTTGGCGAACTGACGTTTTTTGTCTTTTTTTTTTTTAAAAAGTTCATTACTTTGAAACGCTCTGTAGCTTCAAAAGTTTACTTGCCGCAGTTTGCCACGGTTGTGACTACATTCAGAATTTAGGTAAAAACGTAAGCTTTCAAATGCATACTGTCCGCTGCAGCGCAAAACTGCGCAAATTGTCACTTTAGTGAAGAAAGCGATAGCAGATTTTTTTAATTTTATTTTTGAAGTTGAAATTTCATCCAAAATAAATTTTAATCATAACCATGATACCCCATCAAAGAAAATTTATGGTATCGTACTCAATCCGTAAGGATAAAATATAAATTTGGGTAAAAATCACAAAATTTATCAATGAAAAGTTATAAAATAAGTGTTTAACAAAAAAAATAAACAAATCTTTATGAAATTTTAATTATGTCAAACTTTATCACTTTCTGCAAATTTTAAACAATATAAAAACATTCAGCACTTTTAAATTTTTGATCATGATATTCGCTAAACTGATTGAAGTGTCAAATACTAGCAGCAATTTTATACCATCAAACTCCAGCTAACAATAGCCTGTTTGAAGATTGCTTTTGCATCGCACTCGTTTGCACACAAAAGTAAAGCACACATTTTGCTTTATGACAAAAAAAAAACAAAGAACGGTCGTCGCCCTCCGCATCTTTCCGTATTCATTTGGAACGTTGTGTCATTCCAGTGTCTTGGTTTTCAAATCCATAAATTCGTTGAAATTTATTATGGAGCCTTCAACTTCAGCGGCACCACCTAATTTAATGTCTAGTAAGTTGTCAGTTCATGGTGATATACATGTATTTAAATGTCCTTTTTCAACCATAGAAACCGGATTAGGAAGATAACATATATATGAAACAATGAAACATCGAATATTACTAGAAGAAATGAAAATTGCAGCGAAAGACATTTTTCCTGCTGATAAGTATAATGAACTTCAAATTTTCTGGAAACAATTCAACACGAGATTTAAGCGATCACAACGGAAGATGATGATGATTTTTTCAATATGTAATTAGTTTGTATTACTTATGTTGTTTTAGTTTATTTAAAAAAATATATATATATTTTGGCAAAATTTGTTTGGTTCGAGGGGTCGTCCATAAATTACGTGGCGTGGCGGGTCTCCGAACAAAAGTCGAACAAAACCCAAAATGTTCATTTAAAAAGCAGAAAAATCCATATAAGGTTGATTTTTTTGTGAAAAATTCAATTTTGATATCAAAAATTCAAAAAGTTGGAAAAATATCTCCCTAAAGTGCAATTAAAATTTTCTTATGGCTAAAATTACGTCGTAGTGTTTTTATGTATATCATTATTAATTTATATTCCCATCTTTTGTTATGTTTGAGGATCCAGTAGTCATCAGCGAAGCTGAGAATAGTATATATAATATAAAATATTTAATTATAATGAATTATTGCATAATAATAATTTAAAATTTTAATTATAAATATAATTTAAATACGTACGGTGTCAGTATAGTCAGTTTCTGACGAAGCGAATGTAGGAAACCAGTATAAACTGTCAAAATTTGAACCAGCCGATTATGTGCCAAATTTCGCAGTTGGGAAACTGCGATCATGTAGTATTGAAATAGATATCATTTTTGGCTCAATTAATACATCGCATTAATTTAGGAAACAAAATGTTAAACACGTTAAACTAAAATACATGAGTAGAAAACAAAGAAAATTCATTCATATAAGATCAATGTTGTGTGTAATTAGCTGTCTTTATTAATTAACTGTTCTGTCTTCTTTCACGCTATACTATTTAAAGAGAAATGTGCATTCGTAGAGAACTATACAGTACATTATATTTTGAAATATGCAAAATGGTCCCATTTTAATAGATTTAAAAAACTTGAGTCTAAGTAAAAATTTGTCGTTTAACATGGTCAAAAGGGGGTATGGGGCCATCCACATACCACGTGGACAGATTTTTAACGATTAACGGTGTTACAGCAAGACGTTTTGTCCGATGCAGAAGTTCCTTTGGAGATAACAGGAGCCGATTTAAATTTAATCCAGCGATTTCAAACGCTGTTAGTAACGATTTCGAGTGGCGAAAGAATTGATGCATCAAAATTTAAGTCCAACGCTACCGTTCATTATTACGTAGAATTTTATGGATGTTCAACAACAGTACACAAACTACTAATTTAAGGATGTGAAATAATCGTTTAATTTTCGAATCCCATTGGCAAACTTTTGGAAGGAGCCCAAGAAAGGAAGAATAAAGTAATCCGGAAAACACGAGAAAATAAATGCCTGTAAAGGATCACGTGAGAGAACTATCGGTGACATGTTTCGTGAGCTGCTAATTGCGTCAGATCCGGTAGTTCCGAGTTTTAGACACAACATCAAATCGGCTTTCACATAAGAGGTGTAAGATTTATTAATTTTCAGTCATGATGATACTGACGATGACGAGTAAAAGTTAAAACCTAATGCATTGGTTTGAATATTCATGTAAATCCTTTTACCTTGTTTTCACATCTGAACGTAAGACGATGATGTTCTTCTGAAACAATTGAATGAAACTACTAACTACTTCTGTAAAAAACGTAACTTTCACAAATCAACATGCGCCTTCATTCAAACTATTTTATTTTCAATTAAAATTTTTGTTCAGCGGGGCAGAAAGGGGCAAAATGGGACCTATATATTCGAAAAGTAGAGAAAATTTCCTATGAAATGCATACTATGCGACCTGTGGCAACCGATGGGTGAGATCGTACAGCATACATTTGCGCAAAAAAAAGTTTTTTTTTTCAGACCACTCAATAGGTATTTCAAACATTTTACAAAAGTTATGATGAATTACATAAAAACATTCAACACGAAATACAATTCTGATTATTTATCTTCAAAATGCAACCTATCGCATTGAATTCGAATAAGAATGAGATGAGTATTTACTGGTTAAAGTAAACCCCAATATGTGCTTTCTGAGCGAAAAAAATCATTGGAATAACTTAACTTTAGCAGGTATTAGACGACGCAAATATTTGCTATTTTTGGTACGATTTTTATTTGCACAAAATAAAATCTATATTAAAAAAGAGCAAACATTTGCTTCGTCTAATGCCTGCTTTAACAACGCTTAAAGTGCTCTCAAAAATTCAAATTTAATCCAATTGTCTCCATATTTGAAAAGCCCGTTTTTCAATACAGTAGAACTTTTAAAAAAATATAAAATATCAATAATTAGAACTTAAATTTTGTCCGGCTTCCGGCCACTGTGAGACGTACCGCTTTGAACGGGACAGTACCGTTTTTTTTTTTCAACTATTTTGAGCCGTCCCGTCTTTTTGCTATTTTGTACCGTTTTCGGCTACTCCTTGAAAAACTCTTAAATAAAGCTTTGCGTTGAAATTTTCTTTAATGGAAAATAAGTTTCCAATCAGCCAGGATTTTTTAATATTACTGAGTACATTTTGTGCCTTCCTGACAGTACCGCACCACTAAAAAGGACATCCCCTATCTCGAACTAACGAAAAAGTTGCGATTGAAGATGAGATGAGATGAGATGAGATGATATTTATTAGTCAAAATCTCGATCATGCAAGTGACGCGTTTCAGAAACCTATTGCAAAAAATCACACTCTTCTATGCAAAATCCAACAAACGCTAAGTATCGTACAGGATCCTGTAGGTTCATCATGGCTTGCCATAAAAGATAATTGATATGATGGTCGCAGTGGCTCTTTTAGTCCCAATGGCCTTCAGGCATACAAAAAAAGGTTCATCAGAGCAACGAATAATTGATGCTTTTGTTAGTGAAAGTTTCCAAAAATCAATCTTACCATGTGTCCCGTTTTTTGAACCCATTCGTCTCACAACAAATGGGTTTTAACACAACCAAATATTAGTTCCACAAAATCATTGTCAGAATGCTTGATACAACATCTCAGCACATGGTTACTACGTTGATAGCGCGGTGTACGTTAAATGTTTTGTAGCTCAGTTTGAAGAATAGGTTTAATTGATGGGTTAACACTGATGCTCAACTAATATTTTACTTGCATCTTATAGCATTTTTTCTCAGCTTTCCAATGCTTGTCTCAGATCGAAAATCGGTAGTTGCGAGCACGGTCAAAATTGCATTTTTGTGATATAATCTAGTATGGCGGCCAAATTCAAGGCGGCGACCTGAATTCTGATCACTTAAAATGAAAGCCCTATTATTCCTCTTTACAGAAAAGTGCTACTTGTAGTAGGTTACATAACGAATTTCAGATATATTGCTCAAATAAAACATCAAGAATTGCCAAAATATCTACTTTTCTGAAAGCTGTTTCACTCCTTGATGACCGGGCAGTCAGCAAATTCGATTAAACAAATATGGCGTTATCATTTTTTCTCTATTGCCAATAACAATGTGCATTAGAGTGGGGAATCGTTATACGGAAAAAAACGAAACTTGATAGCAGAGAGCCAGAACCATGTTATTTTTTTTGTTCTATTTAGTGCTCCAAACAATCAATCTATCGGAAGTTGATTGGTTTTGTCTCCGCTTGGCGCATTGCATTTCAAATTTATATGGAGATTTGTATGGAAAAACCAACTTTTTTGCATTTTCCATTCTAAAGAGTTCAAAATGGCTCAAACCATAGGTTTCATGACTTTAACTGGTAGGTTTTTTGATGCCTAACAACTTGGCCGAAGACACTAAACGGCTAGGGAGTTCCAAAAAAATACTTGAGCTGTTTAAAGTTAAGTATGACGAAGTTTTTGTTGCAAATCATTTTTTCTGCCAACACCGCCAGTGAAATGGCGTTAGTCAGATTTCCATTAGAAGTAACCTCTGAAACACGTTGTAAATTCCATCTACGTCTAGAATATTGACCTAAATTTTTTCGCTTGATCCAGCTGAGTGTATGAACTCGTTACGACAGGTTATTTCTGATGGCAATCCTACTGACGCCGGTACATTGGTAATGTAGGCAGATAACAAGATTTTATACATTTAATTCGACATACTGAACTTTGAACAACTATAGCTCTTCTTAGAGACATCCTGGCTCTTCAGTGTCTTCTGCAAAGTTGTTAGGCATCTAAAATACTATACTTTAACATAATGTAGTGCATTATTAGATCATTATTGAACTCTCTAGAAAGGTAAATGCAAAGAAGTAGGTTTTCCCATATAAATTTTCATACAAATTTGAAATGCCATGCGCCAAGCGGAGACAAAACCAATCGACTTCCCGTAAGTTTAGGGTTGTGTGGGGGCCTAAACGGAACTAAAAAAACCACCCTAATGTGCATTTATATCAAATTTGAAAGACCTTGTGCACCTAGTGGCCTAGTTTCAGCGAGAATTGCTCATGTCTGTGTAAAAGATCACAACTCTAAAACGATTTTTCGTATTGCTTGCTATGATATTTTATGTATTCTATGCAATACTAAACATCACCGAGTTTTGATCGTTTTCCTCTTAGTAGAAGAGAGAGACATCACTATGAATTTTAATGAGAGCAGTTAATGTTTATTATACACAGACTTCGCAGCCAACTGTCAAGTGTTCAGGACAACAGCTGGGCTAGTGTTACGGGCCGAGAGTCGAACCAACGACGACTGGCTTGTTAGTCGTTGTCCAGTCGAGACCTCGAGACTATGATCAAATTCTTTAATTTATAATCAAAATTCTCGAAACCCAGAAAGAGGGTATGTTTCCGAAATGTTTGCAACTCCAATGCAAGAAAACAACATTTGAATATGATGAGAACCTTTTTTCAACACGTTGAAAATATAGAGTCGATTTCCTCATAACTTTGTTCTACCAGTGATACCAAAACAGTTCATTGATATAGTCATGTTTTTCTCTTCATTGCACGAGAAAGAAAAGTCACTTGTTACGAGAATAGTTCGAATGTGAATAAAATAAATGCTAAAGATAGATTTATAGAAAAACTCACTTTTTTTTTTCCTCATCTGTAGTTTATTTGACACGGCACAAATACAATTCAATGTTTAACGGCGCCAATTATATCTGGTAGCTTACTTTCTAAAGTATCTTAATAACTAAAAGCAAATTTTTTATCCTCGCTGCCGACTACGAGCTGAAACTAAATCTAACTTAAGCTAGAAATGTTTTGCATGAAAAGCACTGATTTGTTGTTTGATGGTTTTCCATCGCCATAGGTAAGCAGCATATTGAATATGTTCCGCTGCTGGGCCAAGATATTACGGACTGGCATATTGGGTTGTCTCCCTCGGGGCCTGAGAGTATCGTGCGGGTCTAGTTGCTGTTTCCGGATCCGGGGTCTTAACGTGTTCTTGTCGTTTGGTTGGATGTAGGCGGAAGGGGATAGGACTAAACTGGGGCGTGGATGGATTTCAGGAAAACGTATATAAGGGACATGTAGGATAGGTCACGGCTCGCCAAGACATCACGAACAGGAACAGCCGACTGCCTACCTTCGGCCTGCAGGGAAGCTATTAATCTAGACCTGGCGTCACGGTGTACAGGGCATGACCAAACAACGTGCTCTATGTCGTGATAACCTTCACCACAGGCACAGATACCACTCTCCCCGAGCCCAACACGACGGAGATGCGCGTCAAATCTATAGTGATTGGACATAAGCCGGGACATCACGCAAATGAAATCCCGACCTACATCCAACCCCTTGAACCACGGGTTCGTCGATACCTTGGGGATTATGGAATGTAACCACCTTCCCAGTTCCCCCTTGGTCCAAGAATTTTGCCAACTGATGATCGTATTCTGACGTACAAATGCGAAAAATTCATTAAAGGCAATTGGTCTTTCATAAATATCACCGTTTGTTGCGCCCACCTTAGCCAAAAAGTCCGCTTTCTCATTACCCGGTATCGAGCAGTGAGAAGGGACCCACGCTAAGGTAATCTGAGTAGATTTTTCGGATAAAGCACTCAGATGTTCCCGTATTTTCCCCAGGAAATACGGAGAGTGCTTAACATCTTTCATCGATCGGAGAGCCTCAATGGAACTGAGACTGTCCGTAAAGATGAAATAATGGTCCGTGGGCATTTTTTCGATAATCCCTAGGGTGTACTGAATTGCAGCTAATTCTGCGACGTAAACAGAAGCAGGATTATCGAGCTTATGGGAGACGGTTAAATTGTTATTGAAGATACCGAAGCCAGTGGACCCATCAAGAAGTGATCCGTCAGTGTAGTACATATTGTCGCAGTTGATGTTTCGATATTTATTGGAAAAAAATTTGGGGATCTGCTGCACGCGTAAATGATCCGGGATTCCACGAGTTTCTTCTATCATGGATGTATCGAAAAACACAGTAGAATCAGAAGTATTTGATAAGTCGACACGATTTGGAATATTCGAAGAAGGGTTAATATTTTGGGACATGTGATTGAAATACAATGTCATAAAACGGGTTTGAGAATTAAGTTCGATTAACCTTTCAAAATTTTCAATCACGGGACGGTTCAAGACCTCACATTTGATTAGAATACGAGAAGACAGGCTCCAGAAGCGGTTTTTCAATGGTAGTACTCCAGCTAAGACCTCCAAACTCATCGTATGGGTCGACTGCATGCAACCTAAGGCGATACGCAAACAACGATATTGTATTCGCTCCAGTTTGATCAAATGTGTGTTTGCTGCGGAGCGGAAGCAGAAACACCCGTATTCAATAACATACAATATCGTTGTTTGGTAAAGCCTTATAAGGTCTCCTGGGTGGGCTCCCCACCATTGTCCGGTTATTGTACGAAGAAAATTCACTCTTTGTTGACATTTTTTCATCAGATACCTCACGTGACAACCCCAGGTGCCTTTAGAGTCGAACCAGACACCAAGATATTTGTGTACCAAAACCTGAGAAATCGTTTTACCCATTAATTGTGTTTGTCTTCTCCGGAGAGAATTCGATACCTAGCTGTAAAGCCCAAGCAGGCAAATTGTCCAAGGTATCTTGCAATGGTCCTTGCAAATCGCTCCTGTAACAGAGATTACACTGTCGTCTGCAAGTTGTCTTATCGTGCATGAGTTTGCCAGACATTCGTCGATGTCATTTACATAAAAGTTGTAAAGAAGGGGGCTTAAACATGAGCCCTGGGGAAGACCCATGTAGCTAATGCGAAAAGTTGCCAAATCGCCGTGCGTAAAATGCATGTGCTTTTCGGACAACAAATTGTGCAAAAAATTGTTCAAAATTGGAGAAAATCCTTGTCGGTGAAGTTTACCCGAAAGAATGTCAATAGAAACGGAATCAAAAGCCCCCTTAATGTCCAAGAACGCAGACGCCATTTGTTCTTTGCGAGCATACGCCAGCTGAATATCTGTTGAAAGCAACGCAAGACAATCATTCGTCTCTTTGGCACGGCGGAAGCCAAATTGAGTATCTGATAGTAGACCATTTAATTCGACCCAATGGTCTAAACGACGGAGTATCATTTTTTCCATCAATTTCCGGATACAGGATAGCATTGCAATCGGCCTATAAGAGTTGTGATCAGAAGCTGGTTTCCCTGGTTTTTGGATGGCGATCACCTTCACTTGCCTCCAATCCTGCGGTACAATATTTTGCTCCAGGAACTTATTGAACAAGTTCAACAAGCGCCTCTTGGCATTGCCGGGTAGATTCTTCAACAAGTTGAATTTGATTCTATCTAACCCAGGCGCGTTATTGTTACAGGACAGGAGGGCAACTGAAAATTCTGCCATCGTAAAAGGTGATTCTATCGCGTCGTGGCCCGGAGACGCATCGCGAACAATGTTTTGTTCAGGAACAGAGTCCGGACATACTTTCCTAGCAAAATCAAATATCCACCGACTTGAAGACTCCTCGCTTTCGTTGACCGTTACGCGATTCCGCATTCTTCGGGCTGTGTTCCAAAGAGTGCTCATCGATGTCTCCCTCGACGTCTCGTTCACGAACCGACGCCAATATCCGCGTTTCTTTGCTTTAGCCAGGCTTTTAAGCTTGGTATCAAGCTCCGAATAACGTAAATAGTCGCCAGGTATACCTCCCTTCTGGTAGGCCAAAAACGCGTCGGATCTTTGCGTGTAGACATCGGAGCACTCTTGGTCCCACCACGGAGTGGGAGGCCGTTTTTTGATCGTTACGCCGGGATATTTCTTCGTTTGGGCTTGCAACGCGGCGTCGAGAATCAAGCCCGCGAGGAGGTTGTATTCTTCAAGTGGTGGATGATGTTGAATCGAATCGACCGCTTTTGAAATCATTTCCTCGTATAACTTCCAATCGATATTCCGTGTGAGGTCATACGGAATGTCAATTGGTCGCATGCGAGTTGACCCGTTATTAATTGAAATAAGAATAGGCAAATGGTCGCTACCGTGAGGATCAAAGATTACCTTCCATGTGCAATCCAACCGTAGCGACGTCGAACATAAGGATAGATCCAAAGCGCTTGGGCGCGCTGGAGGTTTCGGGATACGTGTCATTTCACCGTTGTTTAAAATAGTCATGTCGAAGTCATCGCAAAGGTTATAGATTAAAGAGGAGCGGTTATCATTGTATGGGGAACCCCAAGCCACGCCATGAGAGTTGAAGTCTCCCAAAATCAATCGTGGCGAGGGAAGAAGTTCTATTAAATCAAAGAGCAGCCGTTGCCCAACCTGTGCTCTGTGAGGAATATATATTGAGGCAATACAAAGCTCTTTACCTTGTATTGTCATTTGACATGCGACAACTTCGATGCCTGGAATCGAGGGGAGGTTAATACGATAGAAAGAATAGCACTTTTTAATCCCTAAAAGTACTCCTCCATATGGGGTGTCTCGATCAAGGCGAATAATATTAAAATCATGGAAGTTGAGATCAATATTTGAAGTAAGCCAAGTTTCACAAAGGGAAAATGCATCGCATTTGTTTTTATTTATCAAAACTTTAAACGGATCAATTTTTGGTAAAATACTTCTACAATTCCACTGTAAGACAGAGATAGAATCCTTCATATACGCAGTTGAATTAGGCATCGAAGGATACAATCGCTGCAAGGAGGGGCCATTGGGCAGTCAACTGCTTCAAAAATGATCTAACTGTTGGGAGGAATGCTGTAAGAAAAATTTTAATTGGATCGGGTACATTGAAATTTTCAAAAATCCAGTCCACAATGTCAAAAAATTTCACTAATCCAGAGTTTGTTTCATCAACTGGATGTGCAAAAGGAACAACTGGGGTTTTAGATGTTCCTGGCAGTGCTGGGAACTCCTTCTGGGACTTTAAATTTGCAAGCCCAGGAGGAGTTTGCTTCGGTTTTTCCGCAGCACTGTTTGGTTTGTTCGTACTTTTCATTACACTTTGGGAAATCTTTGGACCTTTACGGGGAAGTTTAGGAGAAGAAACATTTTTCCTCTTCCTAGACTCCCCAGGATTGGCATAAGATGTTCCCGCTGATGAATCGTCAGAATCGGTTTCATCAGAGGGCAACAGATCAAAGGGGTTCGATGTTATGGTAGAAGTGGTCACGGTCTTCTTCAGCATCTCAGCGTAAGAACGCTTTGAACGCTCCTTAAGTGACCGCTTGATTTTATCTCTGCGCTGCATGTACACCGGGCATGTGGAGAGCTCATGCTGGTTTTCCCCACAGTGAATACATTTTTCAGCATTAACACTGCAAGAATCTTCCGCATGAGTCTCCCCACACTTGCTACATCGTGCCTTATTGCAGCAGTAGGCGGCTGTGTGGCCTAACTGCTTGCAATTGGTGCAATTCATACTACGGGGTACATACAATCGCACAGGCAGACGAACCCGGTCGATCGAGACGTGGCTAGGGAGTGCAGATCCGGCAAACGTAACGCGAAACGAGTCTGACGGAGTGTAAACTTTTTTACCGCCGACGAGAGACATGGACCGCAATTGCTTACAATCCAAAATCTTCGCCTGTGTTTCGGTATTTTTGAAGCAACCGGTTGCGCTTTTTAGGATACACTCGACAGACAGACTCGAATCGGTTATGACACCGTCGATCTCCACGTCTCGTGCGGGTATGTAGACGCGATACTCGCGTGTGAAGAAAACCAGCCGTCACGTCGATTCCTTTTGGCGAAAAGAAACCAGCCGTCACGTCGATTCCTTTTGGCGAATCCTACCGCTGCGTAAATAATGGCTGCTTTCATTATACTCCAGCAGCCCTGCAGAAGGGCTTCGGTGATTTCTTCCTCATTCGGAGACGCTGCTCCAAGGCTAGGAGATAAAGTCACTCCAGATTATATCGTGGCGGGTGACGGCAGTCTTCGACGCAAGCGTTGTATTTCTGAGAGATGCTCTATAGGCTGTAAGGTTGAATCTCAGGGATTCGGTGCGCGTCTAAATTTAACCGATACCTTGGAACCACTCCGAGAATAGAAACCCAGGGACCTATCAACTAAGCAAAGAAAAAATAATGTATCGTTAATTCTAATTCCTAATTTCTATAATTTCTAATTTCTAAGACTACTATTTACACTAATACAATTTGTACAATTCGCGAATCTTCTTCTTCATCGATTTCTCTCGTCGCAGTATGTGCACACACTATCCGCAGCAAGCTTGACTCGCCGGGATCGCAGCGGCGACGCTCAACTCTAGCAACAATACCAAAACCTCCCGTCCTATAGGATACACTGCCTTTAGATGTTGGTTTAAATTTGATATTCAATCACTTCACACCTTACTATCAAATTTTTATTCGAGATACACTTCTCCTTTTCAACGTTCTACAGACTTACAAAAAATATATTTCGTTGTTTACTTGATTGGCTATGCTTCTGCATTCGCCAGCTTGAGACTTTTGCTCTCCAAAAAACTCACGACGCTTTCCAATCGCTTGTATAGCGCCAATCTCTTCTTTTTCGCATTCAAATTTCAAAACGGAAACTCTTTCAGAGATGAAATCAGGGGTCTCTTCAACCATCAATTTGCATTGTTCCAAGCGGTGTATACGTTATCAGCAGTTATCTCCTTTTAAACTTCCTCTCAACATTCATCGACTGGGTTCATTTCGAGCAAGACGAATAGTTTGAAAGTGATCTAAGTATCGACGGCATCATGATGGTATGCTTTCAGGTAAGTAACTTAAATTTTTCCTTTATTTCATTCCTTAAATTATCCCTTCTTTGCTTCCCATAATCCTATTCCTACATAAACTAACCGAAACACTAAATTTTTTGTTTCTTGCTATATTTTTAGGCGAAATGGTTCCGCAGTCCGCGAACAGCAACGCAGAGCAGCTTATAAGGCTTCCCAGTTTTGACCCTGTAAAAATGGCGCTAACTTCCCGACGAAGGTTATTGAGACCTGTTTCTGTTTCACCCTGAATGGCAACGACTGGCAGGGCGCTTCGTTTTTCACCTTCTCCACGAAGAAAGTGAGCTCCGAGATGAAGTTCATTTTACACAGCAAGTTTTCCAAAAAAGTGCTGCTGTGGTTGACAATCAGTGAGAAGGGGATGTCAAAACCGCTCTTATTTCGCACCGGACTGGCCGTGAATGGAGAAATTCATAATACGAAATGCCTGCCGGAAGTTACCTACTTATTACTGAACATAAATCTTTGAAAAATCGATAGTGCATCAACAATAGGGTGCCAATGGAATGTTTAAGAAAACTTAGATATTAGTTCAGTAGCAATTTTTGCATTGAAAAAAGGGCTTTTTCCGGATGGTGATGAAAAAAACTCAGACAGATAATTAATTTAGATGAATTTTCCAACTTTGCGAGTGACCTTCCGGAATTTACTGAAACATTCGCCATGGTGGACGAAAACATGCGTGTAGGAATGTTTTTGAATTTCTCCTTGTTTTATTTATCAACTCCTTCTTAACTTTCGTGGCAAAATTGTTGGAGTAGGTCTTACGCTTCTGATTTGCCCTGAAACTCAGGATGAACGCAGCTGGGAGACATTGGGCGGGTTGGCCGACCTGAAATCCACATCGATTTTCAGCCGCTCCATCTCCGCCAACGTTTACTTCGAATAGTCCCCGTTCACGGCCAGTACGGAGCGAAAGATGAGCGGTTTCGACATCCCCTTCTCGCTGCTTTCCAGCCACAGGGTCGTCGGCCGTCCGGAACCGGGCTTTCTTTAAATGCTCTGATTGTAGTCCATTAGTATCAAAATTGTTGTAGATACCGGAACAAGCGTTTTTGATGCGGCGGGATAACGTTCATTGAGCGCGCCCACTTCTGAACGGAGTAGCTTCATTGTTTCCACCATCACGGTTAGAATTCGAATCAAATTTCTTATGCCAACTCATGGGTTACTTTGATTGATGCTGCGTGGGTAGTTTCGTCTGTGTGTGCAAAGGTAAACCCATGAAAATGGGCAATTTTGAGCATTTTCTAATGCAAACGTTAGGGCTTAACAATTTTGTCTTCTCGAAAATAGTCCATCCCAAATTAAAGCTCAATCGGACTTCTGATGAAATTTCACTTACAGTCTCACTTTTTTGACCAACGAAAAAATGTACAAGAGTAGGGAAACTGCTCCATTATTCATCTCATTAAGCCGATATTCACAAAGAATGCACGGATTAAACACCAAATTTTCACGAAATCATTGAAAATAAGGTAAATATGCTTACGTACTCTTATGGAATCGTTTGGCATTGAATATTTAGTAGAATTAGCTAGATTTATCCTGAATTTTGTAAAACAAACTATTTTTCACAACGCTTCCATATCCATCTCAAAACTTAAATCACTGCTCAATTTTTCATCTCACGATGCCCCCATATTCATCACACTGTTTTTTTTTATGATAATGATGCTGGTCCCACCTCATACCCCTACATCGGTTTGAGCTGGTCGATTTATCTAAGAAAGATATTATTTAAAGACATACAATGTAACCAGTAGGCGAACAAATAACGGATTGGTTATTAATACAGACATAGTAACCCTTCAAAAGAATACCAATAATTTGAAAATTAAAAAAAAAACTATTTTCCAATAACATTATTGATCCAAGGCTCATCCAAAACGTTTCCAAGCCGAAAATTATCTGGATATGGTAGGAATCGAACCTAACATTTAGGAGCTTTAACTAATCAGAATTGGTACTGGATAACGATCCAAAACTACGAGAGAGATCCTATGATACTATAGTTCTCGATAACGAGCTATACAGTCCACAGGCAAACCCAAGCCTTTTAAGTTTTTTCTCCCAACCCTTTGTTCTAAATCGTGAAAACAGATAAATATTAAAAATCTTAATGAAAATATATATAATATTACAAACCAAAAAATGTTAATCATGAATGAATCACATTATAATGAATGAACGTAGCCGCAGCCCATCGTAATAGTTACCTAGATATCCGCTGCAGTTGTTTACGTGCAAAACAGGTAACCTAGGTAACCACTACAGTGCTGTAGATTCGTGTCAATTATGTCGGAATAATTCAACATTTTTAGTATGATTTTTTCGTATTAACAGAAACAGGTTGGCAACTCTTGATTCTCCTCAACGCAGTGAAAACAGATGAAAATACATAGAGTTGAAATTTAGGAATTGCAGAAATTCATCTCATAGATTTCTGCTTATTAAAGCTTGTTTTAGGAAATTTGAGGTGAACATTTCGAAGATTAAAGTATTCTTAGTATAGTTAGTGATTTTGTTTAGTGATTGAAATGAAAAGTGGTCCGCTAGTGATGAAAAAAACTTTGGTTGGCTGCAGAACGAGTCTCGTTGTAGCCTTATATAACGATGCGCGGATTTTGTTTTCTGAGGTAGGTGATTGAATAAAATAAGTTTTCGAGTGCTGATACCCGACTATAACATGAAATTTAGTGCTTTTAAGTGAGTTTTTGAAGATTATACTTTATGAGGAATCTAAAGTGAACTAAAAAGAATCCATTCCATGGATTATCAGATTACACACTTATGTTAAATCACCGAATTCGTCTTTTTTTCACCGACTTTTCAACAGCTGAGCGCTCGGTAAAACGTTCGGTAATATAAACCACTACCGATCGATCAGTAATCAAATTTTTGTTGCTTTCTGTCATTATTACCGACCTAATTTGTGAAAACGGCAAATGCAATTAGTTGCCAAAACCACCGATCAAATCTGTAAGTTGTGTAGACAATACCGAAAGATCTGTGATATTTGTTCACTTTTAATTATTCAAGTAAACCAGAAATAAGATGTAACATTGTTTTGATAAAAAAAAAATATTTTTATTCAAATATTAAAAATTTTACCTATTAAAAATAAAAAAAAAATCAAAAATCGACGCTCGCCGCTCGCCGCTCGCCGCACCGAATTTGTCAGGGTGAAAATCAATTAACCTCCATGCCAGTTGTGCTCATAGTTTCAAAGCCGAAGAATTCCGGGTGTGTCCATTAACAAGGCGGTGTAAACTATTTTCGTAGCATGCAACAGATGCTCGGAACTAGAGGCAAATTATGTGATGGTTTGATGCATGAATTTTTACAAATTTTGTTATTATATACTTACGAAAAATTTGTACTATTGGATCATCTTTTAGCTGAAGTTGTTGGAGAAAGTTCTCCATTTTTTCGTAGGAACTTCAATGTTCAAACGGAACCGAGAATGTGACTTGACAACCAGAACGAGAACAATGAATAGAAAATTTGACAGCTTTATAGTTGGTCCAGTAGTGTTTTACCAATATTCGGTAAAAGTTTAATTTACCGAACAGTTCAGTAGAAAATATAGCAGCATTCAGTAATATCATTTGCTGAATACAGAAAATATGGAAAGTTTTATCAATTTTACTCTATATTTTCTCAAACTTACCGATCGAAATTGTAATAATAATTACCGAACATTTATTATCTGATTAAGTGTGTAGTTTAAGGAGAAAATATGCGTTTTTTTCCTGTTTTCAATTGTGCTTACATGTTGAATGAGATGAATATACGGGCTGAGATGAATAATGGAGCAGTTCCCCTAGTTATTGAAGTTTTCGAAATCGAATTTTTTCCGATAGCAAATCTCTTAGAAATACATGAAATGTCGAGATCTGATGTTATCACATAATTGTTCGAAAAAAAAATTTCCAGGGACATAAAAACTTTTGCGCTGGGAGACTCGAGTTACACCAGAACACACAAGAAACTCTGCCAGCCCGAACATTTTTTTCATCGATCAAAAAACTGAAACTTTTACCGCTTTGATGCTCTACTTCCCGAAGTCCGATTGAGCTCATAATTGGCATGGGAAATTTTTACGAGAAGACAAAACTTTAGAACCCTATCGTAAACGAAATTCGAAAAGTCGGTTTCCATTGAAGCCATGATCAACGGTAAAAAAATGGTGAAAATAAAAAAATTTCAAGTTGGTGCAAAATACAAAATATATATAATCTAAGACTGAAAAATTGCTAATTACTGTAGCTTTGTAACCTCCATTTTAGGTTTTAAACAAAAAAAAACTTTATACTTCTTTTTGGTTTTGTCCGATTGTTCCGTGTGGGTAAGTACCCACAGAGATATTTTCCGAATGGGTACTACTACCCATACTACCCACATGAACCGCCGGCCCTGCCACCAAGGCACATCACGGCAGACTGTCCGTTTTATCAACGGACAGTTTGTAGCTAAGGCTTCCGTCATCCTGTACTGTAGAGGTCACTTGCTGCGATTTCTTGTTCAACTGGAGCTCAAATATTGCTATGACAGAATGTTTTCGACCAAAAGTTCCATGAAAGAGTTTCAGTTAAAAGAGTTTCAGTTAAAAAAATTTTAATTCCTGTAGTGTTCTTTTCTAAGTGGAGTAACCTCGATGTGAAATCTAGTCTGATAAACTGGCTTCATCACAGACAGGTTAGTATTTGAGCTTATCAGCTATCGAGGCGCTACATCTTCAAGAGATCTAACCTCTTGTCTAATAGCAGTTGTGAAAGTTCTCTACATTGCAAAAGTACATTTTTGTTATTAGAAGCAAGATATTCAAGTTGGTACTCACCTCGTGTGTTAACTTCCAATCTGCCCCAGGCTGTGGGGTGTATCTTAGCAGTTAGGTGGCTTGTTGATGGTTCGGCAAAACCACACAAGTACTGCGATTTTGGATGGCAGTTAGGGTGGAAGCGAAAATGGTCACCATGTACTTACTTACTTTTACTTTTATGGCGACAGATCATTATGATCCTATGCCGAATCCAGAATACGTCTCCACAAAATTCGATCTTGGGCTGCTACTCTCCAGTCTCCCCTCACACCCGCTGCTCTGGCATCCTTGTCGACAGCACACATCCAGCGCGTGCGCGGTCTGCCTCGAAGTCGTCGGCCTCCATCCGGTTCTCTACTAAATATTATCTTTGCCGGTCGCTCATCCGCCATCCGTACTACATGGCCAGCCCACTGTAACCTGCCGTGTTTTATCAGCTTGACAATATCAGCGTGTTTGTATACTTCGTACAGCTCGTGATTCATGCGCCTGCGCCACACCCCGTTCTCTAGTTTGCCTCCGAGTATTGATCGCAGGATTCTACACTCGAAGACCCCAAGCGCTCGCCGATCGGCCTCCTTCCACGTCCACGATTCATGCTCGTGAAGCGCCACCGGGAGGATCAGAGTCCTATAGAGCACAAATTTCGTACGGATCTGTAGGCTACGGAACCTAAGCTGGCTACGCAATCCGTAATAAGCCCTATTCGCCGCCGCAATCCGCCTCTTCACCTCGCGGCTCACCTCGTTGTCACATGTCACGAGAGTACCAAGATAAACAAGTTCGTCGACCACTTCGAAAGTATCCCCATCCATCTCCACCGCAGCACCAACACCCGTAGAACTACCACGCTCTCTGCCAGCCACCATGTACTTCGTTTTCGCAATGTTTATGGTGAGTCCAATTCTCGCAGCTTCCCTTTTGAGAGCCGTAAAGGCCTCCTCAACTGCTCTACGGTTAACTACGGTCCTGACGCATGATGTGAAACCGTCAAGCGTCGCACGTAACAGTTTAATTAGTTTTGTTGGGAAACCATGTTCTAGCATTATTCGCCAAAGCTCGTTGCGTTTCACTGTGTCGTACACCGCCTTAAAGTCTATGAACAGATGATGCGTCTGCAAGTTGTGTTATCGAAACTTGTCGAGAACCTGTCTCAAGGTGAACATCTGGTCCGTTGTCGATCGCCCCACTTGAAAACCGCATTGGTATTCTCCAACAAAGGCTTCCTGTAACGGCCTCAGTCGCTGGAACAGGATACGGGAGAGAATTTTGTGAGCGGAATTGAGGAGGGTTATGCCTCTATAATTACTACAGTCGACCATATGTCCCTTCTTGTAGATTGGGCATATGAGTCCTTCCAACCGTTCCAAGCATACCGTTAGGATAATCTGGTGAATTGCACTACACACCCGCTCGCTCTCAACTTTGAAAAGTTCGGCCGGTAAGCCGTCCTTCCCAGTGGCTTCGTGGTTCTTTAGCTCTTTGCAAACATTCTTCACCTCGTCCAATGTTGGTAGGTCCACAGCTTGTCCGTCCTCCCCAATTTCTATCCTGTTCCCTTCGACGACTCTCCTACATTCCTCACCGCTCAACACCACTTCAAAATGTTGCTTCCAACGCCTGGCCACCTGCGATTCGGTAATCAGGTTCCTCTCCCTGTCATTGCACATGGCAGGTACTGACACAGTCCGGTTCCTGATTCCGTTGATCGTTCTATAGAAGCTCCTCGTGTCGTGCCTGGTGAAGCAATTCTCCGCCTCCGCGAGGACGCGATCGTAGTGCTCACGTTTCTTACGGCGATGAAGCCTCTTTTCGGCAGCTCTTGCCTCCCGGTATTTCTACCGCATCTGACGCGTGAAATTTCAGCCCAATCAGACATGACCGACCATAAACATTTTGTTGCAAATGCCCAAAATAACAACCACACATGATTTAGGGATTGCCTCAAAGTGTTCAAAATTTTGATGTTTCGCCCTCGAAAATGGACATCCCTAATGAATAATCTAGTACAAATTGCCTAATATACATAACAATGATTCACCAAACCACATGTAAATCATTTTAATGTTTATTAGGCATCTTAAACATAATTTTCTATTAGGAATGTTAATTTTCGAGGGTCAAAACACTGAAATTTCAAACGCTTTGAGGCAATCCCTTAATCATGTGTGGTTGTTATTTTGGACATTTGCAACAAAATGTTTATGGTCGGTTCTTTAAGTTCGATGATGATGTTTTTCCATGCATCGCATTGCCACCCTAATAGCGATATTTCGTTTACGTACCTCAGGAATAAGGTGGAGGTAACGATCATCTCTTGTTTGACATTAAACGTTGGATGATTTCTGTTATGGGAACCAATTTCATATTTCTATTCGTCAGAATGGCAGTCCTGGAATTTGATTTGGGACTAATTGCTGGTACCGTTAGTTTGTTTAACTAAACTCTATAACTAAACGATAACGAGTAATAACGAGTTGACTTACAAAATGGTTGTGAAAACGCTAAAAATTATTCGGGAAATTATCTAGTGTGATGACACACAATACTATACATATTTTGGTAACCATAATTCTAGTATCATCATGTGACAATCATTTACGCTCCGTAGTAATTGGATCGAAACAAAATCGATCCTTCGGCCCTCGGATAAAACGCATCCCCAGGAGCACCTTATGTAAATCCTGCCTATCGCAGCGCATCGATCTGTCCCCGTCGTCTAAACACAGGAAGAACAGATCGGCAGTCAGCGATCGGAAAATTGCATCGCAACGAAACAATTACCGCAAGTTTCATGCAATCAAGCCACCATGCGGGAACCGGATCAAGGCAGCAGATGCGTGACTCACGGCTTCCTGGCTCCAGTGCCCCACCTTTGCCACTCTGTGACGGTTGACATTTTCATTCTTCCCGGTGTCTAGAACTGGTTACCCAGTTCCCTTCCTGGTTTCAGCGTCTCTGCAGACAGGAAAGCAATTGCAAAACAGTCCACTCGCAATATAATAAAAATTCCACTACTTTTTGTTGTGCCGATAATTGAAAGTATTTTAAAATATGATAACAAAATGCAAGAATATGCGCATCAACCAGCCAGGCGGACTCAGGATGATACGAACCATCGCTAGCAGCCAAAAGCCACCAGCAGCGGTTGTGCTCAATTTTGTGACAACGACGAGATCAGGTGAGGAGAAAGGCTGAAAAACAGGCGCCGCAGTACAAACATTGACGAGCACTTCCTCTTCCAGTTTTCGCTCTACTTGTGTGACCTAGGGTGGACCAACTTCAGTCACCTTATCGAAACTACTTGTCCTGTTTGGGTACAAATATCTGACAACCCTACATCGCCGTCGTTCGTACGTGGCGTCACGTGTTAAACCGTAAGAACGTAAATTCGACGCTACCTTGGACTTCTACGGCCTCTACTAGACGGACAACCGACAACCCAGCTGGACGCAGAGCTTTGGTGCACGATCATCGCGAAACCGAATAATCGGTCAGCTCATCATGAGGGTTGATGTATTATTTATGTGTAGATTCCGTCCTGCGATACGGGCCTTATTGAAATGAAGTCGTCAGGTGGTCTAAGGTTTGTTTGGCTAATTTGGAGGTTTTTGCTCTCACGAGCTACCTCCAAGGCTGAACCATGTGGGAAAGAGTGAAGTAATACGAACGAACGTTCGGATATGCAAAATCTTGCACTTTTTCCAGGCCCATCTCTTTAAGAGAACAGAACAACATTAAATCGTCCCCGCTATTCATCCTGTTTAAACCGACAAATGACAGAACGAACAACATCCGAACGATGACTTCCGTGTTTGCCTCCTAATGGGATTACATATTATCCACTCTACTTCCAGCCCATCAGAAGATTATTTGCACAGGAAAACAATCAAGCACACAACAGTCAGGGAAACAAGCGCTCCGTGCAAGATTGTTAAAACTCCTCCAAGAAAAAAGACGCCCAGAAGATAAATTACTCACATGTGTTGCGAGTGGCAGGAAAGGATCCGGCACTCTCGAGCCGGTCGCTTCCGTCGCAGTCGTTTTCCATTAGGGAAGGTGTTGATGTGTTACCGAAATTTGCATGCGGCAGAAACTAAACGACTCCTACCGCAGCCATGATTAGGATGAAAATGGGGCTTGGTTTATTAGGAATAACAACAGACGGCTCGAGAAACCATTACCAAACGTGACCTGCGTTTAATGTGTCCGACGCCAGTCGAGAAAACGGGTGGAATTCCAAAAGGTTATGTTCCGAGTGATCGATGCATTTATGACAGGTTTATGATGAGTGTGGTTGCAGTCAAAATTCCTCGAAGGCACTTGTTTTACGGTCCATCTGCGCTCGGTTTAATCGATGAACAATAAACGGGCGCATTCTAAACAAGTTTCCGAAACCCAATGGGGCGAAGAAAATTTACCAGTTGTAAAAGTCCAAAATTTAATTTTTATTAACATCACACCAATTGAGCCACGTTTTTTTTCTGTTTCATTTTTGGTTGCATAATTTCTGATGCTGCTCGACGATGGTGCCGCTGCGACGAGGCAAGCTGCGAAACCGTCGCTTCGTCATTCGGAGAAGGCTGCTTTTTTGGCACACGGAAAATACTGAACTGGAGCCCGCGAACTGACGGAAAATATCCAAGTCACGTTTGGGCCATTAAAACTTATTGGTTCAGCAGGTTAAAATTCAATGCAGCAGATAATGAAATAATCGAAACAGGAATTACTATCAAGAGGAGCTGAAATAGTTTGCTATATGTAGGCTTGGTCATGTTCTCCAATATTTAACATTTATCAATGAAACTTTAATGAATATTAGGATGAGCCACTCAGAAAATTGTGCATTTGTTATTAAGTTCAGCGCTGGCTCAAAGTTTCACCTCTTGCTACGGTTATCGGTAATGCTAGTGTTTCCAAAGCAGTGATAATCAGAAAAAATATAATGCAACTTTATAGTCAATGTACTCCGAACAGTATATCCCAGATGCTTAAAAATGCTTCCAGAATAAACATTTTTTTTTTATTTTTTCTTGAAACCCATAATATTATGAAAAACAAACATGGTTTATGAATCACGACAAATGTCATTTAGGACATTGATGACATTTACGACAATAATGACATTCATGACATTCATGACATTGATGATATTAATGATATTTATGACATTTATGACATTTATGACAATTATGACAATTATGACATTTAAGACATTTATGACATTTCAGACATTTAAGACATTTAAGACATTCAAGACATTTAAGACATTTAAGACATTTAAGACATTTATGACATTTATGACATTTATGACATTTATGACATTTATGACATTTATGACATTTATGACATTTATGACATTTATGACATTTATGACATTTATGACATTTATGACATTTATGACATTTATGACATTTATGACATTTATGACATTTATGGCATTTATGCCATTTATGGCATTTATGCCATTTATGACATTTATGACATTTATGACATTCATGACATTTATTATATTTATTACATTTATAACATTTATGACATTTATGATATTTATGACATTTATGACATTTATGACATTAACGACATTTATGACATTTATGACATTTATGACATTTATGAGATTTATGACATTTATGACATTTATGACATTTATGACATTTATGACATTTATCACATTTATCACATTTATGACAATTATGACATTTATGAAATTTATGACATTTATGACATTCATGACATTTATGACATTTATGACATTTATGACATTTATGACATTTATGACATTTATGACATTTATGACATTTATGACATTTATGACATTTATGACATTTATGACATTTATGACATTTATGACATTTATGACATTTATGACATTTATGACATTTATGACATTTATGACATTTATGACATTTATGACATTTATGACATTTATGACATTTATGACATTTATGACATATATGACATTTATGACATTTATGACATTTATGACATTTATGACATTTATGACATTTATTACATTTATGACATTTATGACAATTATGACATTTATGACATTTATGACATTTATGACATATATGACAATAATGACATTTATGACATTTATGACATTTATGACATTAATGACATTTATGACATTTATGACATTTATGACATTTATGACATTTATGACATTTATGACATTTATGACATTTATGACATTTATGACATTTATGACATTTATGACATTTATGACATTTATGACATTTATGACATTTATGAAAATTATGACATTTATGACATTTATGACATTTATGACATTTATGACATTTATGACATTTATGACATTTATGACATTTATGACATTTATGACATTTATGACATTTATGACATTTATGACATTTATGACATTTATGACATTTATGACATTTATGACATTTATGACATTTATGACATTTATGACATTTATGACATTCATGACATTTATGACATTTATGACATATATGACATTTATGACATTTATGACATTTATGAAATATATGTCATATATGACATTTATGACATTTATGACATTTATGACATTTATGCCATTTATGACATTTATGACATTTATGACATTTATGACATTTATGACATTTATGACATTTATGACATTTATGACATTTATGACATTTATGACATTTATGACATTTATGACATTTATGACATTTATGACATTTATGACATTCATTTTATTTATGACATTTATGACATTTATGACATTTATGACATTTATGACATTTATGACAATAATGACATTTATGACATATATGACATTTATGACATTTATGACATTGATGATAATAATGACATTAATGACAATAAGAGCATTTATGACAATAATGATATTAATGACATAAATGATATTAATGACATCGATGACATTAATGACATTAATGACATCAATGACATTAATGACTTTAATGTCATAAATATCATCAATGTCATTTATGTCATTAATGTCTTTAATGACATTGATGACATTAATGACATTAATGACATCAATGACATCAATGACATCAATGACATCTATGACATTTATGACATTTATGACATTTATGACATTTATGACATTTATGACATTTATGACATTTATGACATTTATGACATTTATGACATTTATGACATTTATGACATTTATGACATTTATGACATTTATGACATTTATGACATTTATGACATTCATGACATTTATGACATTTATGACATTTATGACATTAATGACATTAATGACATTCATGACATTAATGACATTAATGACATTAATGACATTAATTACATTAATGACATTAATGACATTAATGACATTAATGACATTAATGACATTAATGACATTAATGACATTAATGACATTAATGACATTAATGACATTAATGACATTAATGACATTAATGACATTAATGACATTAATGACATTAATGACATTAATGACATTAATGACATTAATGACATTAATGACATTAATGACATTAATGACATTAATGACATTAATGACATTAATGACAATAATGACATTAATGACATTAATGACATTAATGACATTAATGACATTAATGACATTAATGACATCAATGACATTAATGACATTTACTGACATCAATGACATCTATGACAATAATGCCATCAATGACATCTATGACAATAATGACATTAATGATATTAATGACATTGATGATAATAATGACATTAATGATATAAATGACATTGATGATAATAATGACATTAATGACAATAAGAGCATTTATGACAATAATGAAATTAATGACATAAATGATATTAATGACATCGATGACATTAATGAAATTAATGACATCAATGACATTTATGACTTTAATGTCATAAATATCATCAATGTCATTTATGTCATTAATGTCAATAATGACATTAATGACATTAATGACATCAATGACATCAATGACATCAATGACATCTATGACATTTATGACATTTATGACATTTATGACATTTATGACATTTATGACATTTATGACATTTATGACATTTATGACATTTATGACATTTATGACATTTATGACATTTATGACATTTATGACATTTATGACATTTATGACATTTATGACATTTATGACATTTATGACATTTATGACATTTAGGACATTTATGACATTTATGACATTTATGACATTTATGACATTTATGACATTTATGACATTCATGACCTTTATGACATTCATGACATTTATGACATTTATGACATTCATGACATTTATGACATTTATGACATTTATGACATTTATGACATTTATGACATTTATGACATTTATGACATTTATGACATTTATGACATTTATGACATTTATGACATTTATGACATTTATGACATTTATGACATTTATGACATTTATGACATTTATGACATTCATGACATTTATGACATTTATGACATTAATGACATTAATGACATTAATGACATTAATTACATTAATGAAATTAATGACAATTATGACATTAATGACATTAATGACATTAATGACATTAATGACATTAATGACATTAATGACATTAATGACATTAATGACATCAATGACATTAATGACATTAATGACATCAATGACATTATAACAATAATGACATTAATGACATTAATGACATTAATGACATTAATGACATTAATGACATTAATGACATTAATGACATTAATGACATCAATGACATTAATGACATTAATGACATTAATGACATTAATGACATTAATGACATTAATGACATTAATGACATTAATGACATCAATGACATTAATGACATTAATGACATTTACTGACATCAATGACATCTATGACAATAATGCCATCAATGACATCTATGACAATAATGACATTAATGACATTAATGACATCAATGACATCTATGACAATAATGCCATCAATGACATCTATCACATTTATGACATTAATGATATTAATGACATTGATGATAATAATGACATTAATGATATTAATGACATTGATGATAATAATGACATTAATGACAATAAGAGCATTTATGACAATAATGATATTAATGACATAAATGATATTAATGACATCGATGACATTAATGACAATAATGACATCAATGACATTTATGACTTTAATGTCATAAATATCATCAATGTCATTTATGTCATTAATGTCAATAATGACATTAATGACATTAATGACATCAATGACATCAATGACATCAATGACATCTATGACATTTATGACATTTATGACATTTATGACATTTATGACATTTATGACATTTATGACATTTATGACATTTATGACATTTATGACATTTATGACATTTATGACATTTATGACATTTATGACATTTATGACATTTATGACATTTATGACATTTATGACATTTATGACATTTATGACATTTATGACATTTAGGACATTTATGACATTTATGACATTTATGACATTTATGACATTTATGACATTTATGACATTCATGACCTTTATGACATTCATGACATTTATGACATTTATGACATTCATGACATTTATGACATTTATGACATTTATGACATTTATGACATTTATGACATTTATGACATTTATGACATTTATGACATTTATGACATTTATGACATTTATGACATTTATGACATTTATGACATTTATGACATTTATGACATTTATGACATTTATGACATTCATGACATTTATGACATTTATGACATTAATGACATTAATGACATTAATGACATTAATTACATTAATGAAATTAATGACAATTATGACATTAATGACATTAATGACATTAATGACATTAATGACATTAATGACATTAATGACATTAATGACATTAATGACATCAATGACATTAATGACATTAATGACATCAATGACATTATAACAATAATGACATTAATGACATTAATGACATTAATGACATTAATGACATTAATGACATTAATGACATTAATGACATTAATGACATCAATGACATTAATGACATTAATGACATTAATGACATTAATGACATTAATGACATTAATGACATTAATGACATTAATGACATCAATGACATTAATGACATTAATGACATTTACTGACATCAATGACATCTATGACAATAATGCCATCAATGACATCTATGACAATAATGACATTAATGACATTAATGACATCAATGACATCTATGACAATAATGCCATCAATGACATCTATCACATTTATGACATTAATGATATTAATGACATTGATGATAATAATGACATTAATGATATTAATGACATTGATGATAATAATGACATTAATGACAATAAGAGCATTTATGACAATAATGATATTAATGACATAAATGATATTAATGACATCGATGACATTAATGACAATAATGACATCAATGACATTAATGACTTTAATGTCATAAATATCATCAATGTCATTTATGTCATTTATGTCATTAATGACATTGATGACATTAATGACATTAATGACATCAATGACATCAATGACATCAATGACATCTATGACATTAAGAACATTTATTACATTTATAACATTTATGATATTTATTACATTTATGACATTTATACATTTATTTATTTTATATTTTTGACGTTAAGGACATATATGGCATTTGTTATAAAAACGGCATTCTCTTCCTATTTCTCTATTCTCTGTAAAAAAAGTAAAACCGTACTCTATAGCAAAGTAAAAAAGGAAAACTGTCGATCACAAGAAGCAATAAAAAAAGTAAGTCGATAATCGTATGTAACGATAATAACTAATTTTGTCATAAAAGTTCAAATATACCCTACCGGGAAATCAGACCTACTCTTGTTGACATCCAAAATTAATTTCGTATGCCAAAAATATTTTCTACTAACTTAACGACTGAATTATACCCACGCCTGCCCGAGAATCATTTAGCGTGAGTGATTTGGTGTAGAACTAGCTACCGTGGACTTGCCGGAGTCATTTGCTGGCTGCGAACCCCTGTGCCAGGCAAGCAGGAGATGATCTTTCTCGAAGTCTACTCCCGATAATTATACAGTACCGGGCCGTCATTCCGAGTCATTATAAAGTCATTTGGCTGCTTTTTTTCTGCAGTTACTTTCGCAACTGTCGAACCGTATTTGGAGACCGGCCGTGGCACGGCGGGTGGCAAATAGCGAATCTTCCACGGACGCGCAAGTCGCCGACATGGACATGGCGGGCGGCCAGGTGAACGCGAATTTGTGATTAAAGCCTTCGATGGTGATCTGCGGTGTCCCTTTGCCACTTTACTGACTAATAACTATGGGGAAGGCAGCGAGACGATGATACTGTTGTTCCTCAGTCAGCGTCGTATTTAGGCATCGGTGCGACAATTGGAAGGGAAGTTCTAGACTTAAGATGCGGGACTGTTTTTCAATCGTAGGGCGAACTCAACAAGGACCTTCTCACAGACGGTAACCGCCGTCGCCGTCGTCGTCGCCAAAGCGCGCTTATAATTATTTATAAAGTCGTTCAATTTCATTGTCAGCCAGCCCCGAAACGCTTTCCTTGCACAGACAACGACGATCGCACTGTTCCTGCTACTGCTGCTGCTGCTGCTATTGCGATGAAGATGATGATGATGAGTTCCATCAGTCAGATGCACAGGTCAAAGCGCGATTCGGCAGTCTTTCACTTACTGGATAAGCTTTCAGGAGCCAGTCGGCAGAAGATCAAACGAATTAGCCACGTATTGCGCTGCCGGTCTCGTTCCCACTGCAATCCGTCCAGGTTGAACATATGTGTGCCATGAAGACGGAACGGCGCGGCCGCATTGACGGATTCTAGATCGGTCGTCGGAAAGTCGAACCAGATCAAATAAATTTGCTGAGAAATCAACTAAATCGAAAATCGTTATGCGTTCGGGCATAGCTTCTAACTCTTCTCTCATTTTTGTCATTCGAGGCGGGTTCAGCTTCGGCAGTTTTCTAATCGGAGGTCGATGCTGCGCCGCATAACCTTGACATTTTTGGCTCGGTTGATTTCTGATGATATAAGACAATGTCGGAGTAGCAGGGTTGAAGTACCAGAAAAAGAAAAAAAACGAATTGGAATAATTCGTACTTCTTTTTATGAAGACGTCCAAAGCTGCCTATTACTTCTTCATTTTGGTGAAAATGTCAGGAAAAGCCTAGTAAAACAAGTGAATAAAATTTGTTAATTTTAAATTCAAACAACTTTGAAAATTTTTTTCTGAAATACTATATTTCACAGTAAATATGTAAACAGACTTTGCCTACAATGCATGTAGGTGACGTCCGAGAATATCGCAACCTGTGGGTAATTTTTTTTTGTATTGTTTTCAACAATAGTCAAAAACTTTGAAAATACTCTATGCTAGTGTTATAATTTGTGGTTAAGAAACAACAAAAAAGGTAAAATTTATATCTTGGCCTAGTGATAAATTAAAATGAGTTGTCCAAAAATAAACGTTTATTGAAATCAATAAAAACATTCAATTAATCTGCAAACACTTGCTCCTAGTTGCTTTATGCTCTAACTCTTTATTTCTTATTAGCCTCAAATCCTCACTTTTTATCCAATGTATAAATTGTACCAAAATCTAGCAGTTTCATAGTTCTTAAGGGGGAGGGAGGGTTTAAAAAAGCGTGACGACTTGTGACGAAGGTGAGAGCATGAAAGGGGAGGGGTTCTAAAATTAGGTGTGAGAAATGTTCAGAAATAAAAATAAGTTCCTTTATTCTTTTTTTGGAAAATATTGTTTAAACGTATCAGTATCGTATCATGCTATTACTGATAGCAAATATTATTGTTTTTTTTTCTTTGCTCGATTTTTTTTATTTTTGTTTAATCATATAAGTGAGGTCACCATGCAAAATTGGGTTACCTAGAAGGGGGGAAAATATTCAAAATTGCCAAATTCCTAATTACGTAATATACGAATGTTCCCTAAATGATTGCTACCAGATGTCATGCTCAGAATGCGTGGATTGATAATGGATGAAGTAGATGAGTCTGACGTTTTTTTTGTTTAATATTTTGAGGGATTGCTTGAATTGAATTTTCGATTGAGTTTTTTTTTATTTTAATGGGGGCATTCCGTGACGTGTCGTATTTATACCGGTAGGGGTCAGCAATGTGTGGCAAAACGTGACAATGGAGGAAAAGGCTGTTTTTTCACGAATCATTCAGAGGAAGAGGCTATTGATTTAAATTACCTAATGAATGTCGTCTAATAGAACTTTCGTTTTAAGGAATTATACTAAAAACTTCCAACTTTGATTGTGAACAAACGACAATCTCTTTTTTTTTATCTTAACATTTTAAACAATTTAACAAACTTTCCTCTTCTTGCTCTGCCTGGAGATTAATCCGATTGCATCTGATTATTTACCCAAATTTTATTATTATAATTTGAACAACTTCAAAACCATGGAACGGGGTGAAATTGATCAATCGATTGAGTTTTTTTTTATTTTAATGGGGGCATTCCGTGACGTGTCGTATTTATACCGGTAGGGGTCAGCAATGTGTGGCAAAACGTGACAATGGAGGAAAAGGCTGTTTTTTCACGTATCATTCAGAGGAAGAGGCTATTGATTTAAATTACCTAATGAATGTCGTCTAATAGAACTTTCGTTTTAAGGAATTATACTAAAAACTTCCAACTTTGATTGTGAACAAACGACAATCTCTTAATTTTTTTATCTTAACATTTTAAACAATTTAACAAACTTTCCTCTTCTTGCTCTGCTTGGAGATTAATCTGATTGCATCTGATTATTTACCCAAATTTTATTATTATAATTTGAACAACTTCAAAACCATGGAACGGGGTGAAATTGATCAATTTTTATAACAATTTCCAATTAACTAGCTTCATGTACATTTTTCCCGAAATAGTATAATTTTAAAACATGTACTGGTATGTGCTTCAGTAAACTTCTATGGCTATTGGTGGAATTTGTATCGTCTACTTCATGAATTTAATTCGATAATTCTATAAGGTACTATAAGGTAAATTGGGGTGAAATTGATTACCATTGAAATCCATACATTATTTTGGCAATGTGCTTTTTTTCGATATGCTGAAGATAAATGATGATTTCTGTACTGAAAAATATCATTTACAGCTAGTTTGGAAACGAAAATACCGATACACTGGGGTCTTTTTTACGCGGGTTTTTTTATGCGTTTTTTTTATACGCGACTTTTTTTACGCGATTTTTTACAATAACGCGGATTATTTTTACGCTGTTTTTTGAAATAACGCGGATTAATTTTACGCGATTTGAAAGATTACTTTTACGCGGTATTAAATAAGTTTAGTATAAGTTAATCCAATAAAGTAAAAAAATCAATCGTATGGTTCATGACAATAGGATATTTTGTTTTTTCAATCTTAATAATGCATATTTTTAATATATTTGCTGTTATTATCAAAATTTAGGCAATTTCCGTTGATTCGGGAAGAAGAAACAAAAGTACATTAATATTTGTACAAAGATACGACCCTGACGTCGTTGCGATTTACTTCCGTTTAAGAAACGAAAGCTTAAACATGTAGCAAAATTATTATAAAAAAGTTGTTGTCATGTTCTTCAATGAATTTTCATTTTAGAAGCACTAAAAACTTATTTTGTGTGTTTCGTTACCATTTTTATATCTTTTTCAAGTTTATATTTACTTACGTGCCGTTTTTTTCAATCGGATCTTATTATTGAATGGAAATTTTTTACGCGACTTTTTAAAATTACGCGGTTTTTTTTATACTCGGATTTTTTCAACGCGGTACAACCAACCGCGTAAAAAAAGACCCCAGTGCATTTTGGTTCACAAGTTGCTTGTTGCTAAATTTGCTCTTATTTGATCGTCGTTAGACCGATCTCAATTCGGTTTGTTGCAAAAGCTCAAAAACTAGCTCTTTGTGGTTTCATGCGAATTCATCAGTATTTTATTAGTGGTATGGAATGATCATTGTTGAAAATTACATTTTTTGAGCTTTTATAAAACTTTACTAACTTCTCCAAATTTAACGTAATTAACCCTCAAAGTAATCTTACTTTAAGTGAATTCAGTATATTTTTTGTTATTTGGAAACTTGTTTGATCAAATTTAATTGAGTTTTGACTGAGTTAGAAGAATTCTTCGAAAATAAGAAAAAATGCACCGGGCATGCAAGGGTTAACTTTGACAGGTTTGTGAATCATACAAAAGTTGCGTTAATGAACACGTTAACATTACCTAGTGTTGTGATAGCAATAACTTTTGATTAGAATTTTTTATCACGAATTTTCAGGTGATCAATTTCACCCCACTGATCAATTTCACCCCATTTCACGGTACTAATAATTGCTTTATAAATTTTCAAATCAATCATGCACACTTTCAAGCATTCAGTTTTTTATGTACTAGTTTCCTGTAAAGTTATTTGTATGTATGTATGTTTTATTACTGACCATAACCCTAGAATGCCTGAATCGATTCACGCCAAACTTGGCACTTGGGTGATTCTAATACAAAGCAGATGACTATTTATATATAAGAAAGGGAATGGAGCAACCTCTAAAAAAGGAAAAAGGTCTTAATGGACATGGAGGTTTTTCGTGTATTATGAAAACTTCGTTGAGTACGGGAATTTCCAGGCCCCCGGTCATATCTGGGGACTGGTAGTTGATGTCCAGAGAACGGAACATAATGTTTTAAATTCAACTTGCAACTTCTGGTTTCCTGAAAGCAATAAAACTTGGGATAATCGTCCAATATTGGTATTTCCAAAGCCAGAATGACATGCAGAGACCAAATATCGATGTTCGACTTCAATTTTAAATTCACGATGGCGACTTTGGGTAAAATTGAAAATAAAAACTCTAAGTAACCCTCTCAATATTGGTATTTCAAGCAACCGAAAATTTATGACTGACGACATTTTGAGATCCGAATTGCCTGTGACTGAAAAGCTGTGTAACACTAAGAAGATGTTGCAGAAGACTACCCAATATCGATATTTCTGGATTGCGTTCAGAAACTGAAAACAAACAGCAAATTCTCTAATATTTTGAAAAGTACCAGCATTCTTTCCGACTTATTGAGGGTCCGCAACTTCGATATTGAAGTGCTGCAGGAGGCATGCTGAAAGGGAGTATCTGTACATACGTACAGAGCTCTACCAGAGCTGTACACAGCTTTCATTGTGATGGGCAAAATACAGAAGACCAACCGACAACAGAATATGCGAGTTGAGGAGTAGAGACCGTTTTTTCAGTGTTTGCAACATCAACGTTCACGGCCCTCAGCTAGGAAGGAACGATAACGATAAGGACGCCGTTTACGCGCAACTTGAGCGTGCATACAATAGCTGCCTAAAAGATGACGTTAAAATCGTTATCGGAGATCTCAACGCTGGTCAGTAGGAGGAGTTCAGACATTACATATCGGTACACCTGGAAATCACCACAACAGACCGAATCGCAAATCGATCCTGTTTTGATTGACGGAGGACACTTCCCGTTATCATCGACATCTGAACCTATCGTGGCACAACCACACTCAATCGTGTTCGAAATCCGCCAAAAACTTTGAGTTATCAACAACATATTCCGGCGGTTGAAATTCCACTGGGTGTAATGGCATTACATATTAAACACAATCCGTCGGTACCAGGAGACGGGCTCGACCGAGGACCTTGCTCGATCCAGCCGTCCGCGTTAAACGTGGACGCCTGCAGCCATCTAGATGGTGAGGGAGCGGGTTCGTCGAAAAATTACCTGCTCGATCCGGAGGACCGTTGCTGACCAGGATGTGTTGATCGGAACGAAGGACCTGGGATACAATCCATACAAGAAACGCAAGATTCACAGGGTAACGGAGACTACAACGAAGAGACTTAACAAAGCCAAATTGATACTTAGGCGGCACACAGATTAGTGTTCGTGTTTTCTTGCAACAGCCGCACAACATTCAAACGATTGGATGTTGGCACCGACGTTGATCAGCATCCCCCGTCCCACATAACCACCACCACCTGTAGTATCTAGAGTATGAGGGAATAAAGTAGCTGTATCGTTCTCCAGAAATACGAAAATTCCTTAATAAACTAAACGTATTTCGCGAAAGCTTCGTGCCGCGAACCGAAATGTGTCGAGGTAAGGATTGAGAAATCTTGACGGATGACCGTCAGGCGATCGACAGTTGGAAACAGCACTACAATGAACACCTGAAAAAAGCAAAAACAAAGGACCTAGACGGCAGGAGGAACGGCTTCGTCAGCACAGCGAATGAAGGAGACATACCCCGTCCCCACGATAAGTTAAGGATGCCTTCAAGCAGTTCAAGAACAACAAAACAAAGAATGACTTCGCAGTGGAGCCTATCAAGCTGGACCCGGATTGGTTGGCTACCTGTCTGCACCAGCTGATAGTCAGGATTAAAATAGAAAATAGCCGCAAAAACAGATTCTCGTTGTTTTCTATCTCTTTCACTCGGCGGAACACTTTTATAGCGAAATATTTGACAGAGCACCTTCATTTTTGAGTCGATTGAACTTCTGTGAGAATGTCTGCGGCAACACAATAGCTGCTTTCGACTTTGAATAATTCGCTGGGATGTCGTTTTTTTCAGTTATTTTGTGGTTTTTAAGCTCTTTCCAAGTTTTCTTATTCTCATCTAAGTCGGTTCACAAATCTGTTCGAAAAGCTCGCGGAAGTACTCAGCAACAACTCTGTCAGCTCACAACCGGTGAATGTTCAACGGAGAGTTCTACGTGCATACGTTCCCCCGCTCGGGTGAATCTGAGTCGACGTTTGGGCCGTTTTGACAGGAGCGCACATCGATGACGTCTGAAAAATGCCATCCGTCAATAAGAATATGGTTGATCTAAAAGCAGGCTTCGCCATTAGGGTAATGGCATGCATACTTTCAGATAACTCTTTGTGCAAAATTCATGCTACAGATTACCTTTCTTCTGGGTGCGGCGAAATTCACCAACCTCAGACCATTCTCATTACTAGCAACATGGAGGCTGTGTATATCAATAATTGGACAAAACAACTATCCCTGTTTGACTTGCGCGTTTGAGTCCCCGCTTAAGATCTTTGTATCATTTCTTGGGAACTCCCCACATGTTTTATCGAGAAGCTCATAGAACTTCTCCTTCACGTCATCGGATTTGTCGTTAATCGGTGCATATACATTAATCAAGCTGTCACTGAAAAATCTGCGTTTGATTCTCAACACACAAAACGGTCACTAACGGGCCATCGTATGACGAAACCGACACTTCGTTCGCCTCTGTCGCAGTCACTGTATCAGATGTAATATTTGAAAGTCGTTCGATAGGATATACCTCTCGGAGCTCCTGTTCACCCGTCTCCAGTATTTCTTGGATGGCTATAACTTCCACCTTCACATTTTTTGAGTTTAGCTCCGATGCTCCAAGTATCGAGTTTTCTATTATAGTTTCTTCTCGTTCGCTTGGGACCATGTCGATTGTTTCGTTTCGTAATAACTTCTGAATTATTCGTAGTAGGATGCTTTCAGCACATTGCCATACTAGGGCAGCTGTCTTGGATATATGTAGCTGCATTACACAGCATTCCATAACTCAGTCGTCCGTTCCGGATAAGGCAAAGTTATACGCCGCCCAGCATGGGAAAATAGACGATTACGGAAACCCCTCTCAGTTAGCATGCGACCAAGATTCCTTCTCCTCTTGTCGGTAGGAAATTTTAACAGGTTGCTGGACAGTACTCTAAGTTGAAACGAAAAGCAGAAAAGGTAGGAATATGATTACGTCGAACACTAAGCATCTGCAAGCAAAAGGGCTCGATATGGCACGATAGGGTTCGCATAGGTAGTAACGTAGCATCAACGGAGATGAATTCGAGGTGGTGGATGAGTTTGTATACTATAGATCATTGGTAACGTCAGACAACAACTGTAGCTGCTACAGTAGCAGAAACATTCGAAGAACTGAAAGTCGTGCCTTCTATGGACTCCAGAAGACCTTGAGGTCAGGTAAACTTCACCCTCGTATCAAGTGCACAATGTACAAGACGCTTATAAGAACGTTAGTCTTCTACAGATATGAAACATGGACAATGCTCGAAGAGGACTTGCAAGCTCTAATCGTTTTAGAACGACGTGTACGTAGAACCGAAAAGTCGCTGAAGCTGAAAAGCTATGAAGGTCCGGATATGCTGTGGAGTACCGTACAACAAACCGGATTCGTTGTGGATGAAGATAGCAGTGTTGTTAGCACTTGCGTTCCTGACTCCCCCAGAGCCGAGAAAATAAAAATTCTTTTACCTGCCATTCCGCAAGATCTCAATCGAATTCGATCCAACCTTTTTTAAAAGATCACAAACTTATCATAGTTATTGGAACAGTAGACATTTCAAAACGTTTTGTTGTTCCGGAAATTTTTAGGGAAACCGTGGGGTAAGTACCTTTTTAGAGACACAGACTAGAATAAAAAATGGTAAATGGTAATGGCGATCGATATTTGGCCACTTGGCCACTCCTGGTCAAGTTCCGGGAATCAGGTGCTCCGGTGAAACTGTATTCACAATGTTTCCAAAATCATTGTCGCCAATATAGGTCCAAGTGACCAAACATACTTGAAGTGATCATTAAAGGTCTTGTTTATCAAAACTTAAAATTTTATCTTCCTCAGCCAGTTTCAGTCTAGCCTGTATCCCTGACAGAGTGCTTACCCCACGGAACCCCTTAATAAATTCGAAGCTACAAAAAAATTCAAAATGTCTCCTACTGTCCCAATAACTATGATAAATTTGTGATCCTTTGAAAGGGGTTGGATCAAATTCGGTTGAGATCTTTCGGAATGGCAGGTAGAAGAATCTTTATTTTTTCGTCTCTACGCCTACGCCTACGCCTACGCAAGTGTTAATCTCACTCATAAACAGCATGCAACACCAAGTTATTTCTCGTTCTGTTTTCGCTTTCTTCCTTGCTCAACAATAAGTTTGGATTCACGCAAGTATACTCAAACAAACGAAATTATATGCACACACTCGCGTCTACTCTCCTACTCGCGAGCACGACAAGTTAGCTGAAAACAATTGGGTTGTTTAGCTATTCACGGATTTCTGATTTTCATATATCAGCTGAAAGAATGTAATTATCTGAGCAAAACATAATTTGTTTAAATTTTATATCATCATCCTTCGATTTTCAAATGAAGCATAAAAATCGCTAGAATGACAGTTGGTATATGGGTGAATTGTCATTGTAGCGATTTCAAGCAGTTTTAAATCGTGATTTAAAAATTGAAGAACAACAATAGAAAATTTTTGAAAATCACGTTCAGCCTAGAAAATTTAGCTCTATCAAATGATATAAAAAACTGATATGGCTGAACAACCCAATTGGGGTTTTTGACTATATACGAATTGCTGATTTTTACATATCAACTAAGAGAGTGAATGAAAAATTTGCGAGTAGGGTATCGAACTACTTCCGCAGCGGTATACTTCGGATTGTTTTGCATTTCACTGATGAAGAAAATTTGCCAAAATTGTCCGTTCCAGCATGCGATACTTTACAGATTCTCCGCCTCACTCCGGGCTGTCAGTGCATAAAGCAAATCCGAGTAGGTGCAGAAATCATTATCGTTTTCAAACACATTTTTTCGAGCAAGTTTTTTTCGTAGGTATGCTTTTACAGTCGCAGAGTAGAATTAGACAAAAGAGTTTTTGCGTGGCGGTGCACGCTGTTGCTGCTCCGGCGAGTGCCTGAAGAATAAAGAGTATCTCAAGAGCGTTTGAGCAAAAGACTAAGAATCGTAGCATATATCTCGCTTTCAAGCAGAAAGGAGGAGAAGGTAGAGTGCCTTATATTAATAGAGTGGTGCCATGTAACATTGCAAAGCGAGCGAGAAGCAAAGCCTTTTTTCTCCTTTCTGCTTGTGAATGAGACATATGCTTCGTTTCTCAAGTCTTTTGCACACAAGCTTTCGAGATACTCTTTATTTAGCGCGCACCGACACGCAAAATCTCTTTTGTATTGCTACTCAGCGACTGCAAAAAGTATGAGAGATCGTGCTTGCGAGTAGGAGTACTCGAAAATAATTGCTCGACTAGTAGGAAAAACTGCGCTCGAAAACGAAAATGCTTTCTTCATCTACCCGGTTCTGCTTAATGAACCGACTACCGATAGTGGGGCAAAAAATATGTAAAGTGTTGGATACTGGCAAGTGTAGGGTATTTGACTGCATTGGTAAGTTTTCACAGCAGTCTTTTGCAAAACCAGTCGAAACAAATCGCTGCCGAAGTAGTCCGGTACCCTATTATTTTTTGCCCCTCTGCAACCATCGCAAAGCATCTAGAAACAATTGTCTTCGGCTGGTCGTTCTCGTGAGTGGGGGAGAAGGTACACACGAGTACACGCTAGGAGAGTAGACGGGAGTGTATGCATATGATCTCGAGAACGACTGCGAGCAAGAAAGAAAGCGAAAAAAAACGAGAGATAGCTAAAATGGAGAATTCTCCAGTGTGTGATAACGGCAGCATCGAGAACCTCACATGAGGTGTTGCATGCTGCTTACGAGCGAGAAAACAACATCGGCGCCATGTCATCCAAAGTAACGATGTTTATACTGGTAATTTTATTTCGTCAAGCAAATGTAGACTACAGTTATAATAATACAATGCTTTCTTATATTCTATACATTATTTCCAGTAGTTAGTCGTTTTTTTATTTGATTTCTGCCCATGGTGATGTCGATATTTTCGCAGTGCTGGTTATAGTGACGCATCATGCGATTTATTGGGCCATTTTTTGAGTAGTTTGTTCTGTGAGAATTTTCCGAAAATATTTTACGATTTCTTAATTGACGACTGGGTGCATAAAAATTTAGTTGTGATAATAATTGAGTAGATTGCACGCGTTGAGAAATAATGTCATTGATAAAATAAAGCATTGAAAGATCGCGGCGTTCTTTAAGTGCTTGTATGTCTATAAGCATGCAGCGTGCTTCATATGATGGCAAGGGAAATGATGTCCAATTTAGCTTACGAAGCGCGTACAAAAGAAATTGTTTTTGGACAGATTCAATGCGTTCTTCATGTGTGGCAATATAGGGATTCCATACAATGCTACAATATTCCAGAATTGGTCGGACGTATGTAATATATAATAGTTTGATTGTATATGGGTCTTGAAAATTGTGGCCGAAGCGTTTTATAAAGCCCAGCATACTATTTGCTTTGTTGATAATTGTATTATAATGTTCTATGAATGTGAGTTTGGAGTCTAAGATTACGCCTAGGTCCCTAACGATTTTGCATTTTTCTACTGGTTGGTTTCCTAAGAAAATGTTTGTTGGTGGTGTTACTGTTTTTCTGCTAAAGGCTATTGAATTACATTTTTTAATGTTGAGTTGTAATAGGCTTTTGTTGCACCAAGTGTAGAATACATTAATTTCGTTCTGGAATATTTCGAAGTCTTCTGCATTGGTTATTTCTATAAAGAGCTTCATGTCATCAGCATATACAAGCACATGTATTGACTTAAGAAGAAAGGAAATGTCATTTACGTATAATATAAAAAGAAGAGGGCCCAGGTGGGAACCTTGAGGAACCCCAGAAGTTACTTCTATTGGGTTTGAAAAGGAATTTTGAAAGCGGACTATTTGTGTTCGTTTTGTTAAGTATGACTGCAGCCATTCCAAAAATTTTGTTTCAGTTCCGTATTTTTCGAGCTTGAAGAGTAATAATGGTATGTCGATTCTGTCAAATGCCTTGCTAAAGTCCGTATAAAGAGCTTCTACGTGGTTACCGTTGTCCATTACAGTCAGAGTGAGAGTTATGAATTCCAAAAGATTTGTGGTAGTTGATCGGCCTTTGTAAAAGCCGTGCTGTTGAGTTGTAATTTGGTGTTTTACTTGTTGAAAGATTTTTTCATTAATTATTGATTCAAATAATTTTGGAATGCATGAAATAATGGCAATTCCACGATAATTACGAATGTCAGATTTAGCGCCAGATTTGAAAATTGGCACTAAATATGAGGTTTTCCAGAGTTCTGGGAAAATTCCATTCTTCAGGGACATGTTAAAAAGGTGTTGTAATGGTGTAGATAGTTCTTCTGCCAAATTTTTGAGAAAAATTGGAGCTATTCTGTCAGGTCCAGGACCTTTCGTAGCGTCTAAATTTTTAAGTGCGTTTTGAATTTCGAATTCAGATATTTGATTGACAGATAAAGAATTCGAAAATTCAGGAAAATACGAGAAGTATTCGCGGTCGCGATCTGTTTCTTCATATTTGGTGTAAATTTCTTGAAAAAAAGTGGCAAAAAGACTACATATTTCATTACTAGTTTGTCCTACATTACTGTCAAGATGCATTCGTGATGGAAAGTTGTTACTTTTTAATTTGGTTTTTACGTAATTAAAGAAGTTCTTAGGGCAAGACTTGATTTGATATTCGATTTTACGATTATGTTCTTCATGTGCAATTTTAATGGCTGCGTCAAGTTGACAGCAAATTTCTTGGTAATTTTGAAGATTTTCGCTATTGCTGTCTTTTTTGTATATTTTATGTGCTTTTTGTTTTCTATTTTTTAGGTTCTTCAATTGTGGATTAAACCACACTGGATATTTGTTGGTGTTCGTTCGTCTTCTTTTCTTTAGAGGTACATTTTCTGATATAATTTGATTAATTATTTCATAAAATTTTGATACTTCTACGTTGACATTTCCTTCTTTACAAATTATACTACGCCAATTTATTATGCGAAGTCTACGTTTGACTTGTTCGAAGTCAGTTTTGTGGTATTCCGGTACATCCTCGTACTCGCAGTCGCTGGGGTACGAAGTGTTATTCATTACTATTGAATATTCAATTGCTGTGTGGAATGCTTCATTTTTCCAGATGGGAGTCAATGATGCATCTACACAGAAGTCTTCAGTGCAGTTTGTGAATAATAGGTCTAAATAAGCATTTTGTTTGTTTTTGACATGATTGATTTGATATAGACCGAGTTCTGAGGATTTGCCAAAAAGATACTGCAGTGTTTCGTTTTCGCCTACGACTGGGAGTAAGATAGATTCATTTTCAATGTCTACAATAAAGTCTGCATTACGTTGGTTGAAGTCGCCATAGACATGCAGTTTTACTTCTGGTTTCATGTTAGACATAATAGATTCTAGAGTTTTGAAAAATAATTCATACGAATGTTTATGAGCATGTTCCGGTGGAAAGTACACAGAACAGAAGATATGTTCTTCGCCAGCAATAAATGCTTTGGCCCATACGTGTTCAAATTCTTTATATTTGTCGGATATTATTTCTTCAGAAGTAAAGTCTACATTAATGGCAATGAGGACTCCACCGCCTGATTTTTTTTGACTGGTAGACAAATTCCGATCGTGCCGGAATACATTGTAATTGTTTCCAAATACTTCTTCGCTTCTTACGCTTTCGTCCCAGCTACTTTCAGTTCCTAAAATTATTTTAAAAGATGACGACAATAGATTTTGTTGAATTTCTTTCATTTTGCTTGGGCTTTTCATGCGATTGAAATTCTGACAATAGATAAGAATTTCAGTCGCATTCTGTCGAGGAAGCGAAGAAGTGTTAGTCAAGTTATTACTTATGTTTAAATATAATGGTTCTGCCTCAGAAGAGGGCGTCCTTACTTGCGAAAATTTGTACTAAATTTATTTACACTTTCGCGAAATTGTTGAAGACGGTGCGTGCGTTCATTTGATAAAAAATGACGATATGATTGAAGGTCGGCTACTGCTTCGGCTGGCGTGAGTCCATATTCCTGATGGACTTCAATAAAGACGCGTTGGAGCTGTTCTGGAGATGTCGGCAGTCCTTCGGATGCGAGAAGCATTCTTATACTGGTTGGTGTCATTCCTTCTACGCATACAGATGATGGTTGGTCCTTCATGTATGCGAGATATAGGCGTGTAATATGCATTACTTTTGGGTCGCGGAGTCTAGCCTTCAAAAAGCGCTCGTCGCCATTCGATGATTGCTGCGTAAGTCGGACGATTGGTGGACGCATGGGGTCAAGTTCAAATTGGCTGTCTTGCGGTGCTGATTGTATGCTGGCGTTGCTGGCAGGAGCCGGTGCAGAATTTTCATTGTTAGTTGCATTTTTTTCTGTCCGATATGGGTTGATAGTTTCGCCTTTTTGGAAATTTATAAATTTTGATGTTATGTCTGAATTCGGCGGCCCAGCAAATTGAACGCGTGCAGCTGCCAGGAGGTCTTTGTCCGAGGGTAATGGTTGTTTTGGCATTTCAGCAATTTTCTTTGAGTTGCAGGCGAAATGGTTTATTCCGTGTTTATAGGTGTTACTTATGCTGATAGGGTTTGAGTTTTCCTGCTGACGTTTGCGTTGCTGCATACGTTTACGAGCGGCCTTTTCTGCTTGCTTTTCCTGCATGCGTCTTTTACGCTGTCTGGCGTCATATTCAGTCCAGTCGCGTTTCCATACTTTTTTATTGCCAATTAGGCGCCAGCCTGATGTGAAATTTGGAGTACGGTGTTCTTCTGAGTCCGATTCTGGAAGTGGCAACGAAAGGCGAAGTTCTTCAGCCAGACTGGGATGATTGTCTGTTTTTGGCTGGAGTGAATTCGATTCTTTGAGCGCTTTTAATTCATTAATTAGTTCCTGCGCCGTTGTACTGCAGTTTGTTTTCTTATTTTGTATAGCTTCTAATTGGTGTTCCATATTGTCAATTTTTGATTCTATATTAGTAAATGCTTTTTCCAGGTGCTGTTGTATGTTCTTTGTGTGCTGCCGGTTTTCTTTGCTAATGTCCGATATGTCCGATATGGAGTCATGGCCAAGTTCGCCGAACAGCGTCGAAATGCGATTTATGGTTTTTGCCGACGCATTGTTTGTGTTAATATTTACTTTTTTAATTTCCGTCTTCAATTCAGAAAGCAGTGTATTGATACTGTCCAGTGTGTCGTGCGTTACAGTCAGGTTAGGAAGTTGACTGATTATTGAATGATTTGATTTGATTTGTGATTCAATACTTTCTGTTAAAATTTTCTGGTGCTGGATGAGCTTCTTCAGTTGGAGTTGGTCCATGAACTGTTCCTGGCATTCTATGCATAAGGGCAGCATGAATGAACGCAGTAGTTCTTCTTGGTTTCTACGGGTTCCTACGCAGGCAGCGTGGAAGTGCCTTTTGCATATTCCTTCGCATTTCCACAGGAAACGGTTGTCGGTCGAAGTACAGTTGGTTATGCCACACTTTTCCATAGCACTGATTAAAAATTGTTACGCGGCGAGTACGAATTGTCGAGAAAAGGTTAGATACACGCGGTAGCGCGACGGTCAAAGATTGTTTATAAATAAATAAATTGTTGCTTACGTGCACTCGCGACGCCGTCAAGGTGTAAAAAAAAAAAAAAAATACAAGTTAAATTGCGGAGCGAAATGAAAACGCGTCCGCGCCCGATGACTGTTCGTGGCGAAAAAAAACACTGAACATCCTTCCTCTTTTCTCCGCACGAGTTTAATAACTTGTTTGCTCGATTGGAGTGACACTGACAGATAATTTTGGTTCCAATTTTGATAATGTCTCCACTCTATATACATGCGCTCTAGAGAAAGGTTTTGCATCTCACTCGTTTTGCAACACTGAGTACAAGACGTTAAGTTGCGCACGGAGTTAGGTGATCGGTCCAAAGGAGCTAGCTCTTGGACTACCATGGACCTTTGTCGTAATATTGTGACGCTGGTATAATCCTGAAAACCAAGAAAGTCAGCAAGTTAGGCCTTAATCTATCCATCAACGAAAAAGTATGGTAGCTTGATCGACAAACATAAGTGGAAACGATGGAACTGAAACGTCTAAGTTTATAGAAATCTGCCCTGGAGTGTGAACGCTATTTCATATTATACTTTTTCATGATTTCACAATTTTTCATTAAATTTCATTACCTTCTGCGATAGTCAATTCAATCGAAAGCAAAATATTGTTTCTTCCAACTTTATCATGAATGTGCGAAACAAATTTTAAAATAATAATAATAATCTAAATGCAATACTTCAAACTTTGAAAAACAAATGATGCAGCGTAATTTAAGTTGATCTTTACCAATTACAAAAAAAAATCTCAAATTTCATTCAAAGTATGACATATCTGACCTCCCTCGCTCTACCTCATCGAAGCCTACTACTTCAACCCTGTGGCCAACTCCCAGTCGCTCATCCAGCAATAACAAATCAAACGTCCAAATTAATCAGCTACCGTATTTCGCACTGCCGCCGCTCTGCGGACCAAACGCGACGGACTTTGAAGCTTCACCGCCACGTTCCATGGATCAACGTTTCAACAGCGCGCAGCATTGGATGATAGGAACTTAAGGGCGGAGGGGAAAACAGCAACGAAACGATTGATTTGATCATGATAGATCGATGTCAGTCACAAACATTTGGAGCGATGTTGGCTCCGACAAAAAAAAACAGAAACAGTTCGAATTTTGATTTAGATTTTTTTCCTTGCAGCGGCTTAGGCCAAAAGCTAAATTTTAGTGATTTCATCATTGGTTTTAATTTATTATAAAGTGTTTTTTTACGCTTGCATTCCGTGGGACAAAAAGTTGAGGAATTCCACTTGCATTTATTTTCTTATTTTCTTTTTATGTTTGACAACCGAAAAAAAAGCAGATTCTTCGCGCGGAATTTAGAATAAAAAAACGTGCCTTCATCTTCGCCAGCATTAGCTAGTAAGTATTGTACATTATCATCTCTTGAACCAGACATGGAAACATATTCTGCTACTGCTTCTTACTGTTCCCCTTATTCTCGTCCAAATTCTCTCCGAGACTTAGACTGCTTTTTCGTTTGTTATTAAGCGCTCGTTTATCGATTAGGCACCGAAACGGCAGCTTCCAGACGGTAATAATGATGGGAGTCCCAGTTGCTAAGACAGCAATCATTAGCCCTGCCTTACTGGCGAGTTGATCCTGCAAAGGAAGCGAAAGCCAGAAATCCCGTTGGTTTTCGCTGCTGCTGCACCAATAAAATCTCGCCAGTCGAAAGAGGATCATTATTATCAAACAGCCTTTCGAACCGACACCGATATTAGAAGATGCGTTTTGGTCCAGCGCCCTGGTCAGGTTCCCAAACGATGCAATCAAAGGTAGCGGTTTCTGCTGGAAGAAAACATTGCGTGTGTGCGTTATTTTCAGGATGAACGCTGAAACAATTTGCATATAAGGCTCTAATCAGCTATTTCTCCGGCTATTATTGCTCCAGTGGCTTTTCGATTAGTTTGAACTGACTTTCGACGCACAGAATAAAGTTCACCGAACGGATTGAGAATTAATTTGCATGTTCTATAATTATGGGAATGGAAAGTTCGCATCGAACGCTCTAGACATCGCAGGACAACAGTCGGGTGTAAAGAAAATATAACACAGTGTTGCACTTAGGCATTCAAGATTGTGGTAAAATTATTTTATCTAAAAAATTTATGTCAGAATATGCCGCGCTTTGAAGTTGCATTTCATTAGCATTGATCAAATAAAAACTGATTATACATAATTTCTTTCAACATTCCATATAAACATTACCAACTTCTACTACCTAAAAATCCAATCATAATCAGTGTGGGAAAACCTATACGATCACTATCGTAAGGACAAAGTTAGTTCCAAAAGGCGTGAACAATGCCCTTAAGCGAAGACAAACAAATCCGTCCAGAGGAAACAGAAAACTTTTCTCCGCAAAACAGCCACACAAAAAAAAGCTAGAAGTTTCACCAGCCGAAATCGAACAAAAGAGATAGGAAACTTTCCCTATTAGAAGTTCATTCCGAGATCGCAGTTTATTTGCTTTTGTCCGTCTCCCCTTGTCGATCTGATTCGACGCCAAATTATATGGTGCCATCACCATTAAACCAATTCCGTGCCGCACCTCCCGGGGAAAATGTTTTCCCCTCCCGTTCGGGACGGTGGAAAGAAATGCGACCCAATTGCGCTATTGTTGATCTTTATCTGTCTCCCGACCCCGATGATTGTGTTGTGATTCCGCTTACTTTCGGATAACTTTTTAAACTGTTTTATTGACTTGAGATGGAATTTTTATTGCCACTTGATTGCAGATTTGAGTTCATGCTTAGCATTGATGCGGGGTCAGCCGAAATGCCACAAGTAAGACCTTTTTTGTTTGCTGTAGAAATGGGAAAAACGTTTCTATCGTCAATTTGCGTAGAAGGGTTAGTCTCTTAACGGTCCAATATGGTTTCACTTCAATCTGTTAAAAACATTTCAAACGGCCCTCAAAGAACAACGTGTTTGACCAGCTTCACGTACGGAACTGGACCGGAAATGCCATCACTTTCTCCTCCAAAGGAACTACTTTGACCACTGGCTTTCGACCAGACCAGTCTTATAAATAAAATAATCACGGTGCATCTTTAATGTAACAACACTAGTGTGAGTTAAACACTATAATAACGTCTCACTAACCGAGCGCAACTATGCAGCCAATTGTAGCTCCTCTGTCAGAAGTGCTTAGACCTCAAGCGATTGATGAGGACCGCCGGGGTGAATCCCAACACCACGCACGCAACAGCCCAGTTGGCATTACGTTACGCTGCATTCTGGCCGCTCAAGAGACCGCAGCGGAACTCCGCGAAAATGGCTAACCCCGGTGGGAAAAAAGCGACAGCATTTTCAATTACATTCTAATTAAAAAATTCCTCCACTAACCGATGACTGCGTTTTTTCTTCCGTGTGGTTGAATCGAAGCTGAACTGTAGAGCAGTGTCAGTTAGCTCTCCTCTTGCTCAGGCTGATTTGAGGCAAACAAGACAGCTGGATCTTCCGCTGCACGGAACTGCGTCAAACAGAGGAACTACTTTAATTGCGGCAAAAATGTGGCACAATATGTGTGTTGATTTCCGTTTTTGACCAACTTTCACTGATCAGTCAATTTCTAAGGGTGGATCGGTTGGTTCGAAATATTTTTCCAAATATTTCATTTTACAACTTTGACTTCGAGAAAAAATTCCAAAACTTCTACGAAATATGCAAAAAATGAAATTAAAACCAGAGCAATATTGCGGTTGAATTAGAATCTTTGCGAAATGCTGAGGTTATTTTTGTATGCAGAATTGAATAGTTACAAACAGAACATACATTATTCGTAGTAAAACTTTGCTTTTATCATGTTTCGATATATTTTAGATCTCACTCTTATTTTGTTTCTCAATTCTCACGGATTTCCAAATATTTTACTTCTGTTGAAGTCTGTGAACTTATTTTTTGTTGAGTTTTTTTATTGTCTAGTTTCAGTTTTTATTAAGTTTATACTCATACCAGATGTACCGTTTTTAGATCATATTTAGCAGTTCCGTTTGACTAACGTGTCAAACTTTCGACAGAAAATCTGGTCAAATAAATTTCTTTTTGAGCGTCTTAGTAAAATGGAATTGAATATTTAGAATAGGTTATGTTTCCATTTAATTCTACTACAAAAAAAGATCTGATATTGATCACACACAATATAGTTGTACACAAATTACGTAACGGTAAAAATCTAGATTGCAGACCCCCTTCTCCCCCCTTTTGTAACAATAAGTAACGTTCGATATGACTCCCCCTAAAATTACGAAACGCTTAACAACCTGACCACCCTCCCAATTTTCAATTTTGAGCAAACATTTCAGATACGTAGCTGTCTCAACTAACCCTCCCTCCTCCCCCTACGTCTTACGGCAACATATACAGGGGACCAATTTCATTACAGGGATCCAATTTCAAAAACCAAAAACATCGAGAGCTTCACAAAAATTTTCCATTTTCAACCGTTTTAGGCTCGAGCGGGGGCCTAGTGTGGTTGGTAAAGTTTCCGCCAACCACGCTCGACGCCTGGGTTCGAATCCCACCGCCGACATAGGTGTCGACGGTTGTGAGGTGGCGTGATCCACTCACAACCAACTAAACTGGTCTAGATTCAATCCTAGCCGACACCGGGAGATTTGCTGAGGCGAAAAATTTCTGGGATCACGCCTTCCATCGCATGAGGAAGTAAAGCCGTTGGCGCCGGTCCGTTAATAAACGGGTCGTGGGTTAGGGTCCTGGGTGTGGAGTCGCCTCCCTGGGCGTCGGTGATTGGCCACAACAGTGGCGGAACTAGACCAACGGAAAATAAGCGAGAATAAAAAAAAAAACCGTTTTAAGCTCAGTTTCCAACCGATTTTCGTTATTTTTGCAGTAATCGATTGGAAAATCAACCAAGCACCCGTCCAAATGCAGAAAGTTGTAATCTAATTGTTCGAACGATTGTACTATTGAAAATTGTCAAGCCTTGTCGAAACGCAAATGTCGCCCTCTGATTGGTCGCACAATGCTTCTTTCCCTAACAAGGTCGACAGAATATACCTAGTTGACTAAGAATGCGCGCTTTGTGTTTTATGTATAATTCATTCCCTGATTGTGCCGATACCACACGGACGTTGGTTGCTGATTGTGAAGAAGAAAGAAAAGCCGGGTTTCAATTTCTGGCTGATCGTTCTGGGCGCGTTGATACTTAGGCACCTGTCTATCTGGCGGCTGTTATGGAGTTTTCGGTAGCTGCAGAATTATTGGAAATGGCAGGCAATTCTACTAGAGAAACCGGGAGATCTAGAATCATCGGCGAATGGTTATCCGGAACGATGATAATTGAACAAACTTGCCAGTGTTGTCACTGTTGTGAAATATAATAGCACATTTTGGTGCTCTTCAACTATGTGATTGAAGTAGTAAAAATTTTTCATCATGTGTAACAGACGGAAAACCGCGAATTTCAGCATTTGCAAGCGAAGAAAAATTCAACATTGCCTCAAGAACGTGTTGGTGGCCCTGAGAAGGATCGGTTATAATTTATACTTGTTCTCGTGCTGGATGGCAGCAGATAACAGAAATGCAGCATTTACGCTCTTGCGTCTTAAATTGAAACGGTTATATTTTGATACCTCAGCAGAATTTTGACCTTCACACTCATGTCTACCATCGGCAATGTCAAACACGCAATAATCTGCTTTCATACGACACGGGGACGGGAACATTTTCTTCAACCAAGCTGCGCAACACGACACAAAACATGTTATTTTGATGCTTCAGTGAGAGTGCTATCGGTCCGGCTCGACAGAATGTCCACAAGAAATCATTTTTGTACAAACGTGCTACGAAACTGAGGAAAAACTTTAGAAACTGAAAAAAGAGGTGGAGCTTATCAAATGATCGCTCTGAGCCAGAATGAAGAGATGTATTTTTTTTTTTCGAAGGTTGTAGTATGGCATAGGGGTAAACAGGGTAAGACCGCCCACCGTAAATTTACTATCAAGTTTTATAATAATTGAAATTTTTTTCCAACATGTCTATTACAGTATAATTACATAACATTTTGCACCCCTTTCTGTTTTGATAGTGCGCGAACGGTCACAGAAATATTCAAAAACAACCTTTCAGCTGGCAACCAGTCAATGCGCTATTGTTTTGCGGCAACGGGACTTAAGGTTTTTCTGTCTAAAAATCTATTGTTTTGTTCGTGAATATACGTTTAATCGCTTGCCTGAATCTATCTTCTTTCGGGAATATCGAAGGCCGTGAGTAATCTTGTAATTTTGACTGCTTTTCGGTGGAATATGAAAATGTTTCATTCCACTGGGGGTAAAGCCGCCCACTATACATGGGGTAAAACCGCCACGTATACAACTGTTTGTTGTTTTACTTCAAGACCCAAATGCCTCGACACTACAAAGGGAATATTTACAGGATCAGTAAAGCAATTTCAAACCACATAAGACATCGATGTTAATCGACCATTTTCGTTTTGGTTGAAGCTTTTCTAGTAATATTTTTGAACAAGACTAATTTTTGAAAAAGTACTTGTGTAAAAATGGTATTAATGAACAAAAATAATTTTAGAGCCAGGACTGTTCGTTTGATCGGTATGACGTCTCCGGCAGAGTTGAAAATATTAGTTTTTTACTACCGAAAAAAGTACACACTGTAAAAAAAATTGAAGAAAAGATATAAAAATAGAATTAAAATAATTTTTTTCAAATTTATTTAAAAAAAAAACATGTTTTTGCCTGCAAAACAATAAAGGTAAGTTAAAATTTGATGGTTGTTGGATCATGGAGTAATAGAAATATGAATAGCTCAAATTGTGTAAAGAAATTTGTTTTGGGCGGTTTGTTTGATGTATAGAGTCGTTTGGTAATTTTGTTCTTCCAAAAAAATATAAATAATTTAAAGATATGAATAAAAACATTAATAATTATTACTATTACATGATCTATACATAATCAGCCTTCAAAAAAAATCATACAGGCAGGTTTAATGAGCTTTTATTTTTAGCTAAAAGACAGGTATATTATAAATTGAATATCTTTAAAACCCCCAAATCTGAAAAATCTATTTATTTTGAAAACAAAAAGTTACCAAAACATTGATTCGAACTTGGATAATTAAAAAATTGAATAAGTTAAAACTTAAAAAAAAAAAATTTTTCAGATTTTTCACAGTGTATATATTATTCAAAATGAAAAAAAAATACCATCTACTACTTTGTCAAAGACACTATTCCGATAAAATCAACCGTTTTGGCCCTAGAAATATGTTTTATCCTCGAAAAATGGTGGGCGATCTTATCCCGCTGGTGGGCGGGCTTACCCCGCATGAAAAAGATCTGCATGTTTTCAATGAATTTTTAAAATTGAAAAGAAAGCTGGGAAATAAACAAAAATATTTCAGTTCTTATTTTTTTAATGCAGGTATTGAATAGAAGAACCTCTTAGCGAAGAAAAAATGAAATTGCAGCCGCAACTTTCTTTTCTATGAACAGAATTGCTTAAGGTGGAGGTCTTACCCCGCTTACCCCTAACTAGAAATGAGTAAGTCACACATATTATTCAAGTTATATCATTCCAAAACATTCGAAACAATTATTATGTCAGAGCGGATATTGCACGCTATCTGACTATGAAGCATTCGTGCATTAATGAATGAAAACTGCAATTGCTAAATGTATCGAAGAGCATATTGAATAGTTATCAATAAACCGCAACTGAGGTTTAATTCTGCTGCAAAAGTACAGCAGTCAGCACGTTCTGCTAACGATGCTGAGTCTATTTTAGAAAATTCACAACTCTTCATTAACCAGGGTGTAACGTCTTGTAGAAGACGGTTGAAGTTTAATATCACAGCAGCTCATGTCTATCATCGGCAATACCAATAGCAGTCCTCCCTTAGCAGCAGCGGGAGCAGTGCAGTGGGTACCATCGACAGCGGATAGCGGCCACAACTGTGGCATGGCTACGAATAAGCGTAGCAGTTTCAGCGGATCTCAGCATCGATAACAGCTGGGCCAGCAGATGCAGGTACAGCGGATACCAATGGCAGCGTATAGCGGCCACAACTGTGGCATGGCTACGGATGGCGGACACAACTGTGGCATGGCTACGGATAGCGTTGCAGTTGCTCAGCAGTTGGGCCAACGTATAGCGGCCACTACTGTGGCATGGCTATGCATAGCGTAGCTGTTGCAGCGGGTATATCAGCATCGATAGTAGCAGTGTCAGCTGATGCAACGACACTCCCATCACTAAAATGCTGTTTCAGTGTGGTAGCGGGAAGCATCAGCAGCAGGCTTGCATGAAGTGAATACATCAGCCAGCAACTTTCTCTAAGACGCGAAGAGCGGTGCGAACCGATTCGCTCGGCCGTAGCTTAATGTACAGCTCTACTGATGGCAGTACATTAACCTACAGCCGAGCGAATCGGTTCGCGTCGCTTTTCGCGTCTATTATGGCAGAGGCCTAATGAGAAAGTTGTGTCATTTTGTTCAGAAGAATATTATTGTCGGTAATATTACAGAGATGCGATTGCGTAAATCCGATTTTGAATTGAACAATTGTTCTTTTGAGAACAAATAAAACACTTATTTGAAGAGTTAATAGCTTTTGGTACCAATAGCAGTATAGTGACAGCCTCAGCGGTAGATGCAGATGCCGGTACTTCCCTGAGGCCGATGTAAAGGTAAATGGGAGCAGCACGGCGAAACAGTTCGGGTTATGCTTAGACGCGCGTCATTTTTCGTTGTTGATATTATTCCCCACATGAAACGACGCGCTTCCGTATGATAGCGGTGGTATTAGCGGTAGATGCATTTGCCAACACTTTCTCCAGTAAAGCCGTGTCTAGTTTTCAATGTGAAAACATTTTTCTTATTGTGTTGACCGTTCGCCTTAGTCCTCACCATCAAGGTAACACAGAGATGTAAGATAAACACTACATTCTAGGATAAATTGAACAATTGTCCTTATAAGGACAACAAATGAACATTTAATTTTGAAGTAGAATACTTCTCTCAGATAGTTCGGCTACATAGAGATGTGAAATGGAAATCTAAAACTGAAAAAAGTGAGAAAAATTTCAAATGCTAATAAATCAGTTAGTTTTCGATGGATTTCCTTCGTTTATGCAGCAATCGATTAGAAATTCTTTTAAGATTCCTACCAAATGCATGAAATTGCAATTTTATTATTTGAACTATTGTACTATTGAAAATTCTTAAGCCTTGTCAAAACACAAAATTCGACCTCTGATTGGTCGTTATACCGCGCTTTCCCAAGCACGGTCGGCAGAGTTATGGACCTAGTAAATTGGGAAAGCATCATTTGGTATCATATAAGAGCTTCATCAGATAATAAACAGACATTTCATCGGATATTAAATTGAGCAACTTAAATTTTAAGAACACAAATGAATATTTGAAGAGTTAATAATTTCTCGTTTTGCGCTATAATCCGAAGTTAATTATCTTCATCTACATGCATACTCTGACTATTATCACAGAACAGATATGCAACTTCGAACAAAACAAAATCAAATCGGTGCCCAAGCTTTCGCATTCATTTTTTGCTGTTCCATCCTACATTGATTTTACAGTGCATCGTTCGAACAGTTCGCTCCAATAGTTTGAGCATGCACCAAAAAATTATTTTTTTGCTTCAATGACCAGGCAAAAAGGTGATCTTGAATAGTTGAATCCATCAAAATCAAGTTAAGACAGGACCGCATTCAAGAGATTTTTAAAGCGGAAATTCAGTGACAATTCACAATCAACGTCAATAGAACAAATTAAACTAAAAACCTTTCAACCATTCAAACATTGTTTAACAAATTTTCTTGAATCGTACTCCTCGCGACTGTCGAAACTATTTTAACCTGTTAGTTGATTAACTTGAATATTTTCGTTGACTTGGAAACTGAATTTCGCGACCAACGACAATATTCTTTTCTCGTACCGTTTTTTATACCTAACATTGCAAGTAATGCATATCAGACGCGCTATACACAGCACTGCTTACGATATAAGGTACAATGTAAAAAAATGATTGTCGGTAGTCAAGATATTCAGTTTTCAACTTGAGCAACAATGAAATTCATTAAAAATATATCTACATAAAAACCGTTACACGTATGCGGGTATTACTGTGCGATTATCATGAAAAGGCACCCTCGCTATACCAGTACCGGGGAGAACAAAGGATTTTCTCGGCGAAAAAGCGGCGAGCGCTTATACAGTCCTTTTGTTGAATGAATGGAATATAAGCGTAAAAAAATTTCGAGTGTAAAATGCATTCTTTCCACCGCTAGATGTCGATACTTAAAATAAAGAGATTTTGTCTCATTTTTGGTTCTTTAGTTGAACAGATGTGCTATTATTACGTGTTTGCGTCGGTTAGTGTTTGGCTACGGTCAGCCAGAACGCAAATAACGGCGCGATGCGATTCGGCAAGACGAAATGTGTTGAAATGTATAGCTCTACTTCGCCTTAAAAAGAGCTGTACATTTCACCACGGTAAGGCGAACCGCATCGCGCCGTCATTCGCGTTCTGCATAACCGTAGCTTTTGTTCCGTTCCCTTTTAATGATGTCGTATTAAATGTGCATATTAAAATTCGGCAGCACTTCAACTTCTCATTTGCACAAAATTTAAAAATATTCAATGACCCTTACTCAAAATATCAAACAAAAAGAAATTACAATACTGCCAATGAACAGTCAACGTTTATTTACTAGAAAAAATGACTGACACGCAAGCAGCTGGGCTATCTTTCTTGTAAAAGTATTCTACTTCAACCTTGCAGTCGTGGCTTTGCATTAAACCTTCTTGTGATTTTTTTTTTCGAACGTTGTAGAATGGTGTAACTGGAAATAATTTTTCCAGTTATCCCATTCCACAACGTGCGAAAAATCTATGTCAGAGCGGATATCGCGCGCTTTCTGGACCATGAAGCATTTATGCGATAGTTGAATGAAATTTGCAACTGCAGCAACCAGCCCTTTTCAAGGCTAATAAATGTATTTGGTAGAGCATAATGAATGGTTATTACTAAACTGCAACTTTTATTGCAGTTTGATGCTGCTGCAATTGCGCAGCAGTGTGATGTATATTACGATTCATTGATACTGTGCATCACAAGCGGTATATGCGAAACAAATCCGATTTCAAACAGAAAAGTTCAGCAAGTTCTGCTCACGGTGATGAGTCCGTTTTAGAGAATTCATAAAACTTCATTAACATAGATGTAACGTCTTGAAGAAGACGGTTATTGCTCGACATCACAGCAGAATTTCCACCTTCATACTAATGTCTACTATCGGCAGTATCAAACACGCAATAATCTGCTTCCATGCGACACGGGGAAGGAAACATTTTTCCCTTCCAAGCCGCGCAATACGACACGATACATGTTATTTTGTTGCCTTCATGTAAGTGCTATCGGTTCGGCTCGACAGAATGTCCACAAGAAATCATTTTTGTACATCCGTGCTACGAAACTGAGGAAAAACTTGAAAACTAAAAATAAAGGTGGAGCTTATCGAATGATTGCTCTGAGCCAGAATGAATGAGGTGTATTTTTTTCGAACGTTGTAGAATGGTATAACTGGAAATAATTTAGTCACGCCTATTTTTCTAGTTATTCCATTCCATTCCATTAAAGCAAAAATAATATACGAAACATATACGGAAAAATATATCGCTTCACACCATTAAAATGATTGACCCTAATCGAGTGTATTTCCAAAGCTATTGCAAAAAATTATTGACATAAGACAGGCTGTCGTAATTCTACGTTAACCTTGCGGTCGTTTCTTATAAACAACCTCTTCCACTTATTTCCTGTAGAATACTGAACCACTGCGACCATTATTGGTAGTAGATCTATTGTGGTATGCTCCGCCTTAATCTAGGTGCATTCAATTTCGGCGCATAACTATTATTGAGTTGATGTCCAATTTGGATTTGCACGTGTATCCCAGTCAGGTATCACAATTCGAATGAAGTGTAATATCTGAGAAGGGCTTTCGTTCCAGATTTCGGAAGGACTCAGGAATCCTTTACCGAGGATACGCAGTCTGCGTTGTATTAATACTATGCATTCGCAAAGTAGGTGTTCGGAGGTTTCATTCTCAAGTCAGCTGAAGCGGCATTTCTTGTCATTGAGTTTGCCCATCTTCTTCAGATGGTACTTACTCGGACAGTGACCAGTGAAAAGTCCTGTTATCGTACTTAGGTCTTTTTTATTGAGCCTAAGTAGCGTCATGGTTTTTGCGTAGTTTGGTTTTATTTTTTTTTTGATTGCCGTAAACCAGATACAGCATTCCAATTTTTACTTATGACCATCCTCTCCCACTCATCTAGTTCTATTTTTAAAGCTCTTGATGAGTGAGCCGAAGTGAGAGAATGCATTCCCACACTAGTTTTGATTTGCAAATGGGTGCTTTAAGCGCTTTGAGTGCATCCTGACTGACGGAGAAGATACAGATATTTGCATGTCTGTAATTTCTCTTTAGACAGATGTATGCACATTCCATGATTGCGTATATTTCAGCTTGAAAAACTGTTGGCCAGTTTCCCATAGAGATATATTCCCCTCCGCCTATGTAACAATAAGTAACACTGACTCAACCCCCCTTCATGCGTTACGTAACTTGTGTTCGACACCAAAGAGATTTTTGCGGGGAATAATAAAAATAAATAAAAAACTTCAATCCTGGATCCAATCGGCTTTTGCCTGATCACCAATCATGATCGAAAGCACCATGCAAGACTGTGAATTGTTACTGAAGGATGTGTAAAAACCTGTTTCCCATCACCTATTAGTATTTTTAAACCTTCCTTATGCACATTTTTGACAATTTTCGCATTGGTTTCAAAACTTACTACAAACATTTTGACGTTGGACTAACGTCTATATCGAAGTTAGGCACCTGAATTTGAAAATCTAGTAATACAACCGGGGAAAACCAGGGAAAAGTGGTCAGGTTTTGAGCGCTTATATATCAGTCATTTCTTTTCAGAATTTCGAGGTTTTGGCATCAACCGATCAGAAATTCTTTTACGGTTGAATTTATGTAACAAAAATAACCTATTGTTCGAGATACACTATTGAAAAATTGATAAATCACATCGATTGTCTAAATCATACCGAGCAACAAATCACCACCTCTCTTCACAAGCACAGTCGACACTAACGGATACAACTGATCTGACTTTGTATACAGTCTCACAGCTTTCAACCAATAACGAGCTCGCTTTCGGTAGCTGCAACAGGTGTTTCAACACCGTTTTAAAATGCTTCTTTTATCATTACCACTGAACAGATTCTAAACACCAATGGCTTGATTGATAGGGGAAATATTGCGCAAGATTGTCATATAATAATTTTAATATGTTTTCGATACTAAACTAGTTAAAAGTTGTGTTAATAGTCGTGCACATTCAACCAATCACAAGCTCGCTTCTTGTTTGCTCGCGGATGGATTTTTGCTTTGGGCTATATAATAGCCTGTGTCGTCTCATAGCAGTCAGTCGATGCTTGGCATTCAAGCGATACAGGCTTGTTTTTCGGATTGTTCGTCAAAGTTATTTTGCTAGTATAGCATTTACCTGCAATATTTTGTGATTTTGTCAACCATCGCTGTATATTTCTCGAATAGAAAAGTAACAGACTACATACAGCGAATAGGAAGTGCAAAAAGAGAACACAACTGATGGCGGCGGCGGCGTGCTGGGATCCAGGTAGCCAATATCCTGAGATTGGAACTGTGCCTCAATGGATGTATAATAATAAATTTGGTCAACTTAACATTCTGCAACTGGAAGCTGACGACAGAGCGGAACTAAACCCCTTCTTGGTCGGAAAATGTCTGGAAGCCTGCGTTGGTGAGATTGAAGGAGCAACTACGGAGAATGATGGAAAAAGATTTGTATTGCGAGTGCGAAACCCGGAACAAGTGCGAAAACTTCTTGCATTAAAAGAACTGAAACAAGATGTGGGACAACCGAGCGTGGCCGTCTCTGTGATTTTACACCCAACACTCAATAAGAGACGCTGTGTTATTACCTGTCGTGAAATCGTAAAGATGAGCGAAACTGAATTAGTGGAAGAGTTTAAAAGCCAAGGAGTTATTGCTGCCAAACGATTCACTGGGCTCGTAGATGGAAAGAAACAAAACCTCCCTACGGTGGTCCTAACTATCGAGGGCACCACCATCCCGGAAGTCATCAAGGTTGGTCCACTGAGAATTAAAACTCGAGTGTTTATTCCTGAGCCGACGATTTGTTTCACGTGCTACAAATATGGACATACTAAAAATCGTTGCAAAGCTGCCGCTCGATGCCGAAACTGTTCGAAAGTGCATGACTTTGATGAGGAATGCAAGAATAAGCCCTACTGCCTTAATTGCAAAGGAGAACATGGACCTTCCAGCAGGAAATGCCCAGTCTACCTAGCCGAAAAAGAAATCACCAGAATCAGAGTGACGAAAGGAATCGACTACAAAGAAGCCGTCAAGCAATTCAACGCAGGGGCAGGATCTTACGCCGAAGTGAGCAAAGTTCAACAGCGACTGAAAATCAACGATAACAATGCAGTAGCAGACCTGATCAAACAGAAGGACGACATGATCCAGAAGCTGATGGATACCGTGGCCAACCTAACCAGTAGAATTAAGGAACTCGAGCAGACTAAAAAAGACAAGAAGCAGAAGAAACAACAGAAGAAGAAGATTGTGATTGAGGGAACCGACCAGGACATCGAAGACGAGATGGACACTGATTCTAGTCTGCAAACAGCTAAGACAGTAAAGGTAAGTGACACTTCTTCCAAAGTGAATTTACTTCCGGTATCAAACTCTAAAACTGCCCACAAAAGACACCCTACCACTGAAATCATTCCCCCTTTAGTTAAAAAATCATCGGAACAAATGACCGTTGAAGTTGACAGTTCTTCCAATCCCGATTATCTCTTCTCCACTGACTCATCTTTTAAACTACCCAATTATGGCTTGCCCTTCAAATCAAACCACTAATCGATACACAACCAACCCACCTGCCACTTTAACAAATCTTGCAATACAATGGAACTTATTTGGTTTAAAAGGAAGACTCGCTGAACTACAATTATTAATTTCTCAATATAACCCTCTCATTATTGCCTTACAAGAAACCTTATCTCCTAAGTCTAAACTTCCTTCTAACTACATCAAAGGTTATACCCTTTATATCCACGAAAACTCAAGCAATCCAAATATAAATGGTGTTGCAATAGCTGTTAACTCAGAATTCCCTCACCGCAAATTGTCTATCTCCACTTCACTCCAAGCAATAGCAATCGAAATTGACTTTCCCATCAAAGTTACAATAATCTCAATCTATCTTCCTAGTTCAATTAATACTCATCGGCTTAGAAAAGAGCTTCGTGTACTTTTAGACCAAATCTCAACCACTACCATCCTACTGGGTGATTTTAATGCTCACTCCACTTCATGGGGTGGGCACAGAGATGACCACAGAGGAAAAATGCTCGAAGTTTTCTTTCAGGAACAAAATCTCATTCTTTTAAATGATGGTAGCCCTACACGCATTAACCCTTCTAATGGCAACACATCTGCATTAGATCTGTCTGTCGTATCTTGGAGCCTATTAAACCGATTATCATGGAAAGTTCACGATGATTCTTGTGGTAGCGATCATGTACCTATCATAGTCACTCTCAATCGTCCCTGTCCTATCTCTGCAGCTCGCCCGAGGTGGAAATATGAGTTGGCCGATTGGTCTAATTTTCAACGTGAAATAACCATTCGCTTTTCTAATAATCCCCCCTCCTCTCCTGAATCTTTCACTTCTACCATACTTGAAGTAGCTCGAAGTCATATCCCCAGAACCAGTAGCAAACCCGGGAAGAGGTCAGTGCATTGGTGGAACCCTGAAGTTGAAAGGGCCATCAAACTACGTCGAAAAAAGTTAAGAGCTCTTCAAAAGACTCCCAAAGAAGACCGTCAGAAATCCTTGAAATTAGAAGAGTTCAAAATAGCCAGAGGAGCTGCTAGAGAGGCAATTTCTAGGGCTAAGTCTGATAGCTGGAAAAACTTTATATCGGCAATAAACCCAGAAACTACTTCCAAGGAATTATGGGATAGAGTAAATCGTCTCAGTGGCAACCGTAACAAAGCTCCCATTAAAATCAAAATTAATAACCAGATCTCCGATGATCCTTCTTCTATTTCCGAACATTTAGCTGATCATTTTGCTTTTGCTTCTTCGTCCTCTAATTACAAACATAAGTTTTTAACCAAGAAAAATTTATCAGAATCCTCACCTCCATGTTTTGAAACAAACTTAGACCTTCCATTCAATATAGATTTTAGTTTTTCGGAACTTGAATGGGCTCTACACAGAGTTAACGGCTCATCGTCAGGACCTGACGACATCGGATACCCTCTCCTTAAGAATCTACCTCACTCTGGTAAAATAATTCTTTTATCTCTGTACAACGACATATGGGACAAAGGGAAAATCCCTCCTGATTGGAAAATTGGTCTAGTGATTCCTATTCCTAAACCTGGAAAAGATCGAAGTGAGGCTGATAGTTATAGACCCATCACCCTAGTTAACTGTATTGGAAAAGTACTTGAGAAGATGGTAAACCGGCGTCTCTTGAAAGAACTCATTTCCAGAGACCTTCTCGATAGCAGACAGTTCGCTTTTCGCCCAGACAAAGGAACCGATGATTATTTCACTGAACTGGAAGATCTTATTGAGAGTCACCTTCAACGGGGCCATCATGGTGATTGTGTCTCGCTCGACTTGTCGAAAGCTTTCGATCGTACATGGCGTTACACTATGTTGAAATCCTTGGAAGAATGGGGCATTAAAGGCCGCATGGGTCTCTTCATTCGAAATTTTCTGGAAAACAGGAAGTTTAAGGTACTCATTGGAAACACACAATCCGAAACCAGACTACAAGAAAATGGTATACCCCAAGGTTCAGTGCTATCCCCTACTCTTTTCCTCATTTGTATGCAGTCTCTTTTTGAAATCATCCCTAACAACATCCACATCTTTGTTTTTGCCGATGATATTTTGTTACTTTCCTTCAACCCTTTCAAATCCTTAGCCCGTAATAGACTACAATCTGCGGTTAACACCGTGGCTCATTGGGCTGATGAAATAGGTTTTACCATCTCTCCCGAAAAATCCCAGCTGCTTCACATTAGTTCCAATAGAAAAGGTATAAGTAAGCTTCGAGATATTAAACTTAATCAAGTAATTATCCCCAGTAAACCAACTCTCAAAATTCTTGGTGTATATCTTGATAGACGTCTCAATTTTAAAGAACATGCTAATGCTGTTAGAAAAGATACCATAAATAAAATGCGGGTCATCAAGATAATTGGATCTCGATCCTATGCCCATAGGTCCACTATGCTCAAACTTGTAAATGCTTGGCTGCTTCCTAAAATCTTCTATGGAGTTGGACTCTACAGTAGAGGAGGTGAATCAGTATTAGGAAGACTCCTTCCGTTGTACAATCGCGCCATTCGTTCTACTTCAGGTGCTTTCATCACTAGCCCTACATCTGCTATCATGGTAGAATGTGGTCAACTGCCTTTCAAATACTATCTTCTTTTTTGCCTTGTCAGGAAATCCATTCGATGGTTGAGCATTACCGGTCAAAGCGACGTTCCCCTGGTAAATAGAACTTTACAACTTTTCCAATCTACAACCCGCTCTAATCTTCCACCGATTGCTATATTACCTAGAACTAAAAACCGACCTTGGAACCAACCCTCCCCTTCCATAGACCTCTCTCTTCTCAACACTTTAAAAGCAGGTTACACTCCTTCCATAGTTCAACAGCACTTCCATCAATTAGTTTCCGACAAATATCAGAACTACCACCACATATATACTGACGGATCTGTAGCCGACGGCAAGGTTGGTTATGGTATATTTTCGGAATCCTTAAACTTGAATATAAGTTCCTCTCTCCCCTCTATCTCTAGCATCTACAGTGCCGAGGCCTTCGCCCTAATGAAAGCCTCCGAAATATCCCTAGACCCCAATAAAAAAACTGTCATATTCAGCGATTCAGCCAGTTGCCTGCAGACTTTAAATTCTGATTCATCCTCCCATCCTTGGCTAACTAAAACTGAACTAACGTCCATTAGTAATAAAGTCACTCTCTGCTGGGTTCCCGGACACTCTGGAATTAATGGCAATGAAGTTGCTGACAAGCTTGCCGGTTCAGGTCGAGAAAAACCGGTTGATTTACTTCCTCTCCCCGCTATTGATGTCTCAATATGGGCTAGAAACAGAATAAGGGACTCTTGGGATATCGAATGGTTTAAAAACACTTCATGTAGTCTAAGAAGGTTCAAAGTGTCAACTCTTTGTTGGCCCGACAATAAAATCCCGGCTGTTTGCCGTATTTTAACCCGCTTACGTATTGGCCACACACGCCTTACCCACAGTTATAGACTAGATAAAACTAATCCCCCTAATTGTATTACTTGTGGCTCCCCCCTTACCATACACCATATCATAACTGACTGTAGAGCTTTTGATACCGAACGATTTAACAACAACATTCCCAATACTTTGGAAGAAGCTTTGTCACTGCCTAACGAAAAAAACTTAATAAAATACCTTAAAGACACTGACCTTTATAAAAAAATATAGATATAAAGATTTTTTTTATAAAAAGATATAGATATTAAGATTTTTTTTATATAAAAAGATATAGATATTAAGATTTTTTGTGATAAACTAAAAATGTAAATTTGTGTAAGGAGGTGAATGACTCCTATGTTAAAACCTCAATAAAATCAATAATAATAATAATAGCAGTCAGTTAACAAGTGAAAGGCCACCAGGCCGGTCTTGTATAATCAGCAGCGGTGGCTGATTCCAGCGGCCAAACTGAGCTGCAGCAGAACCAGAGCGGTGGTATCAGGCAGCAGCGGCGGAGGTAGTGGGAAGCTGCATTTCTTCATTCAGTTAGGTGCTCCTTCGATCTGAGTTGGACCCCACCAGCGGTAATCCAATTCAGATATCGTTGGGTGAAAACGTTGGGTGTGTGTGCAGTGTGCACATATAGCGTATGTGCATCTGTATTGCTATGACATTTGCGATGATAGGGATGGCGCTGTTGCGTGTGTATGGCTAGCTATAGCGTGTGTAAGACACTAGCATGTGTAGCATATTATGGCTATTGCGTGTATATCTTCAGCGTGTGTACGGATAGTTATAGCTTGTGTGTGGATAGCTGCTGCGTGTGTAATGATTAGTTATAGCGTATGTATGGATAGTAATAGCACATGGTTGGATAGCTTATGCGTGTGTATAGATAGTTGTATCGGATGTATGGAAAGGAATGGCGTGTGTATGGATAGCTATAGCTACAGCGTGTGTATGAATAGTTTTAACGCGTGTTTAGATAGTTATAGCATGTGTGTGAATAACTATAGCGGGTGTTTATCGAAGATTATTATTGTCATTGAAAATATTAAAACGTCTCAACGAACACAGTTGTGAATTTGATTTTACAGCAGCGATTTTAACTTCTTCAGCCAGTCTTTATTCATCGAGGAAAAATTACTACCTATGAATGATCAACACTTATTTACTAGAAATTTGATTTAGATCAAAACGGGTTCTTTCGAGTATCATAAGTTATTGGTAAAAAGAGTTGCAAGTTTTCTCAATGAGCATTCATTAAATTTTCGTTTTTGTGTCTAGGTGCGCGGTTTTGATTTTGTTTCTCGCACACAGAGAAAGAAACAAACTTGTCGCTATCGTGAAAAATAACAAAACAATTAGAAATGCTCTAAATCACAACTGAAGAAGTTAAGATATTTTCCTGTCACTCGCCCAAACCTTGATAACAACTACCGAAAAACGTGTGATTGAGCTCTTGCTATATTGAGTTATTGAGCCAAACGTTTTTTTTTTTTTCAAATACATGAAGTTATATGCTGGGCTGGAACTAACCTAGCATGAGTTTTATCGATTAAATGTCAAACAATTTTCAAATTTAAAATTTTCGGTTGAATCGTTCTGGGCTCCAATTTCAGATAGTTTCGTAAAGTTTGCTTTTTGCTTAGATAGGAAAATTTCACCAATTCGCTCAATTAAATGATTGTCTTGGTAGTGCAGCAAACAAAGGGTTGATTCGAATATGTATGAAATGACAGCGATTAAATAAAAAATATCCATTCTTTTAGTATATATTATTATTTATAACGTTTTAACGTCTCAGCAGTTAGATAAAATTGCAGCAAATACTAGAGTTGCAGTTCTCTCTATTATTTGTTTTAATGGAATATGAGAATACCGTAGTCCAACGTCATGCGGTCGTGTCTTGAATACCACCCTCCTACTTTTTTTGAAGCAATTTATAGCCCAAAAACAGTTTTTGTATCATTTATTTTCAATTTCAATACATTTAAAAAAGTTACGTTATATCGGTTGCCTTATATCGAGTTATGACTGTAATCATATTTATGAGTTAAACTGTCAATCATCATCAGCAGCAGCATTGCAGTTTTTCCTCGATTGCACACGAATAGAAATGTACGAACAAAAGTGTACCACTGCAATACGAATAGTACCGCGCGCTGCAGTACGAAGTGAAGTGCACCGCTGAAATGTACGAATACAAGAGTACCGCTGCAATCAGAGACGACGAGAGACATGCTGCTCTCTGCTCCACTGGTAATGTTGCTTATACCAGCATGTTTTCTTTCAAGACATCAGTTGTTGTTACGTTCTGACAGCAGGTTTAGGAATTGTTCAAGAATGGGGATTGTTTCAAAATTTTCGGAAAACTTTTACCTTCGAGACATCACATTAGTCCAAGCTCATTAAGGCAAAAACAAATTGACCTATTGGGACGGGGGGACTCTGTCAATTTTTTTCGAGAGAATATCACAGGGAACGATTGGTGTCCATTCACATAGACTGTGCTAGGAGTGCTCGCATGTAATTGGTCCATTGTTCGCGTAAATTTATCATTGAAACTTTTTATCAATTTTACCGCTTAGCAATGGAATTAGAGTAATAACTAGGATATTACAAAATTGTTCTACATTTTATTTATCCAATAAAATATTGGTTATTGTTATCTTTTATATGGTTATACTGTTATTAACGTTCGAAATCTGACGCAACATTTACCAGTTTCATTTCCAGTTTTACAGAATGCATCTCAGTATAGTAAACAAAGACGTAGTCCCACGTCAAAACTATCTTCTATAAAGTTGTTACGATAAAGCGATTATTGAAAAATTTTCAAAAATTAGAGTGACCCAAATTTTCGATGAAATCAAGTATCTAACTTTTTTAATTTTGTAATATGCTAGTTATCACTCTGATTTCATTGCTCAGCGGTAAAATTGATAAAAAGTTTCAATGACAAATTAACACGAATAATGAACCAATAACATGCGAGCATTCCTAGCACAGACGACGTGAATGGACACCATCCGTTCCCCGTGATATTCTCTGTATCAATCTAAACATATAAAAATGCAGCTCTGTCTGTCTGTCTGTCTGATTCATATAGGCTTGGAAACTACCGAACCGATCGGCGTGAAATTTTGTATATAGGGGTTTTAGGGGCCGAGAAAGGTGAGACGCCTTCCTCATCTGGGGTAACAATATATATCTATAATGGTTCGAAACCCCTCCCTCTTTTATAAGGTAAGGGTCCAATACAAATGAAACACAAATTTCGTTCAGCTCGAAAGCCAATCTACTAAATAGAACCAAATTTGGCATGTAAATGCTTTCGAAGGTAACAAATATGCCCATAATGGTTCGACACCCCTTCCTCTTATGTGAGGGAGGGGTTCCAAACAAATGAAACACGAATTTCTGTACAACTCGAGAACTAACCAACTAAATGGAAACAAATTTAGCAGGTGAATGTTTTTAGGGGTGACAAATATATCCATAATGGTTAGATACCCCTCCCTCATCTATAAGAGAGGGGTCCCATACAAATGAAAACAAATTTCGCGCAGCTCGAGAACCAACCAAGCAAATACAACCAAATTTGACAGGTGAATGTTTCAAGGTGTTTCGACATCCTTCCTTCTTCTGGAATGTCTCCAAATACATACCATTTTGAAATTCAAGATGGCGACTTCCGGTTTCTGAAAAACAGCGGCAAATGACCAAATACCACCCAATATGGGTATTTTCGGAATTGTTATGATGCACTAATCCACAAATCGACAACATTTTGAATTTTAAGTTGGTGACTTCCGGTTTTTGGAAAACAGCCGAAAATTACCAAATACCACCCAATCTGGGTGTTATTTTAACCAGAATGACGCTCAGAGGACAGCAATTGTCTCCAAATGCCATTCTGTAATCAAAGATGGCGGTTCCGGTTTCTGAAAAACAGCCTAAAATGACCGATTTCCATCCACTATGAGATTCTTCGGAACCAAAATGATACACAGGAGCTAGAATCGACCACAGACACCATTTTGAATTCTAAGATGGTGATTTCCAGTTTCTGGAAAACAGCTGAAAAATAATAACACCTATTATGGGTGTTTCTTGAAGCAGAATGACGCTCAGGGGTCAGAAATTGTCTCCAAATGCCATTTTAAAATCCAGGATGGCGACTTTCGGTTTCTGAAAAATAGCCTAAAGTGACCAAATACCACCCAGTATGAGTGTTTCTTTGACCAGAATGATGCAAGAAGCTAAAAATTGACCTCAGACGCCATTTTGACAATTGTAAAATGGCAACTTCTGGGAAACAGCCGAATACTACTACATATGGATATTTCCGTAATCGAAAAAATGTATAGAAGCCAAGAATTGACCCTGGAGTCGAGGATGTTGTCATTCCGATAAAACCAATCATTACAAACGATATAAACAAATCGCAAGAAGTCAATGGATTTGAAATGTTTGAAATTATTAAATTAGCCACAAAAAAGGCTGGCCGAAGTTTGCCGGGTTAGCTAGTATCGATATAAAAATTAACAGAGTCTCCCCGTCCCAATAGGTCAATTTATTTTTGCTTCCATGAGCTTAGACCAATATGATGTCTCGAAAGTAAAAGTTTTCCAAAAAGTTTAAAACAATCCCCATTCTTTAACAATTTCTAAACCTGCTTTCAGAACCTGTTAAAAACTGATGTCTTGAAAGAAAACATGCCGGTAAAAGCATCAGTACCAGTGAAGTAAAGAACCGCAGGTCTCTCGTCGTCTATGGTTGCAGCGGACTCTTCTATTCGTAAATTTCAGCGGTACACTTCTATTAGTTCTGCAGCGGTACTATTCGTATTGCAGTGGTAGACACTTTTGTTCGTACATTTCTATTCGTGTGCAATCGAGGAAAAACTGCAATGCTGCTGTTGATGGTGATCGAAAGTATATCTCATAAATATGATTACCATAAATTACTCATCGAGACTTGTAAATTTTTTCAACGGATATTTATTTAATTTTATCTTCGATATTCACTAAATGATCGTGACCAGATAGTATCGAAAGAGTAAATTCCCCATATACACATTTATAGAAGAGAGTCTGCGAATGCTTGTGAATTTTTGGTTTATTTACTAAGATTTATCAGAACCTCTTTTACATTTCAAAATTGTTAGATGATATATTATTATTCAAAGCTTTACCATAATAAACGTAGTATATTAGCAGTCTTCGTTATACAGCTAATGAAGTCGTAGGCAAATGAAAAAATTGCAAGCAAAAAACAAAAATGGAATTGTTGACTGCTACGATTTTTTGCTGGAACTTGTTAATAATTTTGTTTGACATATGTTTTTATGTTTGCCAATTAATAAACCTTTGTAAGGGCTTCCATATTATTTTGAAAGTAAGATCTATATTATAGATTTAATTTAATCAGAGTCAAATAAGACAAAACCATTCATTATGATAACGTAAGTGTTATTGGATCTGGTTTTAGAGGATATAGAGTTAATTCTGGCTTTGACGCATCACGAGAAATTCTTGGTGCTTCTTCAACATGAATGATATTCTTGTGCCTTGTCAAATACATGCAGAAAGAATACTACAGGCAAATATCACCAAATATAAACGATATTATTTCGAGTGTTGTTGAATATATTTCAAAAAACTGATTTCCAGGGGAGGCTGAAAATAAAAATACGTACAGTCGCTGAGCAAACACCTTGATTCTGTCTGCAGACTCTGTATATTTTGCAACAAAAAATCCCCCAATTACAGTGTTTAGTCCCACGTCACCATCGTTTTTTATGGTGAAAATTTAAATAAAAAAGTTAGAGCGAAAACAGTATAACAGAACGACTTTTTCTTCTATCTATAAAGATAAAAAAGTTAGATACTTGATTTCATCGAAATTGGAGGTCACCCTCCTTTTGACCATTTTTCAATGAGCCGTTTATTATATGTAACAACTTTGTAGAGAAATGTTTTGACGTTGACTAACGTCTATATCGAAGTTAGGCCCCTGAATTTAAAAATCTAGTAATTCAACCAGGGAAAACCAGAGAAAAGTGGTCAGGTTTTGAGCGCTTATTTTGCAGTCATCTATAATCAGGTTTTCGAGGTTTTGGCATCAATCGATCAGAAATTCTTTTACGGTTAAATTTATGTAACAAAAACAAACTATTGTTTGAGATACACTATTGAAAAATTGGTAATTAATATCGATTGTCTAAATCATACCGCGCAGCCAATCACTACCTCTCTTCCCAAGCACAGTCGACACTAACGGATACAATCGATCTGACTTTGTTGTTATTGTTGTTGTCACTTTCTTTTTCCGATGTTTATGCTGCTGCTAGCGGAAAAAACCTTGCAAATATGCATCTTTTTGTTGGTGTTAATTTTACGACAGCGGCCGGCGCCCCATCATTCTGATTCCAAAACCGCACCAGTGACATGCGGACGCTAGGTGATAGCAGCTGAAAGGAGGAAATACAAAATAGTACCGGTCATCTCGTGCCGGTTTCACCCGTAATGCTGGTGGCTTTAGTAGTAAATGGCTACTGCAAAACACTTAAATGGCTGGAATTCTGGACGGACTAACCAGGAAACTATAATCGGCAACTGGCACCTTTTGGTGCCTCTAAATTTTGTTACAGAAGCGGCAAATTGAATTTTCTGTTTTACCAAATGATGCTGCTAGCGGAAAAAACCTTGCAAAAATGCATGTTTGTGTTGGTGTTAATATTATGACAGCGGCCGGCGCAGCTTTCAAGAAACATTTGTCTCTTCCATTCCATAATTTGCGTAGCCCATCCCACTTTTAATTTATCTGACGAAGCCTTGGTATAAAACGTACCGTTCGAACATTTCACCCCATCAGTTTCATTACTAAACCGTACCGGCTACATACGGACGCTATCTTGAAAGAATTCTGGACGGACTGACCAAAAACATGGATATATTCGGCACCTGGCCCCTTTTGGTGCCTCGAAATTTTGTTACAGAAGCGGCTAATTGAATTTTCTGTTTTGTTACGAAATGCTGCTGCTAGCGGAAAAAACCTTGCAAATATGCATCTTTTTGTTGGTGTTAATTTTACGACAGCGGCCGGCGCCCCATCATTCTGATTCCAAAACCGCACCAGTGACATGCGGACGCTAGGTGATAGCAGCTGAAAGGAGGAAATACAAAATAGTACCGGTCATCTCGTGCCGGTTTCACCCGTAATGCTGGTGGCTTTAGTAGTAAATGGCTACTGCAAAACACTTAAATGGCTGGAATTCTGGACGGACTAACCAGGAAAATATAATCGGCAACTGGCACCTTTTGGTGCCTCTAAATTTTGTTACAGAAGCGGCAAATTGAATTTTCTGTTTTACCAAATGATGCTGCTAGCGGAAAAAACCTTGCAAAAATGCATGTTTGTGTTGGTGTTAATATTATGACAGCGGCCGGCGCAGCTTTCAAGAAACATTTGTCTCTTCCATTCCATAATTTGCGTAGCCCATCCCACTTTTAATTTATCTGACGAAGCCTTGGTATAAAACGTACCGTTCGAACATTTCACCCCATCAGTTTCATTACTAAACCGTACCGGCTACATACGGACGCTATCTTGAAAGAATTCTGGACGGACTGACCAAAAACATGGATATATTCGGCACCTGGCCCCTTTTGGTGCCTCGAAATTTTGTTACAGAAGCGGCTAATTGAATTTTCTGTTTTGTTACGAAATGCTGCTGCTAGCGGAAAAAACCTTGTAAATATGCATCTTTTTGTTGGTGTTAATTTTACGACAGCGGCCGGCGCCCCATCATTCTGATTCCAAAACCGCACCAGTGACATGCGGACGCTAGGTGATAGCAGCTGAAAGGAGGAAATACAAAATAGTACCGGTCATCTCGTGCCGGTTTCACCCGTAATGCTGGTGGCTTTAGTAGTAAATGGCTACTGCAAAACACTTAAATGGCTGGAATTCTGGACGGACTAACCAGGAAAATATAATCGGCAACTGGCACCTTTTGGTGCCTCTAAATTTTGTTACAGAAGCGGCAAATTGAATTTTCTGTTTTACCAAATGATGCTGCTAGCGGAAAAAACCTTGCAAAAATGCATGTTTGTGTTGGTGTTAATATTATGACAGCGGCCGGCGCAGCTTTCAAGAAACATTTGTCTCTTCCATTCCATAATTTGCGTAGCCCATCCCACTTTTAATTTATCTGACGAAGCCTTGGTATAAAACGTACCGTTCGAACATTTCACCCCATCAGTTTCATTACTAAACCGTACCGGCTACATACGGACGCTATCTTGAAAGAATTCTGGACGGACTGACCAAAAAAATGGATATATTCGGCACCTGGCCCCTTTTGGTGCCTCGAAATTTTGTTACAGAAGCGGCTAATTGAATTTTCTGTTTTATTACAAAATGCTGCTGCTAGCGGAAAAAACCTTGCAAATATGCATCTTTTTGTTGGTGTTAATTTTACGACAGCGGCCGGCGCCCCATCATTCTGATTCCAAAACCGCACCAGTGACATGCGGACGCTAGGTGATAGCAGCTGAAAGGAGGAAATACAAAATAGTACCGGTCATCTCGTGCCGGTTTCACCCGTAATGCTGGTGGCTTTAGTAGTAAATGGCTACTGCAAAACACTTAAATGGCTGGAATTCTGGACGGACTAACCAGGAAACTATAATCGGCAACTGGCACCTTTTGGTGCCTCTAAATTTTGTTACAGAAGCGGCTAATTGAATTTTCTGTTTTACCAAATGCTGCTGCTAGCGGAAAAAAACCTTGCAAAAATGCATGTTTGTGTTGGTGTTAATATTACGACAGCGGCCGGCGCAGCTTTCAAGAAACATTTGTCTCTGCCATTTCATCATCTATGTAGCCCATCCCTCTTTCTATTTATCTGACGAAGCCTTGGTATAAAACGTATCGTTCGAACATTTCACTCCATCAGTTTCATTATTAAACCGTACCGGCTACATACGGACGCTATCTTGAAAGAATTCTGGACGGACTGACCAAAAACATGGATATATTCGGCACCTGGCCCCTTTTGGTGCCTCGAAATTTTGTTACAGAAGCGGCTAATTGAATTTTCTGTTTTGTTACGAAATGCTGCTGCTAGCGGAAAAAACCTTGCAAATATGCATCTTTTTGTTGGTGTTAATTTTACGACAGCGGCCGGCGCCCCATCATTCTGATTCCAAAACCGCACCAGTGACATGCGGACGCTAGGTGATAGCAGCTGAAAGGAGGAAATACAAAATAGTACCGGTCATCTCGTGCCGGTTTCACCCGTAATGCTGGTGGCTTTAGTAGTAAATGGCTACTGCAAAACACTTAAATGGCTGGAATTCTGGACGGACTAACCAGGAAACTATAATCGGCAACTGGCACCTTTTGGTGCCTCTAAATTTTGTTACAGAAGCGGCAAATTGAATTTTCTGTTTTACCAAATGATGCTGCTAGCGGAAAAAACCTTGCAAAAATGCATGTTTGTGTTGGTGTTAATATTATGACAGCGGCCGGCGCAGCTTTCAAGAAACATTTGTCTCTTCCATTCCATAATTTGCGTAGCCCATCCCACTTTTAATTTATCTGACGAAGCCTTGGTATAAAACGTACCGTTCGAACATTTCACCCCATCAGTTTCATTACTAAACCGTACCGGCTACATACGGACGCTATCTTGAAAGAATTCTGGACGGACTGACCAAAAAAATGGATATATTCGGCACCTGGCCCCTTTTGGTGCCTCGAAATTTTGTTACAGAAGCGGCTAATTGAATTTTCTGTTTTATTACAAAATGCTGCTGCTAGCGGAAAAAACCTTGCAAATATGCATCTTTTTGTTGGTGTTAATTTTACGACAGCGGCCGGCGCCCCATCATTCTGATTCCAAAACCGCACCAGTGACATGCGGACGCTAGGTGATAGCAGCTGAAAGGAGGAAATACAAAATAGTACCGGTCATCTCGTGCCGGTTTCACCCGTAATGCTGGTGGCTTTAGTAGTAAATGGCTACTGCAAAACACTTAAATGGCTGGAATTCTGGACGGACTAACCAGGAAACTATAATCGGCAACTGGCACCTTTTGGTGCCTCTAAATTTTGTTACAGAAGCGGCAAATTGAATTTTCTGTTTTACCAAATGATGCTGCTAGCGGAAAAAACCTTGCAAAAATGCATGTTTGTGTTGGTGTTAATATTATGACAGCGGCCGGCGCAGCTTTCAAGAAACATTTGTCTCTTCCATTCCATAATTTGCGTAGCCCATCCCACTTTTAATTTATCTGACGAAGCCTTGGTATAAAACGTACCGTTCGAACATTTCACCCCATCAGTTTCATTACTAAACCGTACCGGCTACATACGGACGCTATCTTGAAAGAATTCTGGACGGACTGACCAAAAACATGGATATATTCGGCACCTGGCCCCTTTTGGTGCCTCGAAATTTTGTTACAGAAGCGGCTAATTGAATTTTCTGTTTTGTTACGAAATGCTGCTGCTAGCGGAAAAAACCTTGCAAATATGCATCTTTTTGTTGGTGTTAATTTTACGACAGCGGCCGGCGCCCCATCATTCTGATTCCAAAACCGCACCAGTGACATGCGGACGCTAGGTGATAGCAGCTGAAAGGAGGAAATACAAAATAGTACCGGTCATCTCGTGCCGGTTTCACCCGTAATGCTGGTGGCTTTAGTAGTAAATGGCTACTGCAAAACACTTAAATGGCTGGAATTCTGGACGGACTAACCAGGAAACTATAATCGGCAACTGGCACCTTTTGGTGCCTCTAAATTTTGTTACAGAAGCGGCAAATTGAATTTTCTGTTTTACCAAATGATGCTGCTAGCGGAAAAAACCTTGCAAAAATGCATGTTTGTGTTGGTGTTAATATTATGACAGCGGCCGGCGCAGCTTTCAAGAAACATTTGTCTCTTCCATTCCATAATTTGCGTAGCCCATCCCACTTTTAATTTATCTGACGAAGCCTTGGTATAAAACGTACCGTTCGAACATTTCACCCCATCAGTTTCATTACTAAACCGTACCGGCTACATACGGACGCTATCTTGAAAGAATTCTGGACGGACTGACCAAAAAAATGGATATATTCGGCACCTGGCCCCTTTTGGTGCCTCGAAATTTTGTTACAGAAGCGGCTAATTGAATTTTCTGTTTTATTACAAAATGCTGCTGCTAGCGGAAAAAACCTTGCAAATATGCATCTTTTTGTTGGTGTTAATTTTACGACAGCGGCCGGCGCCCCATCATTCTGATTCCAAAACCGCACCAGTGACATGCGGACGCTAGGTGATAGCAGCTGAAAGGAGGAAATACAAAATAGTACCGGTCATCTCGTGCCGGTTTCACCCGTAATGCTGGTGGCTTTAGTAGTAAATGGCTACTGCAAAACACTTAAATGGCTGGAATTCTGGACGGACTAACCAGGAAACTATAATCGGCAACTGGCACCTTTTGGTGCCTCTAAATTTTGTTACAGAAGCGGCAAATTGAATTTTCTGTTTTACCAAATGATGCTGCTAGCGGAAAAAACCTTGCAAAAATGCATGTTTGTGTTGGTGTTAATATTATGACAGCGGCCGGCGCAGCTTTCAAGAAACATTTGTCTCTTCCATTCCATAATTTGCGTAGCCCATCCCACTTTTAATTTATCTGACGAAGCCTTGGTATAAAACGTACCGTTCGAACATTTCACCCCATCATCATTCGCTCTCAGACTGTTGAGAAGTACAGTTCTATTTCTGAAAAGCCGGGTTAGTTAAAAATTTTATTCCGTTTTGTGCGACAGTTCGTCGCTTGCATCGCTGTGTGATGTCAAAGAAAAAGAGAAGAGCAGGCTCGAGCCCTGCGAAACAAAACTCTGCTGCTGAAGTAGGCAGTAAAAAGAAGAAACCAGGCGGAAGCAGTTGCACTTCGAAAAGCGTGGCTGACTGCGACACGGTGACAAACGCTAGCGACGTTGGAGATTTTGGCGAGCCGACTGATGTTCCGGATTCTGCCAGCCCCAATACGGTGAAAGTGAAGCTTCCCCCGCTGGTAGTGAAAAACGTTCCTCTCAACAAGCTCATTAGCGACTTTGCATCGCTGGGCGTAGCAGCTGAATATAAGTTATGCGGCATCGGTACGAAGGTTATGCTCCACACGAAGGTGGATTTTGAGAAGGCCACGAAGTTTTTGAAAAATTCTAAATCTGAGTTCTTCACCCACGACATTCCTGGGGAAAAGCCTTTCAAGGTGGTCATCAGAGGCTTGCCAGGTTTCGACCCCAAGCTGATCGGTGCCGAAATCAAGGATCGGTACAAATTGGCCCCAATTGCTGTCTATCCGATCAAACGCAGAAATGAAAATGAAAGGAAATACCCGGACTGCCTCTTTCTGGTTCATTTCCCAAAAGGGACAGTTACACTGAGCGCTTTGCGAGCCATCCGCTCTTTGTTCTCCATTATCATCCGTTGGGAGCCCTATCGAGGAGGCCGCCGAGACGTTACGCAGTGTCAGAGGTGCCTCAACTTCGGTCACGGTACCCGAAACTGCAACATCAAACCGCGTTGCACCATTTGCGCCAAGGACCACTCTACATCGGATTGCCCTGTGGACGGTGCCGGTGCGGTACAGTTTAAGTGTGCTAACTGTGGCGGTGATCACCAGAGCTCTGATCGACAGTGCCCGAAAAGGGAGAGCTTCAAACATATCCGCAAGCAGGCGTCGTCAACCAACCAGCCGAGCAGGAAGAAAGACAAACCACCGGTCTTCAGGGCGGAAGATTTTCCTCCTCTGCGTTCATCCCAGCAAGCAGGGCACCCAAGTACGCGTACGCAACTTGACCTTCCACACTTACCATCCGGCGGGTCAGCCGGTCAACGGTCGCCTCCCCCCCCTGGCTACTGGCGTCCACCCACAACAACACCACCGAGCGCTGAGTCCGAGAAGTACTCTGCGGATGAGCTGCTAGAAATTTTTAGCAGCATGACCAATGCCCTTCGTGCGTGTCGCAACAAGCCCGAGCAAATCCATGTGCTCGGTAAATTTATTATCCAATATGGATCCTAAACCCATCTCCATCGTCACCTGGAACGCTTGCTCTATTAGAGCAAAAAACATTGAGCTTGCTGACTTTCTCCGCAAGTACAACATCGACGTGGGTCTACTCACAGAGACCCACCTAAAGTCCGGCGACAGTTTTTGGCTGCCGGATCACAACATCATCCGTCTCGATCGCACCAACTCCAGGGGGGGTGGTATAGCGATCATCGTTAGAAAAGGGATGAAATACAACATCTTGCCGCACATCCACACCGCCATCATCGAAGCCCTTAGTGTGGAGGTCAAATCAGCTACCGGGTTCATCCGGTTCATCGTCGTCTACTGTCCTCGCCAGTGTAGTATCAGCAACGGTACAGCAATGCAGTTCAAGAACGACCTGGCAACCATCACCAGGACCAACTCCCGCTTCGTCGTTGGGGGAGACCTAAATGCTCGGCACGAGGCTTGGCGAAATTATCGGCAGAATCTGAACGGTCGTCAACTCTTCGAACACTCGCAACATGGGTTTTATACGGTGCAGTTTCCGGATGAGCCGACTTTCATCTCCCCAGCGGGGAACCCTTCAACCCTGGACTTCTTCCTGGCCAACATCGAGCTCTCCAAACCAGTGGCCCTCAACGATCTGAGCTCAGACCACCAACCTGTCGTTGCTGAGGTGGGGTTCGGTGTTGCTCCTGTCAGCTGTCTGCGGAAAGATTACCATCATGTCGACTGGGAGCGCTTTGCTCGAATGGTGGACAACAACATCGACGAGGCGCCGCCGCTCGACAGCGTGGAAAACATCGACCAGGCGTTGGAGGGTCTCCAACGAGCCATAAACGTGGCCGACGAGGCGTGTGTGCGACGTGTTCCTGTGAGGGGTAAGTTCCTTGCTATTGATTCCCATACCCGGCTGCTAATTAGATTGCGGAATGTGCGTAGACGCCAGTTCCAGAGGACCAGGGATCTGGACATTAGGCTCGAGGTGACCGATCTGAATAGGCAAATTGCTTCCAGGATGGTCTCACTCCGGAATGAAAATTTCGGACGCTTAGTCCAAAGTTTGGACGACCGCTCCAGGCCATTCTGGAAAGTAGCCAAAGTGCTGAAATCGCACCCCAAACCAGTTCCTCCCCTCAGGGTCGGAGAGAGGCTTCTTGTTGCACCGGTCGAGAGAGCAAATGCGGTAGGCAATCACATTGCCTCATCGCATTTGCTTGGCTCGACCATGGCTAGTCCAATGGAAGACCAGGTCGAGCAGTGCGTCCGCGACCTCGAAAACTTCCCCTGTACCGTTCCTCAAGAACATAAAATCACAGCAGAACAGGTTTGCTCAGCGCTGATGAGTACTAAGAACATGAAGGCCCCTGGGTTTGACGGGGTCTTCAATATGGTCTTAAAAAAGCTCAGCAACAGGGTTCACCTGTTGTTGAGCTCTATCTTCAACAGATGCTTGGAATTGCACTACTATCCAAGCATTTGGAAGATAGCCAAGATCATACCGATCCGCAAACCCGGGAAAGATCCGACGTTAGCATCAAGCTACCGTCCGATCAGCCTACTCTCATCGCTGGGTAAACTGTTTGAAAAACTGATCCTCAACCGCATGATGAAGGTGGCTGAGGAAAACAACATCTTACTCCCGGAACAGTTTGGGTTTAGGAAGGGTCACTCCACCACGCACCAGCTGGTGCGGGTGATGAACAACATCAGAAGGGACAGGGCTGTATCCAAGTCCACAGCCATGGCATTGTTGGACGTCGAAAAGGCGTTTGACAATGTCTGGCATGACGGTCTGGTATACAAGCTCTGTGCCTTCAACTTTCCATCATATTTGACGAAAATCATCTGCAGCTACCTTCGGCAGAGGTCGTTCAGGGTATCGCTGAATGGTTGTTTATCAAATACTTTTTCCATCCCAGCAGGGGTCCCGCAGGGCAGTCTGCTGGGCCCTTTGCTATACAACATTTACACCTCCGACATTCCTTCCCTGGGAGATGGCTGCGTGCTCTTTCTGTTCGCAGATGACACTGCAATTGCCGTCAAGGGAAGAATGCCTCGTGAGATCACCAACAAACTTCAGCGATGCTTAGACGCCTTTGTCGAGTATGCTAACACCTGGAAAATCAAGATCAACGCTTCCAAAACCCAGACAATAATGTTCCTTCATCGACAATCCCCCAAACTGAAGCCCCCTCCATCATGCGTTGTGGTTATGAACGGTACAGGGGTTGAGTGGTCTTCCGAAGTTACCTATCTTGGACTGCTATTCGACGAGAAACTTCTTTTCCGATCGCATGTGGAGAGGACACTGGTTAAGTGCTCAGCTTTGGTTCGGTCACTATACCCGCTAATTTGTCGCAGATCTCGCCTCTCAAGAACAAACAAACTGGCAGTCTACAAACAAATAATTGCCCCCGCGGTCTTTTACGCAGCTCCGGTGTGGGAGTCATGTGCACAAACTCACAGGAACAAAATACAGATTGCGCAAAACCGAATCTTACGGATGATCCTCGATTGTCCCTATGACACCAGGATCACAGATCTCCACCAAGAAGCAGTTACTCCAAAAGTAGATGCCAGAATAACAGAAACCAAAACCAAATTTGTACATAAATGTCAGCATTCAGAATACGCTTTAATAAGCGGTTTGTACATAGTAGGTTAAGTTAGTTCTAAGCTGTAAATAGTAATTTTAAGCTGTAAATAGTAGTTTTAAGTAGTTTTCTTTCAAACAAGCGCCACCAAAGTGGACAATCCAAAATTCAAAATCTCTACAATTAGAAAGCTTAGTAAAACAAAAATCAAAACTCGCACATCAAAGATGAAAACAGTAATGTGAATCACTTATACTTTAAAAACATGTATTATACCCTACAAAAGCATAAAAATACAGATAAAAAAAAAAAAAAAAAAAAAAAAAAAAAAAAAAAATTTCACCCCATCAGTTTCATTACTAAACCGTACCGGCTACATACGGACGCTATCTTGAAAGAATTCTGGACGGACTGACCAAAAAAATGGATATATTCGGCACCTGGCCCCTTTTGGTGCCTCGAAATTTTGTTACAGAAGCGGCTAATTGAATTTTCTGTTTTATTACAAAATGCTGCTGCTAGCGGAAAAAACCTTGCAAATATGCATCTTTTTGTTGGTGTTAATTTTACGACAGCGGCCGGCGCCCCATCATTCTGATTCCAAAACCGCACCAGTGACATGCGGACGCTAGGTGATAGCAGCTGAAAGGAGGAAATACAAAATAGTACCGGTCATCTCGTGCCGGTTTCACCCGTAATGCTGGTGGCTTTAGTAGTAAATGGCTACTGCAAAACACTTAAATGGCTGGAATTCTGGACGGACTAACCAGGAAACTATAATCGGCAACTGGCACCTTTTGGTGCCTCTAAATTTTGTTACAGAAGCGGCTAATTGAATTTTCTGTTTTACCAAATGTTGCTGCTAGCGGAAAAAAACCTTGCAAAAATGCATGTTTGTGTTGGTGTTAATATTACGACAGCGGCCGGCGCAGCTTTCAAGAAACATTTGTCTCTGCCATTTCATCATCTATGTAGCCCATCCCTCTTTCTATTTATCTGACGAAGCCTTGGTATAAAACGTATCGTTCGAACATTTCACTCCATCAGTTTCATTATTAAACCGTACCGGCTACATACGGACGCTCGGAGGAAAAACAAAATAGTACCGGTCATCTCGTGCCGGTTTGATCCGTGATGCTGGTGGCTACTGCAAAGTACTAAAATGGCTGGAATTCTGGACGGAAACCAGTAAACAAGAAATCGGCAACTGGCACCTTTTGGTGCCTCGCAGTTTTATAATAGAAGCGGTTAGTTGAATTTTATGTTTTACAATTGCTGTTGCTAGCGGAAAAAAAACCTTGCAAAAATGCATGTTCATGTTGATGTTAATTTCACGACAGCGCTAGGTGTTAGCAGCTGAAAGGAGGAAAGACAAAATAGTACCGGTCATCTCGTGCCGGTTTCACCCGTTATGCTGGTGGCTGTTAGTAATAAATGGCTACTGCAAAATACTAAAATGGCTGGAATTCTGGACGAAAATAATCGGAAACTGGTACCTTTTGGAGCCTCGAAATTTTGTTACAGAAGTTTTGTAAAAGAAGCGTTGCAATTCCCTATACTATTTGCTTCAATGGAATATTTTTTTTTAAGAATACGGTAGTCAACGTCATGCGGTCGTGTCTTGAATACCACCCTCCTACTTTTTTCTCTAAAATATTGCTATAGAGCTCTAGACCCAAAGCTCCCCTAAATTTGGATTCTGAACCATTGTGCAATAGTGGCAATGAAATGTAACTAGCGAATGATGGAAGGTAGTGGAATAAGTGGAAGCTGCCGGCTACGTTCATAATCGATCCAATTCCTAGATTTGAATTATGTTTCAAAAATACAATCAAACGGTCTCTTTGACGACCAGCGAATCATTAAATATAAGTTTATATTCGCAAAAAGACGCAACCGTTATAGGTTTACAATATCAAATATACTCAGTATCTTAGTTACTAGAAAATATTTCGTATACTCGCAAAAGTTGAAGTCTTAATCAACCTATGTTCCCTCTCAAAGCCCACATATCCTTCCTTTTCGTCGCAGTCGTAGAGACGCAGAGGTAAATTCTCTGACAACAACGACTGTTACACTTCCTTCCCAACGATCGTAAGGACGTGGCCGGCGCCGTTATCGATCCATACAAAATGGTAGCTCTTTGAACCTATTTCAACTTGAGAGGCAACAATGGCGCCATTTTGAATTTTTGAGATATCGGTTATTTTCGATGTTTTTTCGACGTCATTTTGTTTTAAGACCAAATATTATAATTCCTAGTTTTGTGGAAACGTATTCTGGATTCGGCATGGGATCTCAACGATCTGTCGCCATAAAAGTAAGTAAGTTTAAAAATTCTAATAGTTTGTCCACATATTAGCATCTTCTTACCCATCGTTTGAAAAAAAAGATCTTAAATCGGACAAAAACTAATCTCAAAACGGTGATTCTATGAAAACGGTTTTGGTATGGTTTTAGTATATTTCACAAAGCGAAATAATATCGAGTATGTATGAGCATCAACGGTAATGCGCTAATATCTAAAAGTGGTAGTCAGATTATTGTTAATTGGGGCCTTAGTGATTTCGGTCACAGCTGGAAACCATACCAGATCCATTTAAATCTGCATTGTATTCAATGCCTTTGCTTTGGCCCGAAAGAAGACAACCCAGGGACCCGCATATCCATCCGGGTATTGGTCTGCCCGATGGCTCTTGGTCTTGTGGGACAGCTTTTTCGAAACGCAGTACCTTATACCCGCCTGTATCGCACTGCGAATTGATAAAGATTTCGTCTCCGGAATCGCACGAGTCAATTATAACACGCGTCGTACACAAGTCGTGTAGATAACAATAGATCGAACGTTGAAGCGGACTCGAACAATACGCCGTAACAACGATCCTGTCTTCATTAAGATTTACTTCCAACTGTGCGTTTTTGTTGTGGAGTAAGAGAGCCCCAAGAAAATTCTTAAACTTCGGACTATTTTTCTTTGTTTCTGAATGAGATAGTTTTTAAACATAAACCGTTTTTTCAAGACCTTCTATAATGTAAATCAGCTACGATTGTTTTGTATTTTTCAGTTGAAAAACTAATGTATTTAGTCAAGCTCTCCTAGAAAGGTTGTGCAACTTTAAATTGATGCTACACATTACTGCCATGGGAGCTAAATTGAAAATAACGCAGAAATTGACCGAGTACTGTTTTATATAAATATAGATATTACGGTGGCAATGCGATGTATGGAAAAATCGAATTTAAAGAACCGACCATGTACATTTTGTTTATTTGTCCAAAATAATAACCGGTGCAAAATTTCAGCTTAATCAGATAACATTAAGGGGTGCCTCAAAACGCTTAAAATTTCAGTGTTTTGATCCTCGAAAATTAACATTCCTGATAGAAAATTGTGTTTAAGATGCCTAATAAACATTAAAATGATTTACATGTGGTTTGGTAAATCATTTTAATATTTATTAGGCATTTAAAACTAGATTTTTTATTAAGGATATCCATTTTCGAGGATCAGAGCATCAAAACTTTGAACATTTTGAGGCACCTCTAAATGATGTAATTTTTTTGGAATTTTGGTTTAGAAAAGTAATTCTTTTCTTTTCGTCTTCTTCTAAATCTTTGGGATGTTTTCAAGCATAATGTTTTGTAGGCTTTCATTCTACCTTTTAGAGACGATTTAATGTTTTTTGAGGCTGTCGTAATGTCCACGTATACCAAGCGGAGGAGGGTGGGTTATTAATGTCAACTGTTGTTCACGAGGGAAGACGGGGTAGGTCTAAAAAGACATTCCACGTGGAATGTGGACGGCTCTTAATAAAGTTCTCACTCACGCGTGTTTAGTGATACGAAAGAAGCTCGAATTTGCACCATGCGGGTTAGATGCAATTTAACATCAAAAGCAAGAAATTTATCATACTGGAATATCAAGAAAGCAATTATAGATGAAATTATTGAATTTAAAATAAGTTAGTACGAATGAACTAGGAAAAGAAAGGTAACATCATATTCCCGCTATTTTTAACCAATTGTATCAATATATATTAATCATGAAAAAATATTAATAATAAACTAAGTATTATTTCTTACATATGGAAACAATTTTTCCAGTTTCTGCACCAAATCTAAAAAATAACCCAACTAAAGTAAATTGTCTTAAACATCTTTAAACAAAACTGAACGAAAATGGCTTCTACGATAGTTTGATAACAGTTTTAATCGAAAAATCGCAAGCTTTCAAATGTGTGTTTCTTAACAAGCACAATCCTTTCGCTACCACATTGGAGTCGAAGCCGCCCCTCACGAGCCGTTTTGTACCGCGCGTCACCACGAAACGCTGCTTGCTGCAGCAAAAAAGTTAAACTTCCAACAATGCACCCGGTCATTCACGATGTGCAGCCATTGGTGGACTGCAGAAATAGATAGGAAGCCCCGAAGGTGTACAATTCCAGTGGCATAAATGAAATATTAACGTTAAATTGAGGCATCGTATCGTAATTTATCATTTTAGCCGGCCTGGAATGGCTACGAGGGGAGGTACCATTCACCCATTAATTTCTTTCTGGCCCGTGCAGTGAGTGGCCTAACTTTCCGCTGCCAGACGCTCCAAGCAAGTGCAAAAATCCTACTTTTTCATCTCTCGGCTGATCTCTCACCTGCACCGGCCCCGATATCTACCCGTAATGGGGCTCGACCAGCCATTCGTCATGAAATTTTAAAATTAAATGTACATATTTATTTATTAAATTTATTTCATTAAGGAATTGTTTTCTTCCTGGGCTGGTAAGACTGTTTTTTTTTTTCGTTTTTCATATGCATCACTGCTGCTGCCGCTTTTTTGGCTTTAGGAATTGCGATGCGCTATGCCCACGTCGTGGCAAAAAGTAAATTAATTTCTTTTACAACTCGGCAGTGCACTTCACACTTGAAGCATGACCGAACGCCACTTTTTCCCTGTTCTGTGTTTTAATTTATTTATTTTGCTAATATAGAGTAATTTTCCTTTTATTGAGTGTCGTTCCTGTCGAGTAGTGAATTTTAATTCTTCTGTCCGTAGTTCCTGTGCAAACTTTATCCATTTTATTTGAAAGACGTTTACTGGTAAATTAATTGCCTCTCTATTTCAGCAATTTCCGAAGATGACGGTGCGTGTTATGCGTACACTGGGAGCCGAAGCGGTTTACAACTGGATTGGAAACTTTTCCCCAGAGTCACTTTGTCATTACTGTTACAGTTTCATTTTTCTCGTGTAACCCCTTTTCGTTTCCGCCGGATCGGAGTCATACTTGCTGGAATGCGGGGCAAGACTCGGCAGCAAGACGCACTGTTTACTGATGTTCGGTTTCTCGCTAGGCAAGGCCATTTCCGTTCCCACTGAATGACTTCGGCTTTGTTCCCGGGTTTATATTTTCCTAAACGTGCGGGAATGAACGTCATTGAGCGGACAGCAGATTTAACAGTGATCTTAGCAGGAAATTGTAGGAAGATTAAAAATGTCAGTGTGAGACCCATAGGGAAGCTGTTGTTAAACAATTTGCGATGACTTCATAAATGGTCTAAAAGTGTTAAAATAATAGCGATTGATAAAGATACTAGAAATCAGGGCGGAAGTGGGAAAAACTAACAAAAATTTCAGATGAAAAACTAATTTTATATCGCAGTGCATTAGTAAATGGAATTATTTTTTCAAACCGTAATTTATTGAGAGCTTCGGTAATCACAGACCTGACATATATCAGGGAACAGAAAACTATAAGGAAAGTCAGAAGATTATCTTGAGTGCACTTCCAATAATTCCAACAAAACACTTTGTTCAACTAGTCTTGAAGATTCAAGAACTCACTCGAGTGAATCTCCCCTCCCCAAACGAAAATCCTGCGGATGACTATCCCAACAAGTTCTCATTATTCATTTAGAAAAACTTGTTCTGAATTTACAAACAAACAAATCAAGGCACCATTCATACTGCACGAACTATTTGTTTATCTTCCTCTTTCAACCGATAAACAGCAAAATACAACTTCACCAAATGAGTTGCAACATTGTTGCCGACAAGCGCCAGATTTACCTAATCTATTCAACACTTTTAATTCACGTAATGTTAAAAATCACGACACATCACGACGCACTTAGGGCCGGGATCATTCCGCGTTAAAAATACACCAGCAAACGCCACAACCCACGGTACCAATGGAGAACGACGGCACCGCCGCCGTCCATCCTTCACCGATCTTTCGCGTAGCAAAAACTCAACGCATCCCCGTCCACCCAACGCCGGCGGTAACGGCGAGACAAACAATGCTAATGTTATTTGTGCGAGATTACAATTGGCCGATAAAACCATTTTCCACAAATAAATAAATGGTTGTTAGGGCGCTCTAGTGATGGCGATAGTAAACCATGCTCTAAGGCTGTAATTGTAGTTTGCTGGGAGTTGGCTGTTTTTTGTGTCTCTACCTACTTTCCCCGGGGGCGAGAACAACACGCAATTGCAATGCAAAGTGAACCATTTAGAAATGGACAAAAACAAGAAAACAAACTACTTTACAACGTTTAAACAATCAATTACATTATGTTTTGCTCAGTAATATATAACGAAGGGACTAGCTTTTTTCCCTTGCGACGAACGGGCTGAGGTCATACGGGCTTGTGTAAATTCTTTGTATGTTTCCACTAGGTGCAACTTAACACAATTTTTATCGCTTAAATCAAAATTTTCACCTTTCTTAGACAACTCGTCGGCAATCAAGTAAATTAATTCCCCAATAACGGTTGTATTTTCTCGAAATACTGCAACCTTTTTTGAGCCCCCACCAATGTATGACCTTTATTCTCAATCGAACGAACACACTTGCCTGCGACCCTCCGTGCCCATGTCCAATCGCAAACGCCGCCCTGGCTTCACCAGGGAAGAAATTGGCCACACTTGATCGATTGGTTTATTGTTTTTGTTGTACCGCAAGCTACCGTTTCACTATTATCGGAACTAATCAGGCGTAATGCGTATTGCCGCACCAGGGTCGGCCCTGAACTTCCACACTGTTTGGATAGGTTGAGTTCCTCTATGTATCCGTCGATCTTTGCCTTCGTTTGTTCACCGAGTCTTCTTTCATACCGGACCGAGAGCCGAAAGGCGGATTGCAAGGTGCTAACAGTGAGCGTTCAATCTCATTGACGAGATCGATTCAATAATGAATGAAATTGCTCTCAATTGGTGGACTGATTTGATGGTGGTGGTGGTCCGCAGAATGAGATGAATGGACGGGAAATGAACGTCATATTTAACCAGTGTGGTCAGCATGAGTACGATCTAAGAGATTTTTTTGATGATTTTCTTGATGGCAAAGGTTTTTACGTTTTATTGTTAAATAACACCGGTCAGCAAGAGCGAAAGAAAAGTTGCCCTTATGCTCAAATAAGTTGGATTCTATGTTCTATGTAGCCAAGTTACCTTAGAGGTTCTCGATCGGTTACAACCTGGGCTACATGCTGGCCAAACAAGTACAGTGGTATCTTTTTCAGAAAACCAGGCCTTGGTTTGTCGGGAAACATGAGTAGAAGCGTTGTCTTGCTGAAATACAACAGGTTCATTCAAATGATCCTCCCAGTATGGAATCAAACCGTCTTCCAGAAGCTCGCAGTAGTTGCAGGAATTCATTTTGGTGGTGAATTAAATGTCAATCGATCCAAGCGAAATTTGGGCGGGAGAACGGTTATGGTATTGGGAGGATTTTCTTATGACGAGAAGCCTCCTAACTGCAGGATCACCACCAAAATGAATTCCTGCAACTACTGTGAGCTTCTGGAAGACGTTTTGGATCCATACTGGGAGGATCATTTGAATGAACCTGTTGTATTTCAGCAAGACAACGCTTCTACTCATGTTTCCCGACAAACCAAGGCCTGGTTTTCTGAAAAAGATACCACTGTACTTGTTTGGCCAGCATGTAGCCCAGGTTGTAACCGATCGAGAACCTCTAAGGTAACTTGGCTGCATGAGTTCACACGAATAGGCGCCAGTTCAACACAGTATAGGAACTTTAATCATGCATACGTTCATGCTTGCAAAAAATCTCTGTAAATACTCTTCAGAACCTTGTCAATTCAATGCCCAGAATAGTATTTGAAGTTGTTAATAATAAGGAAGGAGCTACAAACTATTAGCAAACTGATTGACTCAGAAAGTTTGAGCATTTACTACGTTAACTTGAGGTGCGTCTAAACGAATGCATCAGCTTATTTTTAATTTTTCGCATATTTCTTTCCAACAAGTGCACTTTTTAAAAAAATGATGTTGTTTGTTTTAGTTTATGATAACAAATAAAAATAATTTTCGACATTCAAAATCCAATTTGTTTTGAAAGAAAAACCTATGAAAAACATGGTGCGTCTAAACGAACGCATCGCACTGTATATGTATATCACAAAGCAAAATAATATCGAGTATGTAGACGCAGGGATGTTACGGATGTGATTTTTCAGACATCTGCAGATACGGATGCGGATGCGGATATGTGATTACGAATGCAGATGTAGATGCGGATGTCCATTTTTATGCGGATGTTCCGCATTCGCGAACGCGAATGCGGATATCCGTAGCATCCCTTGTGTTTTATTTTCCTCATTTCACATGACCATGTCCCTCCCCAGTGTAAAAGTTATTTAAGCGAGTAGTAGATACACCAAGAAAAATTTTTCTAAAAATTTTTATGAAGCAAATTTTGTTTAATATCCGCATGATGCGGATGCGGATGCGAATGCGGATGCGAATTCGGATGTAAATTTTCATGCGGATGTTCCGCATTTGCGGATGCGGATACGGATATCCGTTACATCTCTAATGTAGAGCATTAATGATAATGTGCAAACATCCAAATGTGGTAGTCTTATTATGTCTTATTAAAAAAGTCTCGGAAATCGACTGGTGGATTAACGTTAAATGTCAGCAACATGTCGATTTTGCCCCAATTCTCCTACAATACTAAAATAGGTTTATCTCGACGTTAAATTACCTTTTTTCAAATCTGTTCAATGTAATATCAAGAGTCAAAGATACAATAAGAAGTGTTTCTCCCCCTTTTGCAAGGCGGGGGTCTCATTTTTTGGCCAGGACCGGTCAAAACATAAAAATCTTGCTTCAGCTATGAGACAGAATCATCGCGTCTTCGATAAAGTTCGAAAATTGCCGATTTTCCAAAAATTTGAAATGGCGCCATTGTTGCCGTTTTAGGTAAAATAGGTCCAAACTCGGGGAAATTTAGTTTTACATCAAACCAAGGCAGATAAAACAATTTTTTTTTGTTGCACTGTGTTATAGATTTTTTACCATTCCCGTAAATTTGGGAGCCCATAGTATATGCAGAAGTGCGTCCAAATACCGCACAGTAAGTGCTTGCCAACAAGTTAACTTGTTAAATATTATTATTAGGGTTTGTATTGCCTTTCTCCTAGAAAGGTATAGCAATCACTGGCAAAACCGAAGGTATCAAAGTGCTCCAAAGGACCGAATGGCATATAGCCTCGACTCAGTTCGATGAGCTGAGCGTTTTCTGTATGTGTTCTCACTCGATTTTCTCAGAGATGGCTGGACCGATTTTCATAAAACTATTCTCAAATGAAAGGTCTAGTTGCCCCATAAAACCCTATGAAATTTTATTGTAATCGGATTTTTAGTTTGTATGTTATTTATCAAAATGTGTAAATCACGAAGGTTCAATATCTCAGAAACTAATAAACCGATTTTAACAAAATTGGTTCTAAATTCACGGGCTATCTAAACACCCTTTACTTTCGAATTATATGAAGATTGGAATTGTGGTTCAAAATTTATGGAAAGAAACGTGTTCTGGAGACTATTTACTCTCACTCACGTTTCTCAGAGATGGCTGGACCGATTTTCATAAATTCAGTGTTAAATGGAAGGCCTAGTTGCCCCATAAGACCCTATTGATTTGTTTTGCAATCGAATTTTCACGGTGCCTGTTATGTTAAAAAATGTGGAATCCAGCTATGAAAAGAAACATTTTCCGAAGACTACTTGAACTCACTCACATTTCTCAGAGAATGCAGAACCTATTTCAACAAAATTAGTGTCAAAAGTCTAGCTGCCTCATATCACCCTATTGAATTTTACTGTAATCGGACTGTACCTTCGCTTGTAATGTATCAAAATGTGAAAATCACGAAACTTCATTACCTCAGAACCTACGCAACCGATTTGAACAATACTGATATCAGATAAACGGGCTGACTGATGAAATATTATGACTGAATACGTGGTTCAAAAGTTGTGAAAAGAAAGTCATATTTGAAATAGAAAATAAATCCTACTATAAATACTCGAATCTTAAATGATATTTAATCGAATGATATATAATAGGGTGGGGAATCGTTATATGGAAAAAAAACGAAACTTGATAGCAGCAAGCCAGAACCAAGAATTTTTTGTCCTATTTGGAGCCTCAAATAATCCTAAATTTATCGAAGATCGATAGGTTTAGTCTCCGCTTGTCATTTCAAATTTATAAGGAGATTTGTATGGGAAAACCAACGTTTTTGCATTTTTTATTCTATAGAGCACAAAGTGACCCAACCCATAGGTTTCATGACTTCAAATGGTAAGTTTTTTGATGCCCAACAACTTGGCCGAGGACATCAAAGAGCTAGGGTGTCTCAAAAAAATACTGGAGCTGTTCAAAGTTGAGTATGTCGAAATTTATGTTGCAAATCATTTTTTCTGCCAACACTGCCAGTGTATTGGCGTTATTCAGATTTCCATCGGAAGTATCCTCTGAAACACGTTGAGGATTCTACCTACGATTAGAATATTGACCTAACTTTGTTTGTTTGATCCAGCTGAGTGTATAAACTCGTTACGACAGGATATTTCTGATGGGAATCCTACCGGCACCGGTACACTGGTAATGTTGGCAGAAAACAATATTTTCTGAATTTGAATCGACCTACTCAACTTTGAACAGCTATAGCCCTTTTTAGGAACATCCTAGCTCTTCAGTGCCTTCTGCAAAGTTGTTAGGCATCTAAAATACTATACTTTTACATAATGTAGTGCATTGTTAGACCACTATTGAGCTTTCTCAAGAAACTGAAGTTAGGAGAGTAGAAACTTTAAAGCTGATTTTAAGTTGATTTATACCATGTTGAAATTTCGTTCGGAACAGAATGGCCATTTTCTTTCGGAACAGAGTGATATATGTACATAAATCGAGGTAATATCATCATGTAACATGTGACATGTAACATTTTACATGTGATATGTAACTTGTCACTTGTCTTGTAACATGTTACACGTTGTTAGTGACATGTTACACGTAATGTAACACGAAAAATGTAACATGTCAAATATCATATAATATGTAACACTTTGTGTTACATGTAATGTTACACGTCAGATGGTACATGTGACATGCCATGTACATAATATAACATGTGACACTAGCCATTTTGTACGAGTTAACGTCATTTTTATTTATGTTTATTATGTACATTAGGGTGCCAATCATCGTATGGAAAAAAGTGACGTGAAATTTCGGCTTTCGAATTTTTTTTTCTTTGATGCCAAATAACTCAAAAACGCATGAAACGTCGAGAATTGGTGTCATCTGAAAAAAAAATTTTTTTTTGCAAAAATTTATTCTCTGGGACTTAGGCGTTGTTTCTATTGTGGAAGGCGGAGTTCAAAATGTTTTGAATTTATCTCTTGAAATTGATCACTAGTCTCCCAAAATAGCCTGTATAATGTTATAAACTATAACTAGCATCGAATACATTATGTTTCATTAGGGTGGTTCATCTATTCGACATAGGATGGTTCATAATATTGTGTAAAAATGAGTATAAAATGAAAAAAATCACTATTCACTGAATACTAATAGAAAAATTCCTGAAAATATAATATTTGTTATATTATTGTTGTTAGGGTGACAATGTTGAATTTGAAAAATTATAAGTAAAATGGCAAGACAAAACATATTTACAAAATGAATGTATCAAAAAACTACTCTGTGCAAAAAAATTATCTCAACCAAAATTAGGATTGTGTCTCGGGGCAATGTTGAATGCTTTCATGTCATTTGCAAAATCACACACGGGAGGTACAAGGAATTTGAATATTTGAAAAATGTTTTCGATTCCAAGTGTCTTAAACTTTTAAATGAAACGGTGGAAACTAATGGAATATGTTTTGTTACACGGTCCATTTAAAAAAACTGATTTTTTTTTATAAAAACTACGAAAGTTTACCTGAACAACGGAACCGGCCATGGAGAAATCAGAAAAAAGTTATATTTTTTAATTTTTTTTCCCCAGGGTGCATTTTTTTGGAGGAACAAAGCTATTATTTTCAACTTTGCCAGATACACTATGCCAATCAAATAAACCGTTTTGACTGTAGAAATATTTTTGATTCCTCATAGAGTGCTCTATTGGAAATTAAAAATATGTCTACAGTCGAAACGGCATAGTGTCTTCGGCAAAGTTGTAGATAATATTTGTCTTTCCTTTCGAAAAAAAAAACTGAAAATAATTTTTTTTTAAATATTTTTTTTGGTAATCTTTTGTAGGTTTTATTAAAAAAATCAAGTTTTCAAAATATGAGCCCTTTTGAATAATTAATTTTCAATCTTTCTGCTAACTTTTGAATAAATAATATTTTAAGTGTTATTTTTATAGAAAGACAGAATTATTATCTACAACTTTATCGAAGAACAAACGAACCGAAGTGCTTCTTTTTTTTTATACTCATTTTTCAAAGATTTTTCGGTGTTCAAAAGAGCCAAACTTCAATCGCTTTGCGACACCCCATTTTAAGTCCGATTGAGCTGAAATTTTGCCCATGTTTTTTTTTTCAAGCAGGTGAATATTTTGTATAGGGTTTTTTTTTTTTTAAATTCGAAATGACCATTTTGGCTGGCACCCTAATGTACAAAGACCACTCTGTTCCGAAACGCTACGATGATTCCAGTAAAATTTATATGAAGTCAGAGTGGTCTATGTACATTGGTATGGTAAATTCACTTATTTCGCCAAAAAATTGGTGATTTTATGTATTCACATGTTAAACCAACATTTTGTTTGAAAGAATCCGTTCAACAGGATTTTATTCACAGATTTTTCGGAAATTGCTTCTCCTGACAAATTTGCTCGATGACACATAAACCACTCTGTTCCGCGACGGCTCATATAATTAATACCAACAGCAATATGAGTACAGTGAGGTTTCAATTATACCACGATAAAAAAAAAAAAAAACGCGTCATATAGTTGAAACATAATTATTTCATTTCATTTGCATGTAATGTAGGTTTGTTGTTTTTTAGAGTGATAAATACAGTGTCGGACATAAGTCAAGCAACTGAGTGGTACAGTAGATAGTTTTTATGATTGCGTGAAGTAGAATCACTTTTGTAAGTATTTATTCATTCCACCTGTTACTCTAACAACAAGTAATTACACACCATTTTGTAGAATCAAATTGTGAAAAGTTTCTTGGCAGCACTGTTCAAAAATATTAAGTGCTTAAACTCATGCGACATAAATTAAGCAACTGGAAAATTTGGTAAACAAAGTGGTCGATATAAGTTATTACGTGGACAATTAATACTGTTTTACAGTTCCTAACTTTCAAAGTTGATGTATTGATCAAATATTGTTGAATTTAGGAGTTCTTATTATTTGCTGAAGTAATGAGCAATTGATCTATAAAAATGTCACGTAATGTGTACAGTAACGACTTGAAACCAAAAATAGTTGAATTCATTCAACAAGGAGGTACCCATGAAGAAGTGAGTGAACTTTTTGATATTCACAAGTCAGTGGAATCCCGCCTATTGAAGCGATAGAAAGAAAAAGAAACGGTTGAAACGGCTGCCCGTTCCGGTCGTCCGAGAAAAACTAGTCCACGAATGGTCTGCGTAATCAAACGTGGCTCTGAAAACGACTGTTTTACATCAGGATCCGAAATAAGTAACAATTCAGGCTTGGCTCACGGCGATGCATAGCAATAGCATAAAAGATATGCAACAAAATATTAAGACAATCAGCAATAAACAATTGATATCTTTTAGTTTTTATCTTTTGTCGCTTTAAAAATCATCGTATATCAACTTCTTCTGTATTTATATAATGTTATTTTAAAATAAATAACTGCAACCTCTCTGAAATGATGTAAATGAGAAAAAAAACAACATTATCCGAACCCGAAAACAATGAGCGTCGCTTAAATCTATAATTTTTTAATCTGGTTTGCATACCTCAAACTAGTTGCTTAACTTATGTCCGACACTGTCAATCCAGCAAATATTATCAAGGCGTAATTTTTTTAAATTGAAGTGTTCGTGTAAATCAATTTAAACGAGTAATAAGTTTGAATGAGAAAGGCTGGGTCTCACTGCTAAGTGGATTAATTAGTGTTCTTGTTTTCAATTTATTGCGCATTGTATAAAATGCATGTTAGATTCAATTTCATAATTTTACTACTTTCGATATATCTTCAAATAATCTGCTGTTTTAATTACCGCAACAGACTCAAAAAAAGTAGTAATTGGCATAATATCTAACACCAACAACGAGTTTCCATTCGTTGCTTGCGTATCTATGCACGCACCACCGGTTAGATCGATAGCAGACTTAGCGGGGAGAACAGATGCGCCTTTCCCGGCAATGAGAATAGGTAGAGAGAAAAGGTTATTTCGTGATTTCAAAAAAAACGGTTCGGTTGAACCTGTACTTCGGAGATTAATACCTTAGGAGGAGGCTCCTTCCACCAATAAATTCGGGTAGCAACATCGTAGTAATTCCGGAAACAATTACGTGATTCCGGTAACGATGATTCTTAGACCCCGACTTATCTGAGAGGATTCTAACTTTTCCTCGATCACTTTACCGTCAATCGTGGAAGAAGCTGGAGCGATCCGTGATTTTTATATTGCCCCGCGGTTCGAACCAGGGGTTCGAAAACCACGTGAAAATGTTTCTAGATTAGTGATAACTAAAAGTAGTTTCTTTCCCAGAATAGTCAGCTTCGCTAGTGAGAAAAGTGGGTGAAAATCTTATCGTGCGTACCAAAATCATTGTTCAGGTAATAAAATTTAAAAAAGCTAGCGAAGTGCGAAGGTTAATTCCAACAAATCGGGCGCGTGTTTATTTTGAAAGAGATTTCCCGCTGCAGATTCCCGCTACTTCGTCGACAACGTTTTCGACCAGCTCAGATCCAGCCAGCTAGAACCAGGTTCCTGATTGATGGCCACGCGGTCAAAAGAACGTCAGGTGCAAACAGGAAATCGTCCCAATGATGATAAACGGTAAAAAAGGTCTGCGTAGCCCAACCGAATGTTGTTGTGTGGTTGGTTTGTTGCTTTCGATAGGTTTTCTTTGAGGTTTTGATGGACTATTGGGGTCGTGTTCGGAGTAGTTGAACCGTTTCAGAGACGGGAGCTTGGAAAAATTATATCCGACCCGACAAAAGGGAGGGTCTCATTAGCTGGGCAAACCATCTAGGTGGGTGGTCTCTCGAGAGAGAGTAGCGCATGCAAGCCATCCTAAATTCCCCAAGTCGGACTCCGGTCCCAACTGGCACGTGCTACAACGTCAGCTTACAGGAAAACTCATTTGAGCCTCTAAAAAAGTTATCTTAGTTACAATCTGTCATTTTTTTCTAGTTCGAGCTCTAGGGAAAATCCAGAGCTTACCACTGTTATTAAAATTATGGCTACAATAATGATGAAAACTATCTTTTTGGCTATCTCTGAGTTCAGGATACATAATTCAAAATCAAAAAGCATTTTAATATAACTCTTCAGTAAAAAGGATGACAAACACAGTTTGCTATTAAAGCTGCGCACATCTGCACGAGTCAGCAATAAATGTCAACTACACAGTACAAAAACGTAATATCTTCACAATTCAAAGTTTCAAAGTTTACGCTTGAGCTGAGCACGTTTTCGTGATGGATCTGAGCTAGTAAAGTTGCACAGAGAACCACGTATATGGCTACTTGGGATTAGATTACCCTCTTCAATGTACAACATTTCAGTAGCTTCCGCTTTTTATAGATCCATAGCGGGTAGGGTGAAGAAGGAGACTTTAGAAAGGAGGGGTTACAGTCGCTGTTGTTGAAACTGAGTATACCTCTGCATCTCCACGACTGCGACGGAAAGGTAGGGTTTGGTCACTGTGGTTAGTGATGAATCGAACAATGTTTCGCGCGAAATTCACCTCGGTGCTCACTTCCTTCGTGGGGGAGGTAGAATACGAAGTACCCTGCCAGTCGTTGCCATCCAAGGTGAGACAGGCCTCGTCGTCCATCACCACCGCCACGTTGCGATTTGCTGGCAAAATCGACTTGACCATGTTGCTCAGGCGCTGCCGCTGTGTCATTGCCTGCAGCTCAGAGACTAGTGGACGGGACTGCTGCTTCCTGATATGTTTGTCAATGTTCGCCAGGTACTTTTTCGCTGTTTAGCCGGTTGCACCGACCTCCTGGCCGAGCGCACGCAGCGATGTAGCCACTTCTCCCGCGGTCTTCCTCTTCAGCATCCTTTGGAGCTTCTTGTCGCTCAGGGTCGTCGGCCGTCCGAAACCGGGCTTTCTTTCAAGCTCTGATTTTTGTCCAATAGTGCCAAGATGTTGTAGATGCTGGAACGGGTGTATCCGGTGCCCAGGTGCTGCCGCACGATGTCCTTTTTCGATAGACGGGGATACCGTTCTTTAAACATGCACACTTCTGAACGGAGTAGCTTCACTATTTTCGCCATTACGGTTAGAGTTCGACTGATAGAGCTGTAAAAAAAAATCTGCTGACTCATGGGTTAATATGATTGATGCTGCATGCGTAGTTTCGTCAGTGCGTGTAAAGGTAAACCCATAAAAAATCGTCAATATTTGTCCATTTTTTAAACGCTTTTTTGACCACTACGATCTCTGGATCTTTTGAGGGGTGATTTGCAGCTAGTCTGGATGTTTTGGGGTGGACACCAAAGGTCTGTGTCATTGATTTTTGTGCAAGATTTTCGAAGCTTTATAACGGCTGAAAATTTTACGGGTTAGTTATTTTACGCCCTGTTAAGTATAATAACAAAAATGATCCATTTGACAAACAAAAATTAACTAACATTGTCAGAAAAGTGCTAGATAAACAAACAAAACTACTTAACTTAACTTACAAACTAGACTTATACACAAAGCATTCAAACTTACAAAATCCAAATCAAATGTTGTTTTGTTATTGATAGGCACTCGGCGCAGGAAATAGTCTTCGACGTTTGATTTATGTCAGCACAAAAGTCGGGTCATCAAGTTTTGAGATTTTTTCTTGCACAAAAAATATGTGTAGCATCACTAAAGTATCTTCGCTGTAAGTAAAAATGTTTTCCTCCTAAAGAAAATACACACTATAGAAAAATTTAAAACTACATTTTTGTCCTGTTTTGACTATCTTAAATTTGTTTAATTTTTTAGTTTTTCAAGGTCACCAAACTATTTTTGAACATGTTGGTTTCGTAAAAAAAATCAGTTTCATTATTAGAATTCTTTTTGTCACACGGTGTATATTTTTCTGGAAGTCCAAAATTACTGTCTACATCTTTGCTAAAGGTGTTGGTATAACGTCCAAACGTTCTGGCTGATCGGACAGCCATCACTGTTAAGCTAATATCTTACAGTTGTAACGGCACCCATCATTCCCATATTATTATTTTTATTATTATTAGCCTACAGGGTTCCGTCATTCTTTCTACGCATTCTTTCTACGTTGGCACAGTTTTCAGCTGTGCATGGAAGTAGGTCAGAGCTTGCTTACAGTTGAAGCCAAGTCATCTGCTTTGCTCGGGTGACGAAAACCGCCCCCCGTAAGCACAATTGATTAAAACAAGAGCTCGCGGTTCGGCACTTGATGGGCCGGTAACTCGTCGCCGCATCGCGAGGGTGAGTTACTGGTAATTGTTTGTAAACAAGACAGAGTGACTGAGCGCACGGCTCACCGCTCTCGGTAGAATTAGACTAAGTGGGATCAAACCCACGAATTGAGGTACTAGAACAAAGAAAGGCCGAGAAGAGCCATTAGTATAACAGAGATAGGGAGTGGTTCCACGAGGGGAAATTGTCTATCGCGGAATACACTCTAGAGCTAGCAGTAAGTTACAATGTAACATAGAATTTAATCCAGAAGTAAAAGTGATTCCACGCGGTCACTGGAGTGCGCGTACAGGAATACCTGTGATTTTTTACGGAAGAATATCACAAATTTCTGATAGGGCAACAGGAGTTCTGGCTCCTGTCGAGAAAAGTCAAATAAAATTGTCACCCGTTATTTGTGAAATTTCCCAGATGATATCTTCTCAAGTGTATTGTTTATTAAACTTGAGAACAGTGATTTAGATATTGCTGCTCATTTTGAACAGGTAATTTCCCATAATAACTCAATTGATAAGGTTTTTAATAGGTTTCGAAAATTGGACAGAGACAGAGAAAAAACTGCCATATTACTGTTAGCTATGTACAAACATAATTTTTGCGCAATAACTACCGGTTTTTCCTCAACTGCAACCGGCTTATGAGAGCTGAAAATACTAAACCTAAAAAAATCCTTTTTTTAAAGTTTCTTTAAAGACAAAAATATTAATTAAGAGCAATAGTGTGTTAACCAACATATCAGTAAATTTTGGTTTATTTATTGGCAAACAAATCAATAATCAAGTTTTCATTCATTAATGGCAAAATAAATCAATAAAATATAATATTTCAAGTGTTTATTAAGGTTTGGCCTAAGTTATGACAATTCGTTTACATAAAAATATAGCTATATAATAAACACCAAGAAGTGAGTCTCTGAAGAAAATGTTCCCAAGCGAAAAGTCGCTGGCAACATTCCGCAGTAAGTCAAAAGCTAACACTAGGCGACCCAACGATCGACTACAAAGCAATAATATGCCCACGTCGAACAATAAAGCGATTTCAAATTATTTCCTCATCTTTTCAAATTACCTCCTCCCTCTATTGCCTATTCCATGAAGGTCCGTTCCACGAGGTGCATCCAGTGCTTTTCGATTCAACCTTCGTCGTTACTATCAACGGTAGCAGCGCAGAAGCGAAGGTAGTGATGATGATAGGTGACTCCCGTGCATCAAATTGCCTCCTGAAACAGAAAGGGTGCCGCCTGGGTCAGTCCGCGCGCAGCTATTTAGAACCAGGTCGAATTTGGCACGCTACATCACCGACCGACCGGCGGCTCAATCGTCCCCCCGTGTGGCGATTGGTCAAACCATTCATTGTCACGTAGGGAGACTTCAGCGCGGTAGGAACCTTGCACAAAGCAATTGATTTGACGTGCTTCACTTGTCTGTCAGCCTCGGTAGCCAAAGTCAAAGTTTGGACGCGACTCAAAGAGCAGACGATGACTTGACATTCGCCAGCGTCCGATGATGGGGGGAGGAAAGCCTTCCCGGTGTTTTGACGCCTCATACCGATATCAATTGCCGCCGTCGCCGCAGGGTTCTTTTGTGCAAGACCGCTTCTTGGGCGCTAATTTGTCCGGTTGAAGCAGTGACGAACCTGCCGGTGTTTGCACCGTTACAAAGCGAGTAAGACTTATACTCTCTTTTGATGCGCTAGCTAGTAATTGTAGTGAAACAATGTTAAACCAAACTTTAAAATTGAATTGATTTTGTTGGATTCACTACGAGACCAGCAGTAATCCGTACGAATTTCCAATGCTCGAAACCGCCACTGCCGACAATTAGGTAATTAGTGCAGCAATTAAACTGCGATGAATTTTCGTTGTAACGAACAGACTGTAGCGGGGCATGTATTGTTCTGTTTCCAGCAGGGAAAGCAGACCGAAAGGCAAGAGCACTTTTCCAGCAAGAACAACAGCGCAGCACAATGTTTCGTGTAATGACATCCTTTCTGAACATGAACCATATTTAACACGGCCCCGGACGGGATGCTTCTTGTTCACATGAAAGGCAAAAGAGCATAACCGCAACCTGAAAACAAATGTACCACAATGCTGCTCTGCACATCAGCACGGGTTCCTCCGGCCGGATGGAATCGTCCCCGCAAGAGCCACACAAAAGTCTATGATCCGAGCCATTTTACTAAACCACCAACCGCCAGCCTGGAGAATGGGAGATCCGGAACATACCGCAAAACATAATCGATTTACGTTGCTGGTCTTACGAGGTAGCAGCATCGATAGCGGACTCCACTGTTCCTAAGGTGACCATCACCATTTGCAATTAGCGATGTGACCCTTAATCTTCTGCATTCTGTCGAAAATCGGCGCAAAAGACACTGCTACTACTGTTGATGATGATGATGATGATGATGACGATGGCGATGCTGCCAAGTGATTGTACAAGACCAGACACCCAAGAGGTCGGATTGGATCGGTTCTCCTTACTTGCAATGTTTCTTTCGCATTTCGGAACGGAAAGGGCAAGGGTAGTACGGAAGGGCCGTGCAAAACAAATATATCTTATCGTTCGCATCTATCAACAACAAAAGCCAGCTCGAACCAAACTGGATCTTCTTCGGCATTCGACAAAGGAACGTTTTGTATTCCTTGCGGGGGGAAAATCATGCCCAGGGGCCACAGACTTGCACTCGGTTGTGCCTGGTAAGAGCCTCTGCGATCCTCCGAAGGGAAGAAAGACGTCGTCGGTCCAGTGTAGGCGATGGCACCCGTCCGCCAGCCAGATGAGAATGATGCGCTTGGCTGAGATGGTGGCGCTTTTTGGACGCGTTTTTGCATACTCGTTACCGGATAATGCCTCATTTACACGAGTGAGTGTGGCTGCTGTGCCGGGAGTGCTGTGTGGTCAATCGGACTGACTGCTTGTTGGCATCGTGTTGTGATCATGTTCGAATCGATGTAAGCGATAATCAGCGATCGGAAGATGTTTCCATTTTGCAAGTGAAGGAAAAAGAATTACACGTTACAAAATTTATCACGATGGAATGTTTGGTTGTGTTTCAAAACTCGGTACCAGTCGGCAAATAACAAATGTTGTGCCAAAAGCCACCAAGACATGGAACATAGGGAATGATATTTTATTGAGTATGACCACGTACAGGAAGCATAGTTTTTCTATAGAGTAACAGTTGGACATTTGTTTATTTGTTATTTCGAAGACATTTAGCTAACAAAAAAAAAAACAAAAATAAGAAGTTTACAGTTTGCAGATGGATGCAATGCGTTATAATAAAATTATAACACGAATGCAACAATGGAAAAAATCTGAGCAAATCGTACATGAAATCAATCTAATATACATTGATATTTAATGGCATTTTTGTATCATATTCACGCATATGAGTAACGATGAGAGCTGATATACTCGAATTGCTGTTATTTGAGTTGCTGTTGTTACTAGAGTTTATTATGGAAATTAGGATCTGTTTATAAAAGTAATATTGTTTATTAATGGAGCTATGGCCGTTTCCTCGAAACCCAAGTTGAGTAGATTAAGGTAATTGCGATAGCAATCCTGCAGGTCAGCAAATATCATAAACCCAAAAAATAATAGTTTTGGGTTTTTTTTTTCCGAATTCAATCAGCACTCAAACAACGATTTTCCCAAAAAACTCTTTTTTTTTCTGCCAAAAAAAAATTGTTCATGTTCAATTCTAACATGACAAAGTGATTATTCAAGGACTGAAAACGCAATAATGACCATTAAAAAAACACGTAGAAAACAGTTTAAAAACCGAAGTATTTCAATTGCATTATCTTTAAGTACAACTTCTTGAGAACATCGTCACAAATTTTCATAAAGATCTGAGCAATAGGGAGAAGGTTAGAGTAATTTGAAGCGCACCGTGTCACGGCCGCTAACTAAACACGATAATTTATACGTGTTCATCTCGGAATGGTGTTCCTTACAAAATGACTTTGCCGTGTTGACGGTTGCGGTAAAACTACTGAGCCGATTTCTTCATCTTTTTTTAATGTATGTTATTAAATTCGCCGGTTGTTGAATGTTCGTTTTTTTAATTTAAGACGTTCAACTTTGCCGAAAAAAAATTAAATGCAATTTTTAGCACTCAAAACATGTTACAACGTTGCCGTTTGCACTGAAAACAAAATACATATGAAAATGAACGTTTAGACACATTTCTAAATTAATGAGGTAATAGAGTCGTGAGGGGCAAAGTACGCACAGGAGGATATGATAGGGTTGATAGAGAAGGAAGTAGGTTACTAAGTCTGAAGGAGAAGACAAAAAGCACTATAGAGCAAGATCGCGCCAAATCACCGATGGTCGAATATCAACCATTTTTGATTTGAATGATACTTTGCACACGTATTTGGCTCAGCAAACTGAGCATTTTCCACAGATGGAGTGATTTTTTACACCCATGAGTTACATTCTAAAAGGGCGTATGCCTTTTGGCATAGGTTTTATTCGAAGCATTGTAGCCCAGAAACCGTTGGTTGTATAGAAAAACTGTCTGAGAATGAGTTGCAGGGAATTAAAAATGCATCATAAAAAATATATACACTGTATAAAAAAATTTTTTTTGACCAAAAAAAATGAAAAATAAACATCAAATTTCAATTTAAAAAAAAAAGAGTTGAAGTTTTCTTTTAATTTTTTTTTTAAAGAAACTTGACGTTAATACGCAACTTTTAAAAAAGTCCCGGATGGAGAAATGAAAAATATTTATTTTATGGTAGATCAATTTTTTTTATGAAAATTCTAATTGAAACATTTTTCAAAATATTTGTATTCTGATGATTTTAAAAGATGCAAAGAGTCATTTTAAATCAAAAAGCTCTTGGTAGTTAACATACTAAAGGCATTGGTTTTCGAGTTATTCCTAATTTAAGCTCGAACAATTATTAAAATTTAGGAAAATACACGTTTTTCTTAATTTGTCCATGGTTCTCCAGCAAAAACCATACGTTCATTGGAATGCTTGATCAAAAATATACAATTCATTTTTTGACAACAAAACGATTGGGCGAACGGTTCTCAAGAAAAGAGTTAAATGTTCTATGTGATATAAATATATATAAGAATCAAATATTTATTTTCGAGTTTTATTATCTTAGGAACATATTTTTTATGACATAGATACTTTACAGAACTAGTTTCACCTTATATTTTATATACATCATAAGTAAATGATTCGTCATCTTTTGAAAACAGCTTCGTTTGTATCTTATTTTCTGAAATCGGAACAAACGAGTGATACTTTTGTGTGCCAGCAATTATTTTAGATTTTTTGAAAATATTGCTCCATTCGACTAAACAGTCGACTTACATGAGAGAAGCAAAAAATAATTTGAAAGATGGTGAAGTTGTTATAGTGTGTGATTTCTCAGAAAACTATTCATTTGTTCTTCAAGATGCCGCTCAAAGTAGTTATTGGAATAATAGTCAAGCCACCATTCATCCCTTCGTTGTTTACTATTCAGAATCTGGAACACTCAAGAATATCAGCTTCATCATAATATCGGAAGTACTCCATCATGATACTGTTGCGGTTCAGGTGTTCATTGGAGGTGATCTGATGGAGCTGCCTCACAATACAAAAATAGAAAAAACTTTGCAAGTCTTTGCAAGTTCAAAACAAGATATAACGTCGATGCAGAGTGGCATTTTTTTGCGACTTCTCATGGTAAAGGCCCATTCGATGCAACTGGTGGCACATTGAAACGAATGGCAAGAAATGAAAGTTTAGCTAAAGAACATGAACATCCCATTACAAGCGCAAAAGAATTGTATGATTGGGCTAATCAGAAAAGTAATAAAAATTCATCAAAAATGTCATTTAGTTGGGTATCATATGAAGTATATGAACAAGGAGTAACAGAATGGAGCAATATTTTCAAAAAATCTAAAATAATAGCTGGCACACAAAAGTATCACTCGTTTGTTCCGATTTCAGAAAATAAGATACAAACGAAGCTGTTTTCAAAAGATGACTAATCATTTACTTATGATGTATATAAAATATAAGGTGAAACTAGTTCTGTAAAGTATCTATGTCATAAAAAAATATGTTCCTTAGATAATAAAACTCGAAAATAAATATTTGATTCTTATATATATTTATATCACTTAAAACATTCAACTCTTTCCTTGAGAACCGTTCGCCCAATCGTTTTGTTGTCAAAGAATGAATTGTATATTTTTGATCAAGCATTTCAATGAACGTATGGTTTTTGCTGGAGAACCATGGACAAATTAAGAAAAACGTGTATTTTCCTGAATTTTTATAATTGTTTGAGCTTAAACTAGAAATAATTCGAAAACTAATGCCTTTAAAATGTTAACTACCAAGAGCTTTTTGATTTAAAATGACTCTTTGCATCTTTTAAAATCATCAGAATACAAATATTTTGAAAAATGTTTGAATTAGAATTTTCATAAAAAAAATTGATCTACCATAAAAAAATTATTTTTCATTTCTCCATCCTGGACTTTTTTTAAAAGTTGCGTATTAACGTCAAGTTTCTTTAAAAAAAAAATTAAAAAAAATTCAACTCTGTTTTTTTTTTAATTGAAATTTAATGTTTATTTTTAATTTTTTTTTGGTCAAAAAAAATTTTTTTGTACAGTGTATTTTTTTTATGATGCATTTTTAATTCTCTGCAACTCATTCTCAGACAGTTTTTCTATACAACCAACGGTTTCTGGGCTACAATGCTTCGAATAAAACCTATGCCAAAAGGCATACGCCCTTTTAGAATGTAACTCATGGGTGTAAAAAATCTCTCCACCTGTGAAAAATGCTCAGTTTGCTAAGCCAAATACGTGTGCAAAGTTTCATTCGAATCAAAAATGGTCGATTAAATTTTCGCGTATTTTCAGGCGATTTGAAATGATTTTGCTCTATGACAAAAAGCAGGCTACTTCTCTCAATAAGTTGCATTGCAAGAGGGTAAAAAAAATAAAATGTGTAAACAACAAAAACGTCCGGACAATGCCACAAAAGATTTAAACTACTGGTCGCAGTAGGGTCCATACAAAAAAGTCTTGCAGAAAAAAATAACTCGTGATAAGCGTGCCGTGAGAATATCATTTAATCTATTGAACCTTTTATTCTACTGATTTTTATTTCGTCCATTTTTATGTATAAAGGTATAAAGGATCGTTTTTATGGGGAACAAAATTTACTTCAATTTGTCCAAATTAACCAAAGGTGAACGCTCAATTTTGCTATCAGTCATATATCTATGTTAATGGATCTTTTCGAGCTGGAAATTTTCTCGACTCAGCACTGGGGCACGGTGTATCGTTGTACTTATCCTTCACATGCAAAATGTGCCAAAAACAATATCGATAACGAATTCTCTCAATTAAATCTAGGTGATCGAGACCGCTATTAGCCCCCGGCTAAGCGTGCGATATTGTTATATTGTGATGGGTTAACACTGATGCTCATCTAATTTTTTCTTGCATCTGATATAATTTTTTCTCAGCTTTCCAATGCGGGTCTCCGATCGAAAATCGGTAGTTGCGAACACGGTCAAAATTGCATTTTTCTGATATAATCCAAGATGGCGGCCAAATTCAATACGGCGGCCTGAATTCTGATTTTTTATCTATTTATTTATTTATTTCGTCTATCAATATAGACTACAATTCTAATGTACCTATACGTTAATCTTAAGCTATCAAGTTCTAGCACGTAATGCGCTTTTCAATGCGCTTCGGGACATGGTAGCGTCTATAATCCCACAGTGTTTGTTGTAGGCGTTCATGATGCTGTCAATTGGTCCATGTTTGGCGTACAGTGACCGGTAATTATTAATAGTAAAAATATTGCGCGTTCTTAAAGGACGAGAAGGAGCATAAAAGTTAAGAGTTTCCAGCAGATTTGGTGAATTAACACGTTGTGAGATTATATCGTTTACAAAGGTAATCATGGTTGTTTCTCGTCGTTTCTTCAGAGTTTCGACATTAATAAGCATGCAGCGAGATTCGTAAGAAGGGAGAGGATATGATGCCCAATTGAGTTTTCTTAATGCAAAAACCAGAAATTGTTTTTGAACTGATTCAATACGATTGATATAAACTTCTTAATATGGAGACCAAACTATACTGCAGTACTCTAGTATTGATCGAACATAGCTTACAAAGAGGGTTTTTATTGTGAATGGGTCTTTGAAATGATAACTGAAACGTTTAATAAAACCAAGCATGCTGTTGGCTTTGTTGATTATTGTGTTGTAATGATTCACCAAAGTCAGTTTCGAATCAAGGAGCACTCCTAAGTCTCTCATTTTAGTACATCTCTCTACAAGTTCATGGCCTATGTAATAGTTAATAGTTTGCGTTGAAAGTTTTTTTTTTCTTCATCTATAGTTTATTTGACACGGCACAAATACAATTCAATGTTTAACGGCGCCAATTATATCTGGTAGCTTACTTTCTAAAGTATCTTAATAACTAAAAGCAAATTTTTTATCCTCGCCGCGGACTACGAGCTGAAACTAAATCTAACTTAAAGCTAGAATATTTTGCATTAAAAGCACAGGTTTGCTGTTTGATGGTTTTCATTGCCATAAGTAAGCAGCATATTAAATTTGTTCCGCTGCTGGGCCAAGATATTACGGACTGGCATATTGGGTTGTTTCCATCGGGCCTTGAGAGTATCGTGCGGGTCTGATTGCTGTTTCCGGATCCGGGGTCTTAACGTGTTCTTGTCGTTTGGTTGGATGTAGGCGGAAGGGGATAGGACTAAACTGGGGCGTGGATGGATTTCAGGAAAACGTATATAAGGGACATGTAGGATAGGTCACGGCTCGCCAAGACATCACGAACAGGAACAGCCGGCTGCCTACCTTCGGCCTGCAGGGAAGCTATTAATCTAGACCTGGCGTCACGGTGTACATGGCATGACCAAACAACGTGCTCTATGTCGTGATAACCTTCACCACAGGCACAGATACCACTCTCCCCGAGCCCAACACGACGGAGATGCGCGTCAAATCTATAGTGATTGGACATAAGCCGGGACATCACGCAAATGAAATCCCGACCTACATCCAACCCTTTGAACCACGGGTTCGTCGATACCTTGGGGATTATGGAATGTAACCACCTTCCCAGTTCCCCCTTGGTCCAAGAATTTTGCCAACTGATTATCGTATTCTGACGTACAAATGCAAAAAATTCATTAAAGGCAATTGGTCTTTCATAAATATCACCGTTTGTTGCGCCCACCTTAGCCAAAGAGTCCGCTTTCTCATTGCCCGGTATCGAGCAGTGAGAAGGGACCCACGCTAAAACAATCTGAGTAGATTTTTCGGATAAAGCACTCAGATGTTCCCGTATTTTCCCCAGGAAATACGGAGAGTGCTTAACATCTTTCATCGATCGGAGAGCCTCAATGGAACTGAGACTGTCCGTAAAGATGAAATAATGGTCCGTGGGCATTTTTTCGATAATCTCTTGGGTGTACTGAATTGCAGCTAATTCTGCGACGTAAACAGAAGCAGGATTATCGAGCTTATGGGAGACGGTTAAATTGTTATTGAAGATACCGAAGCCAGTGGACCCATCAAGAAGTGATCCGTCAGTGTAGTACATATTGTCGCAGTTGATGTTTCGATATTTATTGGAAAAAAATTTAGGGATCTACTGCACGCGTAAATGATCCGGGATTCCACGAGTTTCTTCTATCATGGATGTATCGAAAAACACAGTAGAATCAGAAGTATTTGATAAGTCGACACGATTTGGAATATTCGAAGAAGGGCTAATATTTTGGGACATGTGATTGAAATACAATGTCATAAAACTGGTTTGAGAATTAAGTTTGATTAACCTTTCAAAATTTTCAATCACGGGACGGTTCAAGACCTCACATTTGATTAGAATACGAGAAGACAGGCTCCAGAAGCGGTTTTTCAATGGTAGTACTCCAGCTAAGATCTCCAAACTCATCGTATGGGTCGATTGCATGCAACCCAAGGCGATACGCAAACAACGATATTGTATTCGCTCCAGTTTGATCAAATGTGTGTTTGCTGCGGAGCGGAAGCAGAAACACCCTTACTCAATAACAGACAGTATCGTTGTTTGGTAAAGCCTTATTAGGTCTTTTGGGTGGGCACCCCACCATTGTCCGGTTATTGTACGAAGAAAATTCACTCTTTGTTGACTTTTTTTCATCAGATACCTCACTTGACAACCCCAGGTGCCTTTAGAGTCGAACCAGACACCAAGATATTTGTGTACCAAAACCTTAGAAATCGTTTTACCCATTAGTTGTGTTTGAAGCTGAGCAGGTTCATGCTTCTTAGAAAAAACTACTATCTCAGTCTTCTCCGGAGAGAATTCGATACCTAGCTGTAAAGCCCAAGCAGACAAATTGTCCAAGGTATCTTGCAATGGTCCTTTCAAATCGGCAGCTTTGGCCCCTGTAACAGAGATTACACTGTCGTCTGCAAGTTGTCTTATCGTGCATGAATTTGCCAGACATTCGTCGATGTCATTTACATAAAAGTTGTAAAGAAGGAGGCTTAAACATGAGCCCTGGGGAAGACCCATGTAGCTAATGCGAAAAGTTGCCAAATCGCCGTGCGTAAAATGCATGTGCTTTTCGGACAACAAATTGTGCAAAAAATTGTTCAAATCCTTGTCGGTGAAGTTTACCCGAAAGAATGTCAATAGAAACGGAATCAAAAGCCCCCTTAATGTCCAAGAACGCAGACGCCATTTGTTCTTTGCGAGCATACGCCAGCTGAATATCTGTTGAAAGCAACGCAAGACAATCATTCGTCCCTTTGGCACGGCGGAAGCCAAATTGAGTATCTGATAGTAGACCATTTGATTCGACTCAATGGTCTAAACGACGGAGTATCATTTTTTCCATCAATTTCCGGATACAGGATAGCATTGCAATCGGCCTATAAGAGTTGTGATCAGAAGCAGGTTTCCCTGGTTTTTGGATGGCGATCACCTTCACTTGCCTCCAATCCTGCGGTACAATGTTTTGCTCCAGGAACTTATTGAACAAGTTCAACAAGCGCCTCTTGGCATTGCCGGGTAGATTCTTCAACAAGTTGAATTTGATTTTATCTAACCCAGGCGCGTTATTGTTACAGGACAGAAGGGCAACTGAAAATTCTGCCATCGTAAAAGGTGATTCTATCGCGTCGTGGCCCGGAGACGCATCGCGAACAAAGTTTTGCTCAGGAACAGAGTCCGGACATACTTTCCTGGCAAAATCAAATATCCACCGACTTGAAGACTCCTCGCTTTCGTTGACCGTTACGCGATTCCGCATTCTTCGGGCTGTGTTCCAAAGAGTGCTCATCGATGTCTCCCTCGACGTCTCGTTCACGAACCGACGCCAATATCCGCGTTTCTTTGCTTTAGCCAAGCTTTTAAGCTTGGTATCAAGCTCCGAATACCGTAAATAGTCGCCAGGTATACCTCCCTTCTGGTAGGCCAAAAACGCGTCGGATCTTTGCGTGTAGACATCGGAGCACTCTTGGTCCCACCACGGAGTGGGAGGCCTTTCTTTAATCGTTACGCCGGGATATTTCTTCGTTTGGGCTTGCAACGCGGCGTCGAGAATCAAGCCCGCGAGGAGGTTGTATTCTTCAAGTAGTGGATGATGTTGAGTCGAATCGACCGCTTTTGAAATCATTTCCTCGTATAACTTCCAATCGACATTCCGTGTGAGGTCATATGGAATGTCAACTGGTCGCATGCAAGTTGACCCGTTATTAATTGAAATAAAAATAGGCAAATGGTCGCTACCGTGAGGATAGAGGATTACCCTCCATGTGCAATCCAACCGTAGCGACGTCGAACATAAGGATAGATCCAAAGCGCTTGGGCGCGCTGTAGGTTTCGGGATACGTGTCATTTCGCCGTTGTTTAAAATAGTCATGTCGAAGTCATCGCAAAGGTTATAGATCAAAGAGGAGCGGTTATCATTGTAAGGTGAACCCCAAGCCACGCCATGAGAGTTGAAGTCTCCCAAAATCAAACGTGGCGAGGGAAGAAGTTCTATTAAATCAAAGAGCAGCCGTTGCCCAACCTGTGCTCTGGGAGGAATATATATTGAGGCAATACAAAGCTCTTTACCTTGTATTGTCATTTGACATGCGACAACTTCGATGCCTGGAATCGATGGGAGGTTAATACGATAGAAAGAATAGCACTTTTTAATCCCTAAAAGTACTCCTCCATATGGGGTGTCTCGATCAAGGCGAATAATATTAAAATCATGGAAGTTGAGATCAATATTTGAAGTAAGCCAAGTTTCACAAAGGGAAAATGCATCGCATTTGTTTTTATTTATCAAAACTTTAAACGAATCAATTTTTGGTAAAATACTTCTACAATTCCACTGTAAGACAGAGATAGAATCCTTCATATACGCAGTTGAATTAGGCATCGAAGGATACAATCGCTGCAAGGAGGGGCCATTGGGCAGTCAACTGCTTCAAAAATGATCTAACTGTTGGGAGGAATGCTGTAAGAAAAATTTTAATTGGATCAGGTACATTGAAATTTTCAAAAATCCAGTCCACAATGTCAGAAAATTTCACTAATCCAGAGTTTGTTTCATCAACTGGATGTGCAAAAGGAACAACTGGGGTTTTAGATGTTCCTGGCAGTGCTGGGAACTCCTTCTGGGACTTTAAATTTGCAAGCCCAGGAGGAGTTTGCTTCGGTTTTTCCGCAGCACTGTTTGGTTTGTTCGTACTTTTCTTTACACTTTGGAAAATCTTTGGACCTTTACGGGGAAGTTTAGGAGAAGAAACATTTTTCCTCTTCCTAGACTCCCCAGGATTGGCATAAGATGTTCCCGCTGATGAATCGTCAGAATCGGTTTCATCAGAGGACAACAGATCAAAGGGGTTCGATGTTATGGTAGAAGTGGTCACGGTCTTCTTCAGCATCTCAGCATAAGAACGCTTTGAACGCTCCTTAAGTGACCGCTTGATTTTATCTCTGCGCTGCATGTACACCGGGCATGTGGAGAGCTCATGCTGGTTTTCCCCACAGTGAATACATTTTTCAGCATTAACACTGCAAGAATCTTCCGCATGAGTCTCCCCACACTTGCTACATCGTGCCTTATTGCAGCAGTAGGCGGCTGTGTCGCCTAACTGCTTGCAATTGGTGCAATTCATAACACGAGGTACATACAATCGCACAGGCAGACGAACCCGGTCGATCGAGACGTGGCTAGGGAGTGCAGATCCGGCAAACGTAACGCGAAACGAGTCTGACGGAGTGTAAACTTTTTTTACCGCCGACGAGAGACATGGACCGCAATTGCTTACAATCCAAAATCTTCGCCTGTGTTTCGGTATTTTTGAAGCAACCGGTTGCGCTTTTTAGGATACACTCGACAGACAGACTCGAATCGGTTATGACACCGTCGATCTCCACGTCTCGTGCGGGTATGTAAACGGATACTCGCGTGTGAAGAGCTCAGAGCAAGCGATAGCATTGGCCTGTGCCAGATCACTGACCACGACACGGAGCTTGTTAGGTCGGACCTTGGAAATTTCGGTCACGGCCTTGTACCCCTTCGTCAGGTCTTTGGAAATTTGCAGTATGTTTAATCGCTTTGAATAATATGAATCTGATGAAACCGATTCTGATAATTCACTCCTGCCTTTGGACGAAAATAAACAGTATAGCTGCCCTGTTGAGATCCGTCCGGGTAAAGCCTGGGGCGAGGGGGGACTGGAGAATGAACAGGGGAGGGGGTAACAGAAGGGTCAGGGTCAGGGGGGTTCGGGGATGGTGGCACGGGAGGCGAGGGATCTATATCCATCGCGCTAAATGTAGCGCACTAGCGCACTAGCGCCGACAAGAACACGTACCTATTTACTTCTTCCTTCCAGCGGTGGTTGTCCGATCGTTCGAAGCTGCGCCCAAAGCAGCCAGCAGCACCAGTACAGCAGCACCAGTACAGCAGCACCAGCACAGCAGCACCAGTACAGCAGCACCAATACAGCCACCAGCAGTGAGCCGGGTGTGAGATCACTCAGCACAGCGACACGGACTCGACTGTCAACTGATGGGCTTGGATTAAAAAGATCTATTCACGGTGCACAGATCGAAACTGCAGCTGGTATTTTGCACCAATACAGCCAAAGTTGTGAGCCGGGTACAGAACGTATCGACACAACTCACAATCTAGTTGGCCTTTAGCGCGAATAATACACTCTTTTGTTTGGCTATTCGTTCACACGGACCGGATTGTAATAGAACGACCACTTTGCACGTCCGTTTCTGTCGAGTGTTCGACGCGGAATGCTTTGAATTATCATGTATCGTCCAATTATTTTTACTCGCGTACAAGTTTTCCATAGAAACGCTGCTGATTGTTTTTCGCTTCCAAGTGTTCCGAATTCCATAGAAGGAGACTGAATGATTCAAACACGGTAATATTTATTGTATCCAAGTTCACATGCATTCAACAGTATCGCAGGAATCTCTGAGAGACTATCGCCAGTGATTCAAAATCATGAATCCCAATGAACATCAGATTGCATTCAAATGTTTGCTCACCGGAGCAAGTAGGTATCATCAATGCTTACGGAAATTGTAGCATGGTGCATTGGCATGTGATATTTGAAATCACCGAGAATCATCGAGGAATATCACAGTGAAAGCACGAGTAGCCGAATTCCGCCTACAAGCAACCAACATTTGAAAGAATCGTTGCGATCGCTTGAGTGCCATCGTTCACGATTTTTTCGTAAAACACTCGGTATATGTTGCTCGCTCCGCCAAAAGCAGGCAATACTGAAACAAAATCATCAAAGAAAGCTACCATATATTTATTTGCTCTAAGTTGTCTCTTGCAAGCGTGAGAATGTGTAACTTTCAATAGCAATGGTTTGCTGGGATTGGAAGCTTATGAATAGCACGTTCAGGAATGATACCCGAATGATTGTTATGCGATACGATTTTCTCCATTCTTGGTCAAAACATCACAAACTTTGAAGCTATTAAGAAATCAAGTAACTCACGCTGCAACTGATAAGATTTCTGCTATTTCCAACTCTGGGAAGTCGATGAACGTGTTCTTTTTTACCATCCCGCGGTCTTTTGTATTTTTCTAACGAACGCCCAGTTTTCTCTTTGTCAAAAAAGTCTGGATACAGAAAAATATTTTGTAATAGGGATAGATTCAACACTGTATTTCGACCATAAGAAATATGTTCTATGGTGCAAAACAGTCTGAAACTTCTACAATCCTGAAGATAGTTGCTGTCTAAGGTTACATGCTATCTGAGGCAATGATATCAGTACCACACAAAACCACGCAAAATTTGGATGGTGTGATACCACATTAATATTGTGCGAAATCAGCGCAACTGTTGATTACAATTTATGGGGTTATATACCTTTTTAGTTTTCTAGAAACCAAAAAAAAATATTGTAATATCTTCAAATACAACATCTTGAGAACATTTTCACAAATTTTCATAAAGATCTGAGCAATAGGAAGAAAGTTGGAGCGATTTGCAGCGCGCCTCGCCACGGCCGCATAATCTAAACTTGAAACTTTACACGCGATTATCTCGGAATAGTGTTTTCGAAAAATGACTTTGCCGTGATCCTGATTGCGGGAAAACTACTGAACCGATTTCCTTCATCTTTTTTGCCTTTCTCCTAGAAAGGTATAGCAATCACTGGAAAAACCGAAGGTATAAAATTGGTCCCAATGGCCGAATGTCATATACCACTCGACTTCTTTCGACGAACTGAGCATTTTCTGTATGTATGTATGTAAGTGTGTATGTGTGTGTGTGTGTGTGTGTGTATGTGCAACTTTTTTTCTCACTCTCTTTTCTCAGAGATGGCTGAACCGATTTTTATAAAATTAATTGCAAATGAAAGGTCTAGTTGCGCCATAGGTTGCTATTGAATTTCATTGTAATCGGATTTTAAGTCTAGAGGTTATGTATCAAAATGTAAAAATCACGAAACATCAATATCTCAGAAACCACACAACCGATTTCAATAAAACTGGTTTCAAATGATTGGGCTGTCCCCAGAACCCTTAACTTTTGAATTTCGTTATGATTGAACATATGGTTCAAAAGTTATGTAAAGAAAAGTTATCCTGAGGTTGTTTAAGCTCACTCATTTTTCTCAGTGATGGCTTAACCGATTTTCACAAAATTAGTGTCAAATGAAAGGTCTAGTTGCCCCATAGGTTGCTATTGAATTTCATTGCAATCGGATTGTAACTTTGTCCGTTGTTCATAAAAATGTGAAATCATTTAATGAAAGCAAACATATTGACTTTCTCCTAACGATCACTGGCTAATTAAAAGGTAGAAAAATGATGGAAATGGCCGAATGTCATATACTACTCAACTCAGTTCGACGAATCGAGCATTTTCTGCATATATGCATTAGGGTGGGGAATCGTTATATGGAAAAAACGAAACTTGATAACAGAAAGCCAGAACCAAGTTTTTTTTTGTTCTATTTGGGGCCCCAAACAATTCTGAATTTATTGGAAGTCGATTGGTTTTGTCTCCGCTTGGCGCATTGCATTTTAAATACATATGGAGATTTGTATGGGAAAACCAACTTTTCTGCATTTTCCATTCTAAAGATCTCAAAATGGCTCAAACCATAGGTTTCATGACTTCATATGGTAGGTTTTTGATGCCTAACAACTTGGCCGAAGACAATAAAGAGCTAGGGTGTCCCAAAAACATATTAGAGCTGTTCAAAGTTGAGTATGTCGAAATTTATGTTGCAAATCATTTTTTCTGCCATCACTGCCAGTGTACCGGCGTCAGTCCGATTTCCATCAGAAGTTACCTCTGAAACACGTTGTAGATTCTATTTACGCCTAGAATATTGACCTAAATTTGTTTGCTTGGTCCAGCTGAGTGTATAAACTCGTTACGACAGGTTACTTCTGATGGGAATCCAACTGACGCCGGTACATTGATAATGTTGGCAGAAAACAAGATTTTTTGCATTTAAATCGACATACTCAACTGTGAACAGCTATGACTCTTCTTAGGGACATTCTAGCTCTTCAGTGTCTTTTGCAAAGTTGTTAGGCATCTAATATACTATACTTTAACATAATGTAGTGCATTATTAGAGCATTTTTGAGCTCTCTAGGAAGGTAAATGCAAAAAAGTAGGTTTTCCCATATAAATTTTCATTCAAATTTAAAATGCAATGCGCCAAGCGGAGACAAAACCAATCGACTTCAAGTGTGTTTGGGGTTGTACGGTACCTCAAAAGAAACCAAAAAACTTGGTTCTGGAAAATCGATCATTTTTCCCCACCCTAATATGCATGTATAGGTGTATATGTTTGTGTGTGGGTGTGTACGTGTGTATGTGCACCTTTCTTTCGCATTCACTTTTCTCAGAGATGGTCAGACCGATTCTTTCTATCTTGGTGTCAAATGAAGGGTCTATTTGCCGCTTAGGTTGCTATTGAATTTCATTGTAATCAAACTTTTAGTTTTGGCGCTGCGTCAGAATTTGAAAAACGCTCTTATATCTCAGAAGCTATGAACATAGTTGAATTCAAACAAATGGGCTTTCAAATCCTTAAACAATGAATTTCATAATGTTTAAACATGTGGTTTGAAAGTTATAGAAAGAAACTAAACCCGCAGACTGTTTAAAACTATACTGCCGGGGGCTGGCGTTTTGACGTAAGCGCCAGAAACACAAAATCGCTCCAGAAGCGTCGAAGCACTCCTATCTCATCGTCATTTCTATACAAAATGGCGCTAACGTCACTTCTTGTCTTTGATATTTCTCAGCTATTTTTCAATTTTTTTAATAACGGCAATTAGAATTTTGAAGTGGGCTATTTATACTATAGTATTACGTAAAAAAAACGAAATTTGAAAATTTGGCGTTTACGTCAAAATCCCAGCCCACGGCAGTATAGCTACGATCAAAATATGTGGCCTCAACATCATTTAAATTTAAAATTGTACTATTTCAATGTTTGCGGCCTTGCTCGGGATTGAAGTTGAAATTAAAAGTCATTTCTATCATTTCACTTTTTGCCTTTCTCCTAGAAAGGTATAGCAATCACTGCAAAAACTAAAGGTATAAAAGTGCTCAAAAGGGCCGAATGTCGTAAACCACTCGACTCAGTTCGACGAGCTGAGCTTTTTCTGGATGTGTGTGTGTGTAACGCTCTCCCAATCTCACTCGATTATCTCAGAGATGGCTGAATCGATTTCAATGAATTCAATTGCAAATGAAAGGTCTAGTTGCCCTATAAGACCCTATTGAAATTTATAGTAATCTGATTTCTAGTTTAGAGGTTATGTATCAAAATTTAAAAATCATGTAACATCAATATCTCAGAAACCACACAACCGATTTGAACAAAATTGGTTTTAAATGAACGGACTACCTAAAAACCCTCAACTTTTGAATTTTATGAAGATTGAACATATGGTTCAGAAGTTACAGAAAGAAACATGTTCTGGAGACTGTTTAATCTCACTCATGTTTCTCAGAGATGGCCGGACCGATTTTCATAAAAAGAGTGTCATATGGAAAGTCTTGTTGCCCCATAAGATCCCAATGATTTTTTTTTGCGAACGGATTATTACTTTTCCTGTTATGTTTAAAAATGTGAAATCCAGCTATGAAAAAAAAAACATATTCCGAAGACTACTTGGACTCACTCACTTTTCTCAGGGAAGGTTGATCCGATTTCCATAGAATTGGTATCAAATGAAGGTCTAGCTGCCTCATAACCACCTATTGAATTTTGCTGTAATCGGACTGTAACTTCGTCCGTAATGTATCGAAATGTGAAAATCACGAAACTTCATTACCTCAGAACCTACGCAACCGATTTGAACAATATTGATATCAGATTAACGCGCTAGTTAAGGGTTAACTGATGAATTATGATTGAACACGTGGTTTCAAAGTTTGGCTGCCCTATACGTTCCCTTTTATTTTGATTGTAATCAAACTTAAGCAACCGTTATGTTTTTATTTGTAAAACAACGAAAGTCTACTATCTCCAGTATTACACGACTTATTTGAACATAACTAGTGTCATACAAACGAGTCATCTCTCGAACTTGCATATAACAAACTTCATAAAAATTTGATATACTGTTCAAAAGTTTTGTAAAGAAAAGAAATTCAAAGACTATTCAACACTATAGCTGCTTTGATCCATATATATGGCCTCAACTTGATTTAAATGTGGTATCGTACTATCTGAACGTTCCCGGTATCGCTCGGGATTAAATTGTTCGAAATTTAGAGTCATTTCTTATATTTCGCTATTTCTGAAGCACTAACATAACGTCAAATTTCATATTTTATACTTCAATTACAACATCAATATTTTAGAACCCAAAGAGTGAATATAAATTTTGGATTTAAGCACTCATGTGAATCTATTTTTACAAATAATAAGTTTGAATGAGAAAGGCTGAGTCTGACCGCTAGGTGGATTAATTTAGTTTTTTTTTTTAATTTTCGTTATTGAATTCGCCGGTCCTTGAACGGTCGCTTTCCGAAACATACAGTTACATTTTGCCGCAAAAAATTTTTTAAGGAAATTTCGGCGCTCAAAAGTGCATTTTTTGGAAAAAAACGTTCCCATTTGAACTGAAAACAAAATACTCATAATTGCGATAAAAGCACACTTCTAAACTAATGAAATAATATGAGTTTTTTGATTTCGGTTGACCCGCTGAGTCTCTATCAGGATCACCGCAAGCCTCTGCAAAAAAATAGCGTTTCGTGGAAACGGCAATTACTCCAGTAATAATTGGTATATTTCAAAATCAAACGTATTTTGTTGTTGTTGATAAACTGTACTTTCAGAAAAATACCCCTTTGATGCAATGAAAATGGTGCTATGCACTTAAAAATAGATTCAAACTTCCCTCATTTTTCTCGACCAAAAAGGTATATAACCCCTGAAACCTAGATAAGGAATGTATCTCATCTATAACGCATCGGTTGTGTTAACATATAATCATGCTTTTCTTGCTTTTTGGTTGACAAAAATCAATAAAATACTAAAATGCATACCAGTCATAACACTGTCTTTGTTTTTAGTAAAAGATTGGGAAGAAAACTGGTCCATCTACTTCGAGTCAGGACCTACTGTTTGACCGTTGCATTATGCTTTTCGCACAATGTTTGTACGAAATCAGAGCAATATCCGAGCGGATTGAAAGAACGCGATTGTTACTAAGGCGCGAACTTTTGTATGTTAAGAAATACTCTCTTCTGCAACTACAAAAAGTAGTGCAAAAGTATTTTACAATTTAACTTTTAATGACCTGGTAAAATGTAGACTGGAATTATTTGTTCGCAGTTATCAGTTTACTTAGAATCTCTGAAATTCATTTAAGTTAACGCACAGCCATGGTTGCAGCGTTGACATTTCAATGAAAAAAAAATGCACCTGAATTCCAATCCATTACACGATTGCGAAACGAGTGCGTGCGACGCTAATTATTTCCGCAAATGGAAGCAAGTCCGGAGATTTCAATCTCACCCATATGGGACTGATACCGTCTCGAATCGACCGGCAAGATCTCCTACAACTCTATTCCCAGTGCGCTCCTGGAAGCCCCCGAGGCAAAATCCTTATCTCTTTCAACAGATCAATCTCTTCTAGGCCCCCACACATTCCGATTAGCCCCGGTGGAATGTGGAACACAATTAAACTGAATCGAATCGCCATCGCCACTGCCAAATTCGACAAGCAACATGGAATTCCACCAGCCGACCGACAACGGTCAAAGGCACCTGATCTGGAGCAGCGAGCCGACAAGTTAAGAGCTAATTAAATTTCATCCCCATTGCGGACACGAAGTTGGCGGACAGAACATCCATATTTAAATTACGTTAAGTGAAAAGAATTTTTCCAGTCCCTTTACATCTGCAGCGGCGTATCGGTTTGCCTCTGCAGCTATATGACCATCTTTATACGTTCAGTAGCGATTGCTTGCAGTCAAATTTATGGTAAGGAATTTTGAGTTTTTCCTTGCTGCTGATGTTTGCATCGCAACGGATCGAAACTTACTATCGAACACATAACACCTATAACAAAAATCAAAATTATTCAGCGCAAGAAAGTGACTCTCCAACTGAAATACCTCATTTCCTAAATCAGTTGAGGTCTGCTGGACTCCAGAAATGAATGATTCTAGTATACCAGTTGCTTGGCTTTCGATATACATAATTATGGTAAAAGTTATGCAGTTTGTCCAGTATCTTCCACCAAATTTCTTTTCAATCCCAGTTAAAGACAAAGTCCAGCTGGTAAGCTGCAGCATAGCAGCAAGCAGTGTGATTATTGATTTTCCGGCTACCGGCTAATTAACATATTTTCGCCATAAAAATGCTAAAACATTATTCCTGCAGTTGCGACAAGGATGCTTGGCTCTGTCTGATAACTTTTGCTGCCATTCAGCGGCAAAGCGATGAGTCAGAGATTTCGCTGCCGTTTCGTCGCTTCAAGTGTCGATTAACTGTGATCCCAGAAGCGTAAATATGATTAACCACTTTTCACGTCAAATTACCCCTGCCGAATGAGCTCGGCTTCCTCTGCGGGTATTCCTCATGTGTGGGTTTTTTTTTCTTCAAACGTTTTTTTCCTGCGTGGCGTTACCTACAATTACCTGCGGTGATGCGTTCATTAAAGCTAACCTACGAAGAATGAACTAGTCGCTTAATGAAGTTATAAAGACTTCACGGTTGAATCCTCATCTCGCGGCTTACGTATGAAATGGTTGTAGGTGAAAGTGTCATATCGCTAGGAAAATTAATGCGTTTTTACACTTTACATCTTCGTAGTCCAAAACTAAAATGTTCACAGGTTTTAGGAACCTCGGAAATTATTCACGACAACTGCACAGACAGGATAAAAGTTAGAAAATGATGAACAAAATTTTGTTATTGAGAGTTTTAATACCAAAAGATTGATCGATTCTGTTTATTTTACAGCATGATTTAAAACGATTAGAATGAATTTTCTAAACTAAAGCAGTAGTTATTCCATCGATTTCTTTTTGTATTTGTATTGTCTCTGTCTAGCATGTCACTAATTTTTGTCTTGTATTTGTAATTGTGCCCGGACTTGTCCTTACCTAATTTTTGTTGTGTATCTATTTCGCATTTGTCTCGTTTCGTTTGACCTTCATTTTGTCTTTGTCTTTGTCTTTGTCTTTGTCTTTGTCTTTGTCTTTGTCTTTGTCTTTGTCTTTGTCTTTGTCTTTGTCTTTGTCTTTGTCTTTGTCTTTGTCTTTGTCTTTGTCTTTGTCTTTGTCTTTGTCTTTGTCTTTGTCTTTGTCTTTGTCTTTGTCTTTGTCTTTGTCTTTGTCTTTGTCTTTGTCTTTGTCTTTGTCTTTGTCTTTGTCTTTGTCTTTGTCTTTGTCTTTGTCTTTGTCTTTGTCTTTGTCTTTGTCTTTGTCTTTGTCTTTGTCTTTGTCTTTGTCTTTGTCTTTGTCTTTGTCTTTGTCTTTGTCTTTGTCTTTGTCTTTGTCTTTGTCTTTGTCTTTGTCTTTGTCTTTGTCTTTGTCTTTGTCTTTGTCTTTGTCTTTGTCTTTGTCTTTGTCTTTGTCTTTGTCTTTGTCTTTGTCTTTGTCTTTGTCTTTGTCTTTGTCTTTGTCTTTGTCTTTGTCTTTGTCTTTGTCTTTGTCTTTGTCTTTGTCTTTGTCTTTGTCTTTGTCTTTGTCTTTGTCTTTGTCTTTGTCTTTGTCTTTGTCTTTGTCTTTGTCTTTGTCTTTGTCTTTGTCTTTGTCTTTGTCTTTGTCTTTGTCTTTGTCTTTGTCTTTGTCTTTGTCTTTGTCTTTGTCTTTGTCTTTGTCTTTGTCTTTGTCTTTATCTTTGTCTTTGTCTTTGTCTTTGTCTTTGTCTTTGTCTTTGTCTTTGTCTTTGTCTTTGTCTTTGTCTTTGTCTTTGTCTTTGTCTTTGTCTTTGTGTTTGTCTTTGTTTTTGTCTTTGTCTTTGTCTTTGTCTTTGTCTTTGCTTTGTCTTTGTCTTTGTCTTTGTCTTTGTCTTTTTCTTTTTCTTTTTTTTTCTATTCTCGCTTATTTTCCGTCGGTCTAGTTCCGCTACTGTTGTGGCCAATCACCGACGCCCAGGGAGGCGACTCCACACCCAGGACCCTAACTCACGACCCGTTTATTAACGGACCGGCGCCAACGGCTTTACTTCCTCATGCGATGGAAGGCGTGATCCCAGAGATTTTTCGCCTCAGAAAATCTCCCGGTGTCGGCTAGGATTGAATCTAGACCAGTTGGGTTGGTTGTGAGTGGATCACGCCCCCTCACAACCATCGACACCTATGTCGGCGGTGGGATTCGAACCCAGGCGTCGAGCGTGGTTGGCGGAGACGTTACCAACCACACTAGGCCCCCGCTCAAATGTCTTTGTCTTTGTCTTTGTCTTTATTAAGATAAAGTGTGGTAAAGCTTGAAACATTGAAATCCAAATTTACCATTTTTTTTCACTTCATAGGTTCTATTAGAGAGCGAAAAAATACAGCTTCTAATTAAACATCTTAAGTATATTATAACAAGTTCAGATAAGATTCAAAATCCCGCAGAAATTTAACCTTCATTGCAAGCTATGGTAATTGAAAGGGACCAAAGTATTTCAGAAACGACAGCTAAATTGAACTCAGAAAAAAAACCAAAAAATCACTAAGCACCTTTCGCATTGCATTGCACACCTTCAGCAGCACTGGAACGTATGTACTCGCACGTATGTAGCACTGGATTGAAACCGAAAGTACCAGTCAGAACGTGCCGTGAGTGGCAGTTTGCCTTCCATCGAATCTGAGGACAATTTTTTATGCCATCGTCATGATCTGGAACGCAACCGGACTTCAACAGGAAAAGAGAAAACATGATTACTTCAAGGGTATCAATTCCACAACCGAGACAATAATAATGGCTGCACGAGACGTTGAAGATCGATTCGCCGCGGTTTCTTGAGACAAATGCAACTCCTGCCCATTCCTCCCAATTCCAGGTCGAGGCACCTTCTCATTTTCTTCTCTTGTTTTTTTTTCAGTTGGGCGTCGTAGAACCAAGGATTTGCACGGCATTCTTATCACCAGAGCGGGTACATGGCGGGCATGCCAGTGTGTGAAATCCCCGTCGGCACTCTGCGATGGATGGCAATCGGAGCTGCTTCAGTCAGAATGATTAATTATTGACTACCGCTTTTTTCCTCACAGGCTTTTCCTGGCACGATGATGGTCTATCAGAAATGTCCGCCTCTCAATCGATATCGCACAGAGTGACGGAAACTCGGATGACAATGGCTCAACTGGAGGAAAACTCCTCCGCCGGCGTGGCTACCCTCGGCGATGATGATGATGATGAGGGTAGTGAAGTTCCTTTAAAGACTAGATAATCTTCGCTTGCATTAAAGAGGACCGTCTACGGAAATATCGCACGGAACTGTCTCCGTATATACTGTTTCGAGACGGCCATGTCGTCCGATTCGCAAGTTACTACACAGTCTTATCAATCAATCGTTACTGCATTTCGCTGTCATTCGCAATGGATTTGCCATTTTGAATGACGATCAAATAAAGTGAAAAAAACCTCTCCAAGCAACCAGGCATGAAAAATAAATACAATTCATGCGTTCGGTCGCATCGTCGCTCATCGAGGTCGCTTGCAATTGGTGCTGGCTGTTATAATGCTCGATACTGAATTTTGAGATTTATCATATGTTTAACATGAAAACACCCTTTTTAGGGCAAAACCGGCCGGCTTTGGGACGGATCTTCGAGGCTCGTCAATGGCATTTCTGACAGATCTTTCGACCATTGCGGGGCGAGCGAGCTCAGGGCTAACAGCAAACACAGAGGGTCACTGGTTTTGATTCGACTTATCGGTATGCCAGACGGGGCAGCACTTTAAAATGCATCCATTTATCAATCAATCTGGCAGACCGAAGGTAGAGCAGAATGGCGATTGGCAGTTTTGGAACTGGTCGCTTGAAATTCAATCCACGCAGTCCGACCACCGCAGCACCAGGACCGCCGGTTGGCCGATCGATCGAGCTGTTTTTTTTTTTGAGCCAAAAATGGCTTGACGAATAAAAATTCGGTTTCTTCAAGAACTTGCCTTGTTACGACGGTTTATGATAACATTGGCAGCGTTTTCGAGCGTTTGACACAAAAGTGCGAGACTGTATTTATTAGTAATATATAATAAAATTACAGGAGGGTTGTGTGCAAAGCCACGACCGCAAGGTTGAAGTAGAATACTTTTACAAGAAGGATAACCCGGCTGCTTGCGTGTCAGTCATTTTGAAATCGGATTTGTTTTGTATATACCGCTTGTTAAGCACAGTATCAACAAATCGCAAAAAACATCACACTGCTGTGCATTTGCAGCAGCATCGAACCTCAGTTGCAGTTATTAGTAACCATTTATTATGCTCTTCCAAATACATTTTGTAGCCTTGGAAAAGGCCGATTGCTGCAATTGCAATTTTCATTCAAATATTGCATAAATGCTTCATGGTCAGATAGCGTGCGATATCCGCTCTGACATAATAAATTTTTCGAACGTTGTGGAATGATATAACTGGAAAAATTTGTGTGGCTAAATTATTTTCAGTTATACCATTCTACAACGTTCGAAAAATTTTAATTCGTATGTCGTAATACTCATGTACGAAAAATACATCTCATTCATTCTGGACCCGCCTTTATTTTCAGTTCAGATTTTCTCATTTTCAGATTTTCTCAGTTTCGTAACACAGATGTACAAAAACGATTTCTTGTGGACATTCTGTCGAGTCGAGCTCTCATTAAGGCAACAAAATAATATGTATTTTGTCGTGTTGTGCGGCTTGGAAGAAAAAAATGTTCCCGTCTCCGTGTCGCATGGAAGCAAATTGTTGCGTGTTTGATATTGCCGATGGTAGACTTGAGTATGAAGGTCGAAATTCTGCTGGGATGTCAAACTTTAACCGTCTTCTTCAAGACGTTACATCCTTGGTAATGAAGTGTTGTGAATTTTCTAAAACAGACCCAGCATCGTGAGCAGAACGTGCCAAACTTTCCTGTTTGAAATCGGATTTGTTTCGTATGTACCGCTTGTTATGCACAGTATCAACAAGTCGTAATAAACATCACACTGCTGTGCATTTGCAGCAGCATCAAACCTCAGTTGCAGTTTATTAATAACCATTCATTATGCTCTTCCAAAAACATTTAGCAGCCTCGAAAAAGGCCGATTGCTGCAATTGCTTAAATGCTTCATTTTTTTTATTTTGATTTATTTTGATCCATTTGATCTGTTTTTCAATAGGGCCCAAAAACAAACGGGTTACTTGTCACTTTTGTATTGAAATGGTGCATACGTCATTTTGTTTTCTTGATTTTATGCAACATACGAATAAGTAACAACTAAAAGAAAGATACCAAAAGATGGGTCTTCAAATAACGAACAAATTGGCATAAGAACCCCATATATGAAAAAATGGCGCTTACGTCAGTCTGCGAGATTACGGCAGTGTTGTCGCTGTCTAGAACTGTTATGAGCGGCTTCGGCTGAAACAAGCTCTTATATAGGCCAAATAGCATATTTTAAATTTCAAGGTAGGGGTAAGCGGGGTAAGACCGCCCCCTTAAGCAATTCTGTTTATAGAAAAAAAAGTTGCGGCTGCAATTTCATTTTTTCTTCGCTAAGAGGTTCTTCTATTCAATACCCGCATTCAAAAAATAAGAACTGAAATATTTTTGTTTATTTTCCAGCTTTTTCTTAATTTTAAAAATTCATTTAAAATGTGCAGATCTTTTTCATGCGGGGTAAGCCCGCCCACCAGCGGGGTAAGATCGCCCACCATTTTTTGAGGATAAACAATATTTTTAGGGCCGAAACGGTTGATTCTATCGGTATAGTGTCTCTGACAAAGTAGATGGTATTTTTTTTCTTTTTAAATAAAATATACACTGTGAAAAATCTGAAAAAAAAATGTTTTTTCTAAGTTTTAACTTATTTTGTTTTCTGATTATTCAAGTTCAAATCAATGGTTAGGTAACTTTTTTGGTTTTCAAAATAAATATATTTTTCAGAATTGGGGTTTTTCAAGATATTGAATTCATAATATACCTATCTTCAAGCTAAAAATTAACACTCATTAAACCTATCTGTATGACTCTTTTGAAGACTTATTATGTACAGAAAAATACTAATAATTATTATTTCTTTTATTTATATTTTCAATTTTCTATGTTTTTTTTTTTGCAGAACAAAATTACCAACAACTCTATACACCAAATAAACCGTCAAAAAAAAATTCTTCACAAAAATTGAGCTATTCATATTTCTATTACTCCATGATCCAACAACCATAAAATTTTAGCTTACCTTTTGTAGATTTTACAGGCAAAAACATGTTTTTTTCAAAAAAATTTGAAATAAAAATATATTTTTAATTCTATTTCTATATTTTTTCTTTAAATTTTTTTTAGAGTGTGTACTTTTTTCGAAAGTAAAAAACTACTATTTTCAATTTTGGCGGAGACGTCATACCTATCAAACACACCGTCCTGGCTCTAAAATTATTTTGGTTCATTAACACATCACACATCACAGGTAGGTTCATCACCAACCTGTGTGAAGGTTTACTTTTTTCAAAAATAAGTCTTGTTAAAATATATTACTAGAAAAGCTTAAACCAAATCGAAAATGGTCGATTCACATCGATGTCTTATGTGGCTTGAAGTTGCTTTACTGATCCTGTAAATATTCCCTTTGTAGTGTCGAGGCATTTGGGTCTTGAAGTAAAACAACAAGCAGTTGGATTCGTGGCGGTTTTACCCCTTGTATAGTGGGCGACTTTACCCCCAGTGGAACATTTTCATATTTGACCGAAAAAGTAGTCAAAATTACAAGATTACTCACGGCCTTCGATATTATCGAAAGAAGATAGATTCAGGCAAGCGATTAAACGTATATTCACGAACAAAACAATAGATTTTTAGACTGAAAAACCTTAAGTCCCGTTGCCGCAAAACAATAGCGCATTGACTGGTTGCCAGCTGAAAGGTTGTTTTTGATTGTTTCTGCGACCGTTCGTGCACTATCAAAACAGAAAAACGTGCAAAATGTTATGTAATTATACTGTAATAGACACGTTAAAGAAATTTTTCAATTATTTTATAACTTGGTAGTAAAACTACGGCGGGCGGTCTTACCCCGCAGGGCGGTCTTACTCTGTTTACCCCTATATGATTCTGTTGACCGTGCTTGGGAAGCAATCATATAACGACCAATCAGCGGTCGAATTTTTCGTTTTGACAAGGCTTGACTATATTCAATAGTACAATTGTTTGAATAATAAAATTACAATTATCTTCATTTGGGAAGAATCTTAGTAGATTTTCCAATCTATTGCTGCTATAACGAAGGAAATCCATCGAATAACAACCGATTTATTAGCAGTTGAAATTGGACATAATTTTCACTTTTTTTGGTTTTAGATTTTCATTTCACATCCCTATGTAGCCGAGCTTCCTGAGAGAAGTATTCTACTTCAAAAATTTTCGCCATAGAGAATAGATTGTAATAATATGATTTTGAAACACAGTTTACGAGTACATTAAAATAAAGCACGAACGATTAAACTAGTAATGAATTATATATGATCCCAACTTTATAAATCAGGAATTATAATTCACACGTTCTGAAAAGCTTCTGTGGTTCCACTCCAAAACGGTGAAACTAGGTTATGCCAGAGATAATAAAATTGAGATATAATAAAAGAGAAATAAAGTACAGTCCCACCACAATTATAGATCAGCAATTATGGGTCACTTTTACGAAAATACGTCTATTCTCACGAATTGAGCAATTTTCATAACTCATGGTATTTTTTTCAACTCAGTTGTAACCTTATTTATACGATTGAAATGATTTAAATTTGCAAATGTTATGTAATTCTACTCGGTGCATTAAACGACCCTTAATTGTAGAAATATTATATTATGCGATACACAGTTGTTAGTCAGTCCATACTTTGGCTATTTTCATTACTTTTGTATGATAATGAATCGAGAATGAATAATATAACTATAATCAAGCTTTTACAACAACAAAGAAACTTTTGTGGTGTATTTTCACGATTTTATAGACTAAATGATTTTGAACACCAAAAGTGACCCGAAAGTGTGTGTTTTTCTATGTACGTAATATATTCCTCCCCAACCAATTTCCACACATTAGCTGCAGTGAAACCAATTGTTGATCGAAAGTACACATCAGAACACGAAGATAGATGGTAAAACATTGATAGTAGATAACTCTCCGATTTTATATTTATTTTTGAACATTCAGACAACACGTTGACTGACTGTATATGTACAAAACAAATTCCTAAATTTTAATTTTTATTTTTCCAGTTAGCGTCGCTAAAATTTTGGCCTTCGAAACGCTAACAGCTAATTCGCTAATTTTATAGAGAAGCGACCGTATCGTTATCGTGTAAGCCACAGAAGCATTCTGGAGAACAAGCTCAAGGTGATCATTCTTTTTTCTATCAACAGCTCAAATAAAAATTAATAAGTTATTGAAATTTTGTTCAAACGTTCGTTCTGATATACATCTTGTTTGGTAACCAAACCACAAGGCTTGAACCATTAGACAAAAAAGGAAAAAGTTTTTTCTGTTTACTACTCTGGCCGGTCTTCCACTACCTTTCTGACGAATTTTTGTTGAGATTTGCAGGAAATTATACACAGTCGAAATCGGTAGAATTTCACTTTCAAAAAGGTTTACCGTAAACATTCGTGTAGAAACAAAACAAAACATACTATCATGAAGAGGAGAGAGAGATAGCTTGCATATACATACTTTCATATATCTCCGAACGTGTTTGTTGTGGAGTGAAAAAACCTCAAGAAAATTGCCTTTTTTTCAACCGTTACATTACTTTCGCGGCGACAGACCGTTCATAAACGGTAATTATCGATCGCGTGCCAAATCCGGAATACGTCGCCATGTCACTCGGTCCTGAGCTGCTGTCGTCCTGGGAGAGAGAAACGGATACGAAGCTGTGTGAGTGTCAGAATGAACCAGAATGAGCTGTCATTGACTGTCAATTTGAACCAAGGAAAAAAAAGCATTTTTTTGCGATGAGTATTGTTATAACTTTTACCTTTCAGTTACTCGAAAAAATATTAATCGCAAACAGTTTTTGTATTCATTGTCATTTTACAAAATATTTTGTTTTTACGTAAAACAATAAATTTCATAAGCCTTAAGTAATAATCATGCTAGCGTACTTCGATTATTTAACTAGCTTGTCTCTGGATTTAAGGCTTTAGCTTCAATTTCAAAAACACTTATCACGGTCAAACTCAAAACTCTGAAGAAACTTTTATACAACAGCTAATTAAAAAAAACACAGACTCGATAAATTAGTCTGTGAAATTTGCACATTCAGTATTCTTGATGTTACTAAAAACTTCGTTTGAGTCATGCATGCGTTACAGTAAGAAGACAGTTATACGCTATCAGAAAACGACGCATGTGTGTGTTCTCTGTTTTGAGTGTAGTATTCGTTTCTCCCTCCCAGCTGTCGTCCAGTCGTCGGAGAAACTGACAACAAGGCCGATTGTTTGTGCGCGGTTTTATCTCCACGTAATTTCTTCTTTTAAAGTGTGTTTTGCGAGAAAATCAATAGTGGAATCTACTAAAATTACTAGTGTACCAAACAACAAACAACAAAACTATTGGAATATGCAGTCTTTGAAGGATTTTGTGCGAGATGAGTGATATTATTTTTTTAGATTTTTTTCTGTTTGAGTTGTTTGTGTTGATATACTATACACTCAATTAATTGTTTTTTTTTTTTGACATGTAGGCGGCGCTGCATTTTTTGCTTTGATCATCGACGTGTAGAGGTAGATTCATGCCCAAGTATAAATGACAGTTCTAAAAGGTATGCTATTCACGTCGATGCATTAATATTAGTGATCGTTATGAACTTTTTCAGATTTTGTATGAAATTTGAAATGATTATACATTTTAGAGGTTCGGGTTTATGTTTCGGAGAACATAGGACTTTGTTCGCGTCGGTCTTATTTGACATTATTCGACTATCAGTTTAGATGAAATGGAAATATCTGATGTGGTAAAACCCCTTTAGACTGGTTGGCTGAAGTTTATCTTGCTACAAATAACAATTATGTCAAATCGGTGGAAAATAATAACCTTAAAACATAAAATAGTAAAATTGCTATATAAATGATCTGAAAATTCAACTGATAAAATACAATTTAAACTTAAAAGTCGGTAAATCACAACAGCCTCAGCTTTTATTAGCTCTCAAAATTTATACCTATAATATAATCGTAGACTAACAAACATAACACGTCGAACAAATTTTTAATAAAATCATCGTCTGGATGATTTCAGTAATTTACGTTAGTAACACTAGCACCATCTGCTGTCGTGAACGCGCTGCGTCATGTATTTTGACATCAGCGCCAGCGTTACTGCATGTGTCAAAGGGGGAACTACAAAATATGTGTGAGATTGCATGACACGACGACCTTTCGCGCGATGACTGTTATTCGATTGAAAATTTGAAACGAACGTTTTTTGTGGCGATGGAGCTAGGTTCCAGTGTTACGTCTGTTAGTCTGTGATATAATCAATTTTCGACCTGCAACATCTAACAAATGTATCCCAGGGTCTCCCTTTCCTACTAAAAATTCCCATCTCATGTAACATTTATGAAAGCACGTAGAGTTCTTTGCGGTTCTCTTAAGTAAATGTTGGACTAACATTCCTTTTCCGTTCCCCAACAGTTGCAAGGACGCGGCCATGGCGGTAACAGTTCTCTGGATACATCTGACCTTTGTTTAGTAACATTTTATTAGATCCCAAATTTCATGTTGCTGCTCAAGAACGGAGGTAATTTGCTCTCGTAAACAGAGTATTGTTGCTAGCACCAACTACGAAGTTGTGCAGCTGTTTATGCTATGCTATGCTATATCACTCGGTCCTGAGCTGCTGTCGTCCAGTCGACTCTAACATCTATAACGCAGGCATTTTCGTCGACAACACACATCCAAAGAGCGCGGGTCTTCCAGATAGTCGATTGTCTCTATCGGGATTATTGCTAGAAAAATACTTTCAATAGTTACTTGTAATTTCTCCGGCATTCTAGGTACATGCCCAGGTAATCCTAATACACTCCAAGGTTCATGCGTTAGCGCTAAACACCATTTTCCAGTTTGCCACCAGAGATTAAACGGCCTCGTTTAGTGTACGTGCTTTATGACGATAGTATGCCACCGGGAGAATCAGTGTTTTATAGAGTGCTTGTTTTGCACGGATTTGCAACCCGCGGGACTTAAACTGCTTATGCAATACACAAATACCAACCACCATGTAAGTATTTCGTTTTGGCAAAGTTTGTGACAAGCCCTATTCTCGCAGCTTTCTTTTGAGAGGTTCAAAGCCCTCTTCCTCCGCTCTACGGGTAATATCGATGATGACGATATCGTCCGCAAAATCTCGAAGCATAAAAGATTTCGTTATAATGGTGCAACTTCACTACAGCCAGCCCTCCTTTTGTGCTATACATACTTCCAATGCGATGTTGAACATCCAAGTAACAAAAAAGGTTATATCAAACATTTAATGCGCTCTTTTGGCTGTATTAAGCACTATAAAACTTTGATAAAACCAATATTGTAACTCGGGCAATAAGAATGACAGCCTGTCACTCTACTTCAAACAATCTAACGTCATGGAAGGTCTGTTATCTCATCGGCTGCTCTGACGCCTAATGTGGAACCATCAAGGATGGCACGAATTAGACTAATTAGTTTTATTAGAAAACCATGTTCAACCGTAACCTGCCAAAACATTTCTCTTAACTGAGTCGTACGCTGCCTTGAAGACTATGAACAGATGATGAATCAGCAAACTAAATTCTAAATAAGAAATTAATCGAGTATGGCGAACACCACATTGGCATTAGCCCTCTTTTTGCTTTAACGCCAACATTGCAGTAGATGTGGCACTTGAATAAAGTGTCCTACTGCCAGAATTCACATTCACTCGTATTCGACCACCACACCTCCTGAATTGCTGTGATCTCCACATTCACCCTCCGCAGCTCTCCTGCTAGAATACCCGCGTGTGCTAGTTCGACCAGAGTCTTTGCATTCCAAATACCAAGTGTTTCGCCTAGTTCTATGCCGGTTATTCCGCTCTGTATTATTATCTGGGTTGTTCGTAGTAGTTCATAATCATATTAGGACGGTCTCACGACGGGGCTGTTGTCTTAAATATAACCGCATTTCATGATTCAGCCACTCGCTCTGGATCAGACGCTGTTGTACGCCGCTCCTAATATAGGCACACAACCGCGTACGCCTCACCTCCTTAGTCAGCATACGACAAAAATTTCCACCGGGGGTTAGTTATCCAATCTTCGTTAAGGTGATTTGTAACCCGATCGATAGTTGCTAAACAGAAGTGAATGGCCACAATGAGGCTTCCAGTGACACGTATCCAACCATTTACCATCCTTGGGAGTGTGCAGACCTTACTAAATTAAGCAATACTTCATTTTTCTAAAACAATCTACAGGGTATCACCGTGAAAGTGATACACTTTATTTAAGCCTTAAAAATAAAACAGATGGATAGTTCTTCCCTGATTCTTTTTTATGATCATGGTAGAGTAACAAAGTTACAGTTGAATCAGTTTAATTTAAACCTTTCGCCTTTGCAAAGTCATGTGTTTCACTTCACCCAGCTCTTCTAGCGGGCCGTTCAAATGTGCTGATGACACTCGGTAAATTTTTGTTGCTTCACTTCTGAACAACCAATTCAATGCCCTATGCACTGATGCTGAATCTTGTTGAATTTTTGTTGCTTCACTTCTGAACAACCAATTCAATGCCTTATGCACTGATGCTTAATCTTGTTAAAAGCAAAAGCTTTCTTCTCCAAATAATTCCTTGGCAGCAATTGTCTTTTACGTCGTGCTGTGCCGTGTCGTGCGACAGCTTTCCTCTGCTGGAAATTGCTTCCCAAACCATCAAAGCTGAAGCAATCTAGGATCATTCCACTGCTCTTTTATCGGTTAGAATATCACGAAGACATATTCCATACTTCACTACCAACCCTAATTAACCCTCAACCGAGATTACTTTAAATAAATTCAATACTTTTTATTGTTATTTGGAAACTTGATCAAATTTGATTGAGTTTTGACTGAGTTAGAAGAATTTTTCGAAAATATGAAAAATTGCACCGGGCATGCAAGGGTTAACTTTGACAGGTATGTGAATCATGCAAAAGTTGCGTTTAAGGACACGTTAACATTGCCTTGTGTTGTGAGAGCAATTACTTTTGATTAGTATTTTTTATCACGAATTCTCAGGTGATCAATTTCACCCCATTCCACGGTAGTTGATATTTAAACGAACGAGAGATTCACCCCGATGTCGGCACGGTAAAAAGTTTTTGTCAGTGCATGCTGTATGAGGGCTAGAATAGAATGAAAAAGATAAAAATATTGTACTCTGAATGCTCTTATTATTCTCCTTCACACAGTTCTGGCACATTTTCCGAGGTCTGGCAACAACTCATGTGAGGTTCTAGTTGCTACCGATAGCACACACTGGAGTATTCTCAACTCAAGCTACTTCTTGTTCTTGCTCACCGTCTTCCTTGCCCGCATTCGCTCACTAGGTCATATGCATACACGCGCGCCTACTCTTTTCTCGCGTGTACTCCCCTACTCGTGAGCACAACCAGCCGAAGACAATCGTTTCAAGATGCGCTGCGATGGTTGCGGAGAGACTAAAAAAAAAATATTTCAAACAGGGTAACGGACTACTTCGGTAGCGGTTTAATTCGACTGGTTTTGCATTAGACTGCTGTAAAAAACACAGGAGGGTTGTGTGCAAAGCCACGACCGCGAGTTAAAGTAGAATACTTTTACACAGCTCTACTTACGGCTGCACATTAACCTACGGCCGGGCGAAACGGTTCACGCCGCTTTTCGCGTTTAGCCTGGCAGAGGCCTAATGTGCACGGCCAACACAATAGAAAGGTGTTTTCACATTGAAAATTAGACACGGCTTTACTGGAGTAAGTGTTGGCAAATGCATCTACCGCTAATACCGCCGCTATCGTACGAAAACGCTTCGTTTCATGTGGGGAATAATATAAACAACGAAAAATGACGCGCGTCTAAGCACACCCGAACTGTTTCGCCATGCCGCTTCCATTTACTTCCTTATAACATCCGCCTCATGGAAGTACCGGCTGCACCTACCGCTGAGGCTGTTACCATACTGCTACTGGTACCCAAAACTATTAACTCTTCAATATAAGTGTTTTATTTGTCCTCAAAAGAACAATTTTTCAATTCCATATCGGATATAATGCAATCGCAGCTCTGTAATATTACCGACAGTAATATTCTTCTGAACAAAATGATCCAACTTTTCCATTAGAGGAAGTGCCGGCTGATGTACGGAAAAAATCTCGCCCGATCGCTCGCGTTGGCGTTCGTTCTCAGGCAGAGGCCTGAGACGTGGTGACCAACCACAGGGCAAGTGATTTGTTTGATTTGAAGGCAGCCACAGGCGCAACCCGCTGATACATTCTGTTACCGCTGAGTGCTGATATCTGCTGCTGCTGCTGCTGTCAACGTTGTGGACGGTCCATCCAGCTCACCTTCCGACTGATGAATGTAGCTAGTTTTCCCAGAAACACTCTTTTATAGCCGAAGGGTGCTACGAAATAGGCCACGCCCTATCAGTTCAGTTGTTGCATTCCCTAATGTTCTTCAGACAAATTATTCCACAATTCGCATTTGATTTTTGTATCCAGCGAATAAACACCGATGGTGCTCTCACACACGCAACGGTTTTAACCCGTATCTTATTGCGGTTTGTAACATCAAGCGATTTCGTTTGCTCGCTGTTGCGTGTTGCATCATGTTGCAACTTGGCAGCTGGGAGACGATGAAATTCTGTACATGCTGATTGATTGAATCGACTTCATATTAGCTCTGCATAGTCGAACTAACTGCTTTTGTGAATGCGTTCTAACAGGGCAGTTTATTATTCAATGTCGGTTATGCTGATCGCAGCCTTTGCGCTGCTTCTACAGTGGGGGGTTTACTAAATAAAGTAAAAATTAGACAACTACAACAGAATTTGATTGCATCCCGCACAGAATGTCTGCTTGTGTTGATGCCAGAAAATTATTAACCTTCAATTATTTGTTTATTTGCCTTGAAAAAAGCATTTTGCGGTACAAAATCGTTAATGATTACAACTTTTGAGCTGCCCTAACATTGGGGGAATTAAGATACACGGACAACATGCACTGTGGAAGCTATTTTGCATTCAGTAAATACGACGGGTGCGACAGATTTAAATTGCTAGGATGCAACACAGAATGCTTGTTTGCGTTGACAAAAAATATTAACTTTCAATGACTTGTTTGTTTGCCTTGAAAAAGGCATTTTGATTTCCAAAATTGGATTTCCTGATGGCAATCTTCATGCTGCCCCAACACGGGGGGAATAATGGCTGTCTGGCGACACACGCTGAGAAAACCCGCGCTGCTCCTGAGACGTGGTGACCAACCACAGGGCTAGTGCTGCTGCTAAGGAAGGACTACTGCTGTTGTCGCTGTCTAGAACTATTATGAGCGGCTCCGGCTGAAATAGGCTCTTATATAGACCAAATAGCATGTTTTCAATTGCAAGGTATATGATCCTGTCGACCGTGCTTGGGAAGCAAGCATATAACGACCAATCAGAGGTCGAATTTTTCGTTTTGCCAAGGCTTGACTATTTTCACTAGTACAATAGTGTGAATAATTAAATTACAATTATCTTATTTTGGGAAGAATCTTAGAAGATTTTCCAATCTATTGCTGCAAGAACGAAGGAAATCCATAGAATACTAACCGATTTATTAGCATTTGAAATTGGACATATTTTTCACTTTTTTCGGTTTTAGATTTTCATTTCACATCCCTATGTAGCCGAACTTCCTGAGAGAAGTATTCTACTTCAAAAACTTACCAAAGCAGTCCGATACCCTTCACGTCCCAGTATGCGATACTCCACAGATTCTCCGCTCACTTTCGGCTGTCGGTGCACGTAGCAAAACAGGGTATATTAAGAAAGCATTTTCGGTTGCGAGCACGTTTTTTCGAGCACTCCACCTAGTTGAGCAATTTTAGTCGAGTACTCCTACTCGCAAACAGGAACTCGCACACTCTTTCATAGTGGCTGAGTAGCGAGACAAAAGAGTTTTTGCGTGCCAGTGCAGCAGCAGTAGCTACTCAAGCCGGTACATGAAGAAGAAAGACCGCGATGTCACCGCTGTAGTTCGCACACTCCTGTTCCTGCTTGAGTAAAACCATGTCATTTTCCTCGTATCGTTCGATTGTCATATACACAAATAATCTGTTTAAATTCAGATTGACAGCTTCCTTCTGGTCGTTCATTCCAACAGCATACAAAGTCTTGAATTGTTTTTTTATATTTTTTATTTTATTCATTAAGACTTTATTTGTCAGGTGAATTATACCAAATATCAATATAAATATTTGAATCCATTGCAATTTTCTTCTGAAAAAAGTTAAACATTACCTTTATCACTTACAAGAAAAAAGGCACACAAATATGTGTATCACTTTCACGGTGACACCCTGTAGACAAGCATTTGAAATGAGATGTAGGTTTTGAACTTTGTTTCCTATATTGATAAATCGAAATAATGACAAGATTTAGAGAAAAGTGGTCAAACGAAAAATTTTAGAAAATGAACGGAATATGCGTTGAAAAATGTTGAAAAAAAACGAACAATGAATAAATTGAAAAATTAATTTAAAAAACGAAAAGTGGTTTGAAAAACCAATGATTGTCTTGGTTGTACTTTAAATTAAAATTTCTAGATAGATAGTTTAGTTGCCTTGAGCTTTTCTGTACACATAAAAAATGAACTATCAAGGAAAAAAGTAATAGTATTTTACATGATTTTTGATGCTGAACGCCCATATATCTCATGGACAAGACGGTAATGACAAGACGTAGAGAGAAGTTTCGAAGAGATGATTCATAAGGTAACTGCCTGAATTTTCATTTATAATTTTTAAGTCATTGAGGTAGGACCTCAACTACCCTAATTTTCGTACAAGACATCAGTTTCTAGTAAACTCCAACAGCAAATCATTTTATTGACTGTGAATGTAGATTGTCATGCAAGCTATACTTCTGAGATATCAAATAAATTTCGGCATAAAAAATCAAACATAAGTTAACCTGTTGGATGGAGGATGCCGCAGTAAGCAGTTAAAGTTGGTCACACGTAATTAGTTTATTCGTTTTCTTCGTTGCCAAGCAGTTACGTTATAATCATAGCTTATGCTTTCCAAAATTGTTCTACATTGATATATCTAACAGTCTCCTAGTAGTTAATTTTGAGGATTTGTTTTTGTTTTTGTGCACCGAAAAAAAAAGATTATTTATACTCGAAGAATCATGGTTTGCTAGCTATGCAGCATTCAAGTTGATGCTCTACCAATTTAGAACTGGGAGACGGGTCAGAATTCGTGAAACTTATCACTGTAAACCGAGATGCCTAATTTTTTCAGACAAATATTAAAAATATCTCCAGTTTCACCGAAAACTTGAGTCACCAATTTTTAGTGAATTTGAGCTATTTTTATGTTGTTATTAGCATTCTTTCACATTCTTTAGAAATATTACATGGAATTTGATAAATATTTCGCAGCGTTTCATCATAGGTTAAAGTTTATGATTCTTTCGAGGGAAAATTCATTTTTTTCAGAAGTAATTATCTTTAAAACCGTGTTGAAAAATTATGTTCTGAGCCACTGAAAATTTTGTGAAAAATCTCAAGTGTTTTTGACATAATTTCAAAACTTTCCTGAAAGTTTCGAGTCGATGTTAGTTTTTGTTCAAAATATATTGAGCTTCAAAGCTGGTGCCGCGGTGCATTTTCAAGCAAGAAACAAGCATATATGTATTGCCATTGACAACCCCAGTTTCAGTTTACAAACCTTGCAGAGTTTCTGCAAATAACTGAAAATAGAGTTGCCAATATTAGTATTAGCACGCTTGCTTCTTGTTTGACAACGCGTTGCGGCAGCAACTTTGAAACCCAATATCTTCTGAACAAAAAATATATAACTAATAATAGTAATATAATAAAGAAAACAAAATAAGACCCAGAAGTAATTAAGTTTTTCTTTCTTGACAAAACGAGTTAGCGAGATCCGCAAAAAGTTACAAGTCCTAATGCACGTTTTATCCTGAGACATTAAATACTAGTGAATTATAACCACAAACAATTATTTTTAAAGCACGTTTTCTTTCAAGACATCAATTTGAAATACCCTTTAACAGCATGTTGTACCACTAACTGAAACACAATAGGATTGGGCGATCTTCAAGGAAAAATAGATTTTTAGGATCCATTCAGTTGAACAGTCTTAGGATGCATCAGAAAAAACCGGAGCTGCAGGATCGATCTCTGTTGAATCGATCTTTTAAAGCATTTTTTCTGCGGCGCTGTGAAAGTCACCGAACCAAGCTCAATTTTTTTTATTGATTTAGGTATTAACACCAGTGTACGTGAGAATGAATAATCCATCATTCATGAAGAAGCGAAATCATTTAAATAGTTCATAAGGATATTATAAGGCCTATTACAGCTGTGACCACGAAGTGACCACGAAAAAGCACAAACTTGGACACGACAATCACAGATTTTGCTCAAAGTTGGGAGAATTATTTATCTACTGTCACTTTAGAAAAATCCCAAATTTGGTGTCGATTGGAATACCCCCAGCTCTGTGGGACCCCCCTGTTTATTGCAAAGTCACACATTTTTTGTTAAAAATCTCTTTTTTCTTTTTCTTACAATTCATAGACGTAAGATGTCTGAAAAATACAGATAGATGATTTTTGAAGAAAATAAACCAAGGAATCCACAAAAAATATGAGTTTTGACCGGAAGTGTTTCCAGACAAATTATTTTTGTATTTGAAAACTAAATTTACATTTTTCGGCAAATGCAGCCATTTTTATTTGAAATTTGATAATTTCATCGTCTTCCTTGGAAAATTTTACATAAGAAACAACTATCATCCGAGGTAGTATGGGCCTTTCTGTTGTTGCAAAGTTGCAAACTTCGTAATTATTTTTTTTACAATTTGTAGACGTAAGACACCCGGAAAATGGTGCTAGGTGAATTTTGAAGAAAATAAACCAAGGAATCCAGCAAAAATATTATTTTGACCGAAGTGTTGCCAAATAGATTATTGTTGTATTTTAAAACTAAATTTGCATTTTTCGGTCAATGCAGCTAATTTTATTTCAAATTTGATGGTTTCATCGTATTTCTTGGAAAATTTTACGTAAGAAACACTTATCACCCCGTGGTAATATGAGCCAATCTCGAGATATAGCATTTTTGGGATTTTTCCAAAGAGATAGTAGATTTATTCAGCGGAGCGTTATATTGCATGAGGCAAACATGTAGAATTGCGTTACATGGGGGTGGGTGGGTATTGAAAATTGCCGAATTCCGTGTTATGTAATATATGAATGGTTCCTATGCTAAATGTCAGGTTTCCATTGTCTTGCTTCCACATAATAATAAAAGAAAAAAGCAATTCATATGATACATACTGCATTTACAAATCACCTCACATAATATAGTAAGGGAACATCCAAAAATGACGTAGCATTCTATGGGGGAGAGGGGGTTCGCAGCTTCGCGACGAAATGTGACGAGGGGGAGGATGGTAGGTCAAGCCAAGCAACGTAGCAAATATGAAATTAAGAAAAAAATTGGATTTGTTGCTAATTGTTGCTAATTGTTTTTTTATCGCTGTTTTGTTTGTTTAGGGTCATTTTTATTTTCTTGTTCATTTTTGATACAGAATATGTTTTTGATAATAAAATTTGCAGAAAAAAGATGTCTAGGAGGAAGGGGATAGTTATAAAGCTACGTAATTATCTAGAGGGGAGTCTGACTTTGTGACGAAATGCTTCGAAAGGGGAGGAGGGGTTCAAAAAAACCTAAAAAAAAAGCTACGCCATTTATGCATGCTCTCTAATTACCGTACTATTCTTTTCCCTACAAAAAGAAAAAAATATATTCACAATATTTTTATAGTTATTTAGGGTATCGAACGTTATCGGCAGGTTTTTACCACTGCCAAAGACGTTCGATACCTTGCTCATTTCGCACTGAGACTTGGAGAAAATTTGCCTTCACTCGGAGACTTGGCCTTAGGACAGTTGAATTATTATTCATCAAACTCTACAGTTACATATGCGGTGGCACTGATGAGCTACGTTTTCATATTGCTTATGATGGTCACGCACTGTGTATGATGCTGACTTTGTTTTGGCAAATTTATTGTACTAAAATTTATTCACACGACATATTAAAATGTTTCGGGAACGACGGTTATAGTTAGACATCACAGCAGTATTTTAAACTCAGACTCGCAACAGCGAAAAATACTGTTGCGTGACCGAAAGTGTAACACCTCTTGTTATCTGCTTTTATCCGACACGAGAACAGTTTAATTATCTGTCTTCCAAATCTAGTTTTCATACATTTATATTATATACTAAATAAAATCATTTGCATTCTGCAAAACTGAGAAAATGACATAATTGGAAAATAAGGCGGGGGCACTTACAACATGGGTCAAAGATAAACATCGAGAACAGAAAGTGAGCTCGTGATTGGTTATTCGCTGCTTTTCCATTTGATTTTGAGTTAATTGATTCACTGGTTTGCAATTGAAAAGATAAGCCAATTGTTATACCGAAAGTCTGGGGAAATTTTTAGCTATCGCTCTCCCACAAAAGAAAGACGTAGTTCTGCGTCAAAAAAGCTGCTTTAACTTGTTTTTCGCAGATTCTCTGAACAATTTGATGTTACTGTAATAAGCTCTTAGATGATTTTTTAACTGTAAATTTCTTTACATGACTTATACAAAACAATAATTCTTTGCTACAAAAAACAATTCTTTGTTTGTGCTCTCAATTTAATTTGAATTTATTAAATCGAATCAGCAAAATAAACAGAACGGAAAGAAACAAATATACTGCCTAAGCTTCAGATTTTAACGAACAGAGCAAATCTTCTAGCGGTAAGAAACAGATCGACGTCGTTCTGCTGGAATAATGTGACACAATAAACGAATTTCTATCTAATAACCTGCAGCTCTTGCTCTTTTTGCAATTCACAACTTATGGTATGCAAAAGAATGCTACGATGAGCAAAATAGCCATAATTCACTTGCTAGAATTTTTTTTTCTGTGGCTCTAATGAAAAAATACGGATTATAGTTTTCACCAATTTCAATGTGGTTCTCCTTTCCAAAAGCTTCCGGAACAACGAGAGCAAAAGAGGCGTTCAGCCTTTTTATCATCCCGGCTGAAGTTGGCACCATAGAGTTTCTCATAAAACTGCAAATATTTGTCTAGTTAGGGTGAAATATGTGGGAATTCTCAGATTTTTTTTTGCTCTGCTAGGTAGCTAAACGAAAAGAGAAAAAATCGGGCCACAATCCCACCAGGGAGGAACGTGATATGGTTTCAATGCATTTTCACCCTCCACCGGCACCATCCGGTGTTCGCCGCTTCTCGTTCCTCGATAACAGTTATTTTTTCCCGCTGCACCAAACGGTCAAAGAACATGACCAAAAGTGACCAGAAAGTCGCCGACGATTCTCCCGCTTCCTTTTCGGGGGGTAAATTTTCCAAATACCACAAAATCACTGCTGCTGTCAGCTTGTTTGGAATCTTATAAATATGTTTTCTTCCGGACTTTGGGTTTAGGTTTTTTTTTTCTTGTCTCGAATGGTTAAAGTTGGCTTCGTTGAGGGAGTTTGGCAATAGAAGACGGAAAAGTTGGAAAAGATCTGCTTTCATCCCCCTAGTTTTGCAAAATCGGATCAACCTGGCTGTCGATGTGTCGATAGCATCGAGGGGGAATGGGGACGGCTGAGGTCGGATGTTACATGGTCGATTTGCACATTCGCTATGGTCGACGGTTGGTCGGTCGGTAAGGAGGGATTTTTCAGGTTTGAATGATTTATGGTTGTTTAATAATCTGAGGATGTTGAAGGAATCGCGTTGCTGTAGATAGGAGGAAATTTTTCAAGGATAAAAGTTAAACAACATAAATTCGGTCAAATGTGAGAAATGCTTTTATTCGATAGTTAGTACACCGTTTTGTAAAAATGATTTCAAGTTCATTACAATTAATTTCAATGTTTAATTCAATCAGCTTTAGCATCGGTATCAACACATTTTTCATTCTACTAATGACTATGCAAGCAGGGTAAACAATCAGATTATGCTCATTTTCATTCTTTCAACTCTTTTTCACAGACTCTCGGAAAATTCGTTTACCTTATAGCAAAAGGATTTGTTTGCGTGTCGAGACTCCTGCGGTTTTCGTTGCCCTGGAATGCCATTGAATGCATTTAATTCGATGATTTATTTGCCTCGAATCCGAACCAAATGGACCATTCAAACGATTCTAGCCCCGATGGGAGAGGGAATGGTGTGACCTAACCTCAGCTGAGTATGATGTCGGAATGTATAGATTTGGTACGAGAGATAGTGGACCATATCTGAAATAGCAACGGAATATATTTAAAATTTCGCTTAGCCGAAACAACAAATTTATTGCACGGACGTCTGTCCCAAGATAACGGGGGACTGCGTGTTTCGAGTTACCCCCCGGAAAGATCAGTAGCTGATGGGGAAAAGTTGTTTGTCTTGGGAGGAAGCAATCAATTCAGAAACGGCCGAAAGATGAAGGCGTTAGCTATTATTGTAAGGGTTGTTGCTGTCTCTGAGTCTTGAGTTCCCTCGCCTCGGCCAAACGCTACTGATCGGAATGGCACGTTTCGGAGATACATAAATTATATTTCGCTGTGAGAACCTATTGCAAATGAAAACAATCTGTGAATGTAAATGGCAAGTAAGGGCAATAAATTATTTCTGGATTGGACACAGAATGTATCCAAAATGAAATGATATTCGATTCAATTAATATTTCGTAAAATTCTATTCTGTTCAATGATTATAATTGTAATGCAGAAAATGATGGTAAAAATTTTATTGTTTCTGCTTCTTTTGTGAACTTTTGTTTTTTTATTCCAAAATCAAATCCGTACATTTTTTTTATTCCAGTGCTAAAAGAATGCCCTTTCGAAGTCAAGAAATTCTTTTCGTCCAACTAAAAGCAAACGTCTGACATCTAAACGCCACGTGAAAAAAGAACTCCACAAATGCACTAACCAGCTCCAGACCAACGTTGCAACTGCAAGGCTGTTTGTTCAAAGCAAAACACAAAGGGGGCCAAACAAAAATATTTGCCATTTTTTCTACGTCGTGCCATTTCGTAATGGCTGCGAAAAAAACTAACCAACCCTCGCTCGGGATCTTGCGGCATGTAGTGCAAAATTGAATTGAATGAAATAATTTTGAATTATTTTATTGGCCTGCCACATGAAAGGTCGTCGGAACGCCGTTGCTGCATTTCAAGCCGAACGGTAAAATGGGGGATAATCTACCTACCGTCGTCACCTGGAGGATCGGGGAATCGGAAGGAGGAATTACGGCGCGTTCATTTATTCACTTTGCACATGCACAATTGCACCCCTGCGTTTTTGTTTTTGGTGTGGTCACCGCCCGTAATTCGATAATGGAGGATGATGAATGCATTCATACGCAGAGTGGACACGCAACCACAGCGGGCGCCATGTTTGTTCGAGGGAATTACTTTCGAAGGGGTTTCAAGTGTCAAGGATGACAGTACCTGTAGTCATTTAGTAAAACATTACCCCTTTGGGATGGTGTCAAATATATTATATGTTTTTCGAATCAATCAAGTACAATACATGCGAAACTTCGATGCGTATTATTAAAAAAAGCAACACAAGAGAGCAATTAAAAAGGAATTAAATGCTTTGATATGGTTTATACAATTTTTTAATAATCCTTCTAGTTATTTTTGGTTTGTTTCTTCTAGTTATTTTTGGTTGACGAAAGTACCTCATCATTATTAAAACAGTAGTTTCATAAAAAGATTTATATAAATCATGATCAATAATCCTATTGTGAAGATAGAAAAAAAATCAATCATTCAATAAACGTGAAAAGGATTGATATCGAAAGGTTATTCATATTTACAACATCTGGACTGTTTTAATCAAATTTTATTCACAGCTTTCTGAATGTTTTTTAGAGTAAAAAGTTGAAATTTCAAACACAAAATATTGCTCAAATTTCCAAAAAATACAGCTTTATTTTCTGAGAATTCATGAAAAATTATATCACTCGAATAAATATATGAATTTATCAATGAAGGCAGATAATGTAAAGAGCATTTGACGAGCATTCAATTATTTTTACCGTTGCAGGGCAATGTATTTTTTTAAATAGCAGAACAGTTAATAAAAAAACAATATATTCTTTTGAATTAGCTTGAGCTTGAACGACCGTACATTTCGTAGTTGCTCCTCCGCGGTGAACCTGAGCTAATGAAGTTGCACCCAGAACCAAGATTGCCAATTTGGGATCAATTTACAATCTTCAATGGACAACAATTCTGTAGCTTCCGCTTTGTATAGATCGATAACGGCGCCGGCTACGTCCTCTTTTCCTCTGTAACTCTAACGAAGCTAACGGAAAGAAAGGTCACCGTCGTCAGTGACGGTTTTTTATACGTTTACCCTTCCCTACGCCTATATCTAGACTCTACTGCTCTTCTTTACCGAACCTTCTTAGTAACTTTGCCAAGTGTCGGCAATTTTAACTGCCTGGAGAGGTATTCATTCAACGGTGAGTGGCTTTTTTTCTAGAATTTAGCGTGAGGAAAGGGTCAAGTAGGGAGATGAAAAAAGCTTGAGAATAAACCCATGCGTGACATCGTCCCTCTGTAAATTTGTATTGGGTTCCAGGACATTGTGGCATAGGTGGGAATGAAAAGGCAGACGAACTTGCAAAACAAGGATCTAACTCACAGTTTATCGGCCCAGAACCTTTCTGCGGTATATCAAACTGTGCAGAGAAAATGGAGCTTAAACGCTGGAAGGAACATAAGGTGATAACCAACTGGTTGAATGTCAAAAAGTGTTTCCAATCTAAAAGCTTTATAACACCAAACGAGAATCATTCGAAAAAGCTCCTAGAGCACAACAAAAGAGCTCTTTGTACATACGTTACTAGGGTTACTAGGCCGTAACAGGGCACTGTCCGAGTAGATCTCATTTAAAGAACATTGGCCGGGTTCAGGATGATATCTGTCGCTTTTGTAATACGGAAAGCGAGACATCGGAACATCTGCTATGCAGTTGTGGTGCGTTATTTAAACGCAGATCAAGGTTTCTTGGCAGTGGCTGTTTACAGCCCAAAGAGATTTGGTCTTTGAATCCTGGGAAGGTGGTTGGCTTCATAAACCATGTTTCACCTGACTGGGAGCGTGTCGGTGCAGGTGCTTGATCACTCAACAATAGTGGTCATTGTATTTTACAAGGGGACACGTATAGCAATTGACTGGGATATATTACAAAAGTTCACATCAATGGACAACGTATTGCTAATTCCCTAACAAAAAAAAAGTCCCTCTGACATTGAACGGCCTGATTCTTCTCAGATTCGAACTGACCATTCGCTTGTCAAAGCGGACTCTGTAACCTTGAGGCTAGTAGCTTGCCTACATCAGAAGTAACTTTGAATGAAAGCATTTATTAGATACCTAGTTATATCCACAGGTTTCTGATCGTTTTGAAGGGAAAAAGTTTAATTTAAAAAAAAAATAAAGTTGTGGCATGCTCATAACTCTAACCATATAACCGCGCATAACTCTACAAAGGTACAACTGATTTGAGTTGGCTTTGTTTTGTTGTGTTCATGTTTGTCCAAAAACAATTGTTACTGCAAGTTACCTTACCAATTGTTACATTACCAATCAAACGAGAACCGTGGTGGCTCTGCTGTGTCAAGAAGTTGTCACCATGCTGCTCGGTTGTAGGCTATGTTTCGCCAGTTACCCAGGCGGCTCATCGCCCGAAAGTCTCCTTTGACCTATTGACTTTCGCCAGGTGTGTAATGGAGTTATCTCCAAGCAGCGCGTGCAGCTCCGTCATCAGTCAGTACTCCACCGTAGATAATGCGCAGCATCTTCCGTTCGAAGTCCTCCGCGAGACCTACCGATATTATCAGGGTTTAGTACAGCGTCAACTTCGTGCGTCGATGCACTCGATTCGATTGAGGTGTCTTCCAAAGTGAAAAAAGGCACGATTTCCGGCTTGAAATAGAAATCATCGCATGTGGACGGTTGTCCTCGTCAGTGTTGATAATTATTGAGTTAATGTGCTGTAGTTCCGGGAATTTCAAGGGATTGTAGAAGTTTCGCGAGGATGCAGGTCCCTCAGCTAATGCTCCCTCGCCTGCTCGTTTTCCTGAGTTGAGGAACAAGTAGGACAACTGCGAAGTGAATATCCCTTTTCACCTCCACGGTAGCAGAACATTACCGCTTGGGGTTTTGGACAATCCATGAATCGATGGCCCCTGATTTTGTGGTGTCATTTGATGGTGTGGTTGTGGCTGTTGTGTTGCAGTTTCTATTGCTCGCGTTCATTGTTGCTGTTGCTGTGCAAACTGTTGACGACGAAACCCTTGATCTGTGTTGCGATGTTGGTCTCGCTTTTCAAAACGTACTCTGAGTGCGTTTACTTGGTGACAGAGGTTTTCCAACTGGTGCGACCACGTCTGCTCCTCTGCGATCTCAGACTGTCTAGAACCATTTTCTAAATTGTTGCTCACAAAGTCCTGCGAATCATCTGTGGCCTCTATTGCATGCACCCTACCGAACCGCGGGGCCGGACCATACACTCGCTCTTTTGTGGAACTGTCGGCGTGGCGAAGTTCGGTTCAAGCAAAGCGTAATGCGGAATCGGTGTCCTGCTAGGGCGATTAAGTAGCACTTTCGTTTCATCGTACTCGTTGCAGATCTCTGCCATTTCTGGGAGAGTTCGAGCTCGCGCTGATGCGACAATTGATGCATACTCCGTGTTCATATTTTTGACATTGGGGGATGTATAAACCGAAAGAGGGTACAAATGTCCCGATAGAATTTCGCGAAAGACTCATTTGCTCCTTGGTAACGAGAGTTGGCTTCGTTGCGCAGAATCTGTGCATAGCTACTGGGTGGAAATTCCCGACGAATCTGCTCCTTAAAGATCTCAAGGATCCTTCCGTGAAAGCCCTTCCGTACCAATCGAGTGCATCATCCTGCAGAAGGTGCTTGATTGATTTTAAAAGCAGCTCATCTGCTACACCTTCGGATAATGCAAAGCATTCTACCCGATCGAGAAACGTGTTCAACGACGTCGTGTCTCTTTGTCGTCAAAATTTAAAGGACCAATTGTGAATAGCTTTTGGGTTCCTAGGCGCTCTTATTGATAGCGATCTCGTTGTAGAAGATAATTCAGCAGCTCGTCGCGAAGACGATTAAAATCAAGGGAGTCGTCTCTTCTATCTCCAATATGTGGTGCGTTTTCCCGGTAATCATGCTCCTCCGACGAAACAAATCCTGCCGATCCGCTTCTCCGCCTGTTTCTCCTGTTTGTCAGCGTTTCTTGATATACCGGTGGTGGGCTTTCAGAAATTCCGAAAATCGAGTTGAAATTCTGTTCGAGCGACGCATCCGCCAGTCGATTGTGAGCATCTAACCTTGGATTCCAAAGCGGTGGCTGCGTAGTGGATGTTCGCCCTCGCCCGCGGCTTCTTGTCAGCGGCGACGATGATGTCGATGATTTCGTTTTCTTTCCTTGTAGGGCCTGTCGTGTTAGCTGTATTGTCCTGTTGCCAACTGTTCCCTTCAACACACCCAACCTTAGCGATGGCCCCTGCCGATTTTGCAGTGGTTGCACCTTGTGGTGAGCCTATCAGCTCCTGCTGCCGTGTGCTATCATGTATTCGCGGCAATGGTCTTGTCTCACTCGTTTCGTTTGCTTGCACTGAACGTCCACTGTAATTAGCTGACTGAACTAAATTTGACAGATTTAACGCTTCATAAACACTGCAAATAATTGAGTTCTTCTTCACTCAAACGTAATGTGTCAATCTCCATTTTGAAATGCGTCTTTTAAAGCCAAATCATCTTATATTAAATACAAAATAACTTTTTGCCAAACTAGGTTTACAAAATTCTATTGGTTCGAATTTAGTTGGTTGCCAATGTAATATCAAAAGCTTTCGGCTGCTCAACACAACAAAACGAGATCAAGTAATTTGTCACATGTTTATTCCCACTCTTCTATCGCTTCCTGCTTCTTCTCACCCTTCTCTTCTCACCCTGCTTCTTCCTTCACTCTACTCCGGCATGCCTTTCTACTCGTCTCTCATCTTATTATGTACTTATTCTTAAAACCATTTACTCACAGCAGTGCTACGTTGTTTACTGTCCAGGAGGCCGTTCCATGTCTTTGCGTAGTCCGTTTCCGGCTCGCTATCCAGCGGGATTCCTCAATTCGCGGGAAAGCTTCTTTCGTCCTCGCGTGTTCGCGTGAACACCTCCAAAGCCGGTATCAAAATTGAGCAAAAGAAGCCTAAGAGAACAAAGTCAACATCAGCTCGATTCCTTATCGTAATCGCTGTTTTTTTCAACTCACCCACTTTGAGTTTTGAACGAGCCAATTTTGAACGGTAAATAATGCTGCAAGCGTTATTACGATTGCTAGCAAAAAAGTCGCAATAGGTCACACCTTCCCAATATTCAACATTGGGTATTGTTAACTCTACACAATCTGCACGAAAATAACCAATCGTGCATATGGCAACACTACAATACTCTCTCGCCAATGCTCTCTGGAAAGAGCGATCGGACATCGAATAAGATTAGAGCGACTTCCAAACTTGCTGCCAACGAAGGTGGAATTGCAGCCAAGATAAGGCACGTGAAATAATAAATTTATTAAGGTGATTAATACAAATCCCGGAACCGGCACCGGAAAAGATTTGTCTCCGTCCTGGGGCAAATTCATCAGCGTTGAATTTCTGCAAGGTGAGGTATCTGAATTCATGGGCCTAAAGCACCACATAATTCGCCATCTTCCCAGATCGGCCACGCGGCGACAGCCTCAAACGATACGGTACCCAAACGATCAGAAGTGCACCAGAAAACGTGCGACAACAAGACATCATGAAGGCGACAAGATTTAACTATCGCGTGGGCAAACCGTTTAAGTCCCTCAAAGACAAGAGACGACCGACGATCGCATCTGCAAGGGCTCTTCACGGAGGTAACTTACTCACACCTCCAGGTTCTAAGCACAGTCGTAACTCATTCCCGTAACGTTTCTCAGGGCCTTTTAATTAGGCAGTTTAGATTTTCCTCGCTCCGGGTGACGTTAAAGGGTGGTAGTGCAGCGGAAACCATCCATTCCCGGTAGGGAAGCAAGCACGCGCGGACAGAAGCGATAGGTAGCGGTCAATATGCAAAGGTGAATAGGCCACGCACTGTCACGAAGCTTGAGCGACGAAGTGGTGCAGTAGACAACGAGGGCTGAAGGAGCATGCGAGTCAACCAAGTCCCAAGGAATCGGGACAAGTAACGTAGAATTGCCAGGCGAAGCAGATTCGCGGGTGTTCTTATAAAGTGCCGTCAACCAAGCGCTTTCGACAAAAGCGCGAGCAGAAAACAGCACAGTACGTTAAATTCGAGATCACTAGTAACCCAAGCAACAATTGAAACATAATAAAAAAATAAATTGTGATCATTTGTTGCACTAATGAAATTCCGAGGTTTTAAGAAACATTTTTTGTTACTACGATGAAATTGTAAAGAAACAAGCAACAACTAAAGTTGCATCGCTGCTTCAAAAATCTTCACACCAACAACGTAATTCGCGAGGTTAGATTTGTTGTTGAAACGTATAAACGGCATTTAAAAACCTAACCTTCACTGAATAGATCTAGTGGGTGGAGCATATAGGTTGCCAACGTGATGCTTGCGAGATACAAAAAACAAACACACAAAAATACTTCTAAAAGTTGCTGTCATGTTCTGAAGCCATGTAACAGCAACTTTTGCTCGATCGTTCGCCTTATATTTGTTTTTGAGATGAGGTTATTTACTGCGTTGTAACTCTTTGGTGCTTGGACTAGAAGTCGTCCAAAAAGTGTGGGTCTCTAAACGATATGATAAATTGCTTTGAATTTCATTATCACGCTAAGGTACTGATGAATTGAAGAAGCAAAATTAAAAACTGGTAATGACGATTGCATTGGCATGATAAGGGAAGCAATATTTAAAACTGAGCCATGAACTTGCAATGCAGCATTTACCATGTTGTTATAAAATTCCATGCATAAGTTCATACACATTGCGGTTTCATTCTTGAAACTTGTGTTGAAACAACGAAAATGTTGCAATTGGCTCCACCTCCTGCGCTTTTTTTGTGATTGTATATGAAACTGAGATGTAACTGCAACTTAATTTCGCATAAGAATTTGTTGCTGTGATGCACAAAGTTCATTATCGAAACAAATTTTGCTGCTTGGGAAGGTAGGGTAGCATGTAAGGTAGTTCGAGAATAATCACCAAATATAAAATGTCAAACGCATGATTTAGCTTTTTTTATGCGAGTGGAGCACCTTTAAGGCGAGAGATATTAGCGCGATCTATTTGAGTGTACAGAAAACGAGTAATAGCGTTTTCTGGTCGACTGTCTTCATTTCCAAGCCTGATGATTGCAACAAATAGCTTCAAGTGAAAATGCTGCCATGAGCTGGCAATTCTAACCTTCAATCTGAAAACTCACATCCTGCTTCAGTTGGAGGAAAGTTCACTCCGTGCAGTGTGCGCAATTGTCTTTTAGTTGTTTGTTCCGTTGATTTCGATTTACTTGAGACACGTCCACTTCCCCAGTAACGTGCGATTATCTCAGTGTATACGTTGATTCTCCGAAATTCGATTCACTTGAACCTGAACCTGAACGTGCGATTGTCTTTTGCTTGCCAAATATGTGCTCTAATCCCGGAAGAGTGCGATGACGTTTGACGGCCTCCCGTTTGATGACGAAATTTATTGCTGGTATTTCTTTTTCAAGAAGATCAGGAGAGTTCAGTTGGGTGTACAATGTTGTTTTTATGACACCACTCATACACTGTGCTAAATCATGATTGCTTTTTGCAAAATATTTATTATCTACGCTACAATGCCTCTACGCTTGTGTTCTTGTCGGCGGTCACCAAATAGCTTGTCATTTCTTCTCAGAGATTAACTATCTTGTAGGCGAGTTTCTTTAACTGCGAAAACAACTGCTCTCACACTGGTGGACAAAGTGACGCACTTGCTTGAAGAGAGCAGCAAATCGTGTGTATCTGAGTAGCTGAGTAGAATCTGAAGTATCTGAGTAGAAATGTCTCTCCAAAGAGATAATAAACTGGTATCTGCTTTCTCATACGAAAGGACATCACTCTCAATAACTACACAACAGAGTTCATTGCAGTGCTTTTAGTTATCTAATATATCAAATGAATGGAGCATCTAGGTAGAAAATTAGATTGCGTTATCTGCTTTGCATCTCGAAACTGAAAAAAAAATTGGTATGGATGGCTGGATTCATATTCATCAAATTAAGTTCCCAATCGAGGGACACTATGCCAATCACCCCGAACCTATTCTAAGCAGTTTGCATCTGTTTTGCAGGAGACTTTCTACAGCACCCACAATACCCGAAGTGGTGCCAGAATGCAAATTTGGTTTACTTTTTTCGATTGATGTTTATTCAAAGATTTTTCTGTGTTGAACGATATTTTCTATATTTGTAAGACAGAGTTTTAGTTCTCGCCATTTAAATTGTCAAAATGTAGGAGTTTAAAGCCTGTTTTATCCGACGGATTAAAAAAAGCGCCACTGCTTAAGCCGTTCCCTACCCTAGGATGTGAATGATTCTCCTTTGCAAAATCCTCTTGTATCTTAAAAACGTATGCGCACATCTTTGTTATGGACCAAAGCTCACTTTGGAGTAAAAATGTTCGCAGTATTCCTTAGCCTCATGTTCTGATTCTAGTTCACAAACACCCAAATCACACATATAATAACGATGCAACGCATACATATATAATCTATTAAACATAACAAGTTTGGCTGAGAAAATCAGATTCGAAATATTTTTTGTTATTTTGTTAGCAATGGTATAGCCTACCAAAATGGAAAATGCCAAATTTTGCGTTACGTGATATGCGAGTGTTCCCCGAGCTCTTGTAAAAATCAGTTTTGGTTTAAAATACCTTGTAAAGATTGTAAGGATGTATGTTAACACAATCATATATTTTCCTTATCGCAAAATCATTGTTCCAAAATATCATTTAGTAACATAACCTGATATTTTAAAGGCTAGGGTTGTACCATTGTACCTTTTAGATTTCCTTCACGGAAAATAAATATTGTGTTCCGCAGTTAGTTAAATCACGATTATATATTTTGGGTTGCGATGGGCCCACTTTTCTGAAGTTCACTCGTTTGTAAACATTTCAGACATTTTTCGCGTGAATGGATAAACCAAAAATTTAACTGAGAGTGTTATTTGTTTGAAGTGCTGATGATGATCTAAAAAATTTATCATTCGTAATCTACATGCTTTCTATTGAATACAACGACGAATTTATTTTAATCGAAAATACCGTACAAAGTATTCAATAATATTTAACAAGTGAGATATATCAGTAGGTATCATTGCTTATCAAATTTCGTTTTCATTGATGCAATGAAGAGCAATGAAGGTATAATGATGCACGATGCTCTGAGAGAGATATTTAGTGACGCGGGCGATTTTTAGAACAATATACGGTGATCGGTTTAATATTTCTAAAATTTGCAAGAAACAATATCCTGTTCACTTTTGGATTTCCATTCAACCACATTGAAAACGTATGACCAGCTTTGAAGAGCATGAATAACTTGCATCATGAACATTCGCTACAAAACATAGTGACGTTTGTACAGAACTGTGAATTCGATTTATACGAACGATCCAAGGTAACCTTGGAATTGAATGAAGAAGCTCTCCATTGAAACGTATGTTAAATTTAATTTTTCATCATTTTCAACTTTTTCAGTACATTTTCCCAACTGTTTTGCTTGTAAACCCAACGCAGCCAACGACGAACAAACCAAAAAAAGAATCATGCAAATCCACCAAGCCGTTCCCGAGGTATGCGATCGCACACGACTAGAAATTTTTATCAAGTAGATGAGAAAATATATCAAACGGTTTGCTTCGTGTTCATCATGGCCCAAGAAAAAGTAGGAACGAATGAGTGTGAGTATCATCGATGACAGCCGCAGCCGATCAGCAGGCTGTCAACAGTGCAGGCCAACTGCCAAGTATAGATGACAGTTGTAAAAGGTATGCTATTCACGTCGATGCATTAGTATTAGTGATCGTCATGAACTTTTTCCAATTTTGTATGAAATTTGAAATGATTTTGCATTTTAAACTAAACTTATAAAACATACTTTCCTGAAAAGTTATAGAAATGATGTTGAAACATGTTTTGTTTGTGGGGAATACATAAACATGCTGCGGTTTAGGTAGAATATGCTGTTTTTCATCAATGTGCCGGTAACCTCTTTGCACTTTTTGTTTTTTTCTTGTACTCTAATAGCGCTTCTAAATAGAGTCGCTTATGTTTCATACAGTAACAAAAGTCATGAGCTATGACAATGACTAAGATTTTGCGCCAACTATTAGAAATATAGCATTTTTATATATTTTATTTCGACATATTGTCGCAATTTTTCACACTAAATCTAAAATAATATCAATTTCTAGTGTGTTTCAGCTGGAGATTCACTCTCCAACTAAAAAAATCAGATATAAAACAACATAAAACGAGAAATTTCCAAAAATGTTCTGAATTCCATACAAAACGCGAAATTTTTCATAACGAGATTTGTTTGTGTGCGTGGATAGACAAAAATGTAGCATACCTTGTAGAACTGTCATCATACTTGGGGCCAACAGGACATCCTCAAAATAAATATAACTTGGCTGTCATGTCTGAACGAACCTGATACATGCGCAAGAATGAGCTGTCGTGTGCAACACAAGACAGCTTCGTTACCTGTGTAAGCTTTAACTGTATGTAAGCTCTCATGAATAGCTTATTCATGAGACTGTTAGAGTTTTGAACGAGCCAATTTTGAACGGTAAATAATGCTGCAAGCGTTATTACGATTGCTAGCAAAAAAGTCGCAATAGGTCACACCTTCCCAATATTCAACATTGGGTATTGTTAACTCTACACAATCTGCACGAAAATAACCAATCGTGCATATGGCAACACTACAATACTCTCTCGCCAATGCTCTCTGGAAAGAGCGATCGGACATCGAATAAGATTAGAGCGACTTCCAAACTTGCTGCCAACGAAGGTGGAATTGCAGCCAAGATAAGGCACGTGAAATAATAAATTTATTAAGGTGATTAATACAAATCCCGGAACCGGCACCGGAAAAGATTTGTCTCCGTCCTGGGGCAAATTCATCAGCGTTGAATTTCTGCAAGGTGAGGTATCTGAATTCATGGGCCTAAAGCACCACATAATTCGCCATCTTCCCAGATCGGCCACGCGGCGACAGCCTCAAACGATACGGTACCCAAACGATCAGAAGTGCACCAGAAAACGTGCGACAACAAGACATCATGAAGGCGACAAGATTTAACTATCGCGTGGGCAAACCGTTTAAGTCCCTCAAAGACAAGAGACGACCGACGATCGCATCTGCAAGGGCTCTTCACGGAGGTAACTTACTCACACCTCCAGGTTCTAAGCACAGTCGTAACTCATTCCCGTAACGTTTCTCAGGGCCTTTTAATTAGGCAGTTTAGATTTTCCTCGCTCCGGGTGACGTTAAAGGGTGGTAGTGCAGCGGAAACCATCCATTCCCGGTAGGGAAGCAAGCACGCGCGGACAGAAGCGATAGGTAGCGGTCAATATGCAAAGGTGAATAGGCCACGCACTGTCACGAAGCTTGAGCGACGAAGTGGTGCAGTAGACAACGAGGGCTGAAGGAGCATGCGAGTCAACCAAGTCCCAAGGAATCGGGACAAGTAACGTAGAATTGCCAGGCGAAGCAGATTCGCGGGTGTTCTTATAAAGTGCCGTCAACCAAGCGCTTTCGACAAAAGCGCGAGCAGAAAACAGCACAGTACGTTAAATTCGAGATCACTAGTAACCCAAGCAACAATTGAAACATAATAAAAAAATAAATTGTGATCATTTGTTGCACTAATGAAATTCCGAGGTTTTAAGAAACATTTTTTGTTACTACGATGAAATTGTAAAGAAACAAGCAACAACTAAAGTTGCATCGCTGCTTCAAAAATCTTCACACCAACAACGTAATTCGCGAGGTTAGATTTGTTGTTGAAACGTATAAACGGCATTTAAAAACCTAACCTTCACTGAATAGATCTAGTGGGTGGAGCATATAGGTTGCCAACGTGATGCTTGCGAGATACAAAAAACAAACACACAAAAATACTTCTAAAAGTTGCTGTCATGTTCTGAAGCCATGTAACAGCAACTTTTGCTCGATCGTTCGCCTTATATTTGTTTTTGAGATGAGGTTATTTACTGCGTTGTAACTCTTTGGTGCTTGGACTAGAAGTCGTCCAAAAAGTGTGGGTCTCTAAACGATATGATAAATTGCTTTGAATTTCATTATCACGCTAAGGTACTGATGAATTGAAGAAGCAAAATTAAAAACTGGTAATGACGATTGCATTGGCATGATAAGGGAAGCAATATTTAAAACTGAGCCATGAACTTGCAATGCAGCATTTACCATGTTGTTATAAAATTCCATGCATAAGTTCATACACATTGCGGTTTCATTCTTGAAACTTGTGTTGAAACAACGAAAATGTTGCAATTGGCTCCACCTCCTGCGCTTTTTTTGTGATTGTATATGAAACTGAGATGTAACTGCAACTTAATTTCGCATAAGAATTTGTTGCTGTGATGCACAAAGTTCATTATCGAAACAAATTTTGCTGCTTGGGAAGGTAGGGTAGCATGTAAGGTAGTTCGAGAATAATCACCAAATATAAAATGTCAAACGCATGATTTAGCTTTTTTTATGCGAGTGGAGCACCTTTAAGGCGAGAGATATTAGCGCGATCTATTTGAGTGTACAGAAAACGAGTAATAGCGTTTTCTGGTCGACTGTCTTCATTTCCAAGCCTGATGATTGCAACAAATAGCTTCAAGTGAAAATGCTGCCATGAGCTGGCAATTCTAACCTTCAATCTGAAAACTCACATCCTGCTTCAGTTGGAGGAAAGTTCACTCCGTGCAGTGTGCGCAATTGTCTTTTAGTTGTTTGTTCCGTTGATTTCGATTTACTTGAGACACGTCCACTTCCCCAGTAACGTGCGATTATCTCAGTGTATACGTTGATTCTCCGAAATTCGATTCACTTGAACCTGAACCTGAACGTGCGATTGTCTTTTGCTTGCCAAATATGTGCTCTAATCCCGGAAGAGTGCGATGACGTTTGACGGCCTCCCGTTTGATGACGAAATTTATTGCTGGTATTTCTTTTTCAAGAAGATCAGGAGAGTTCAGTTGGGTGTACAATGTTGTTTTTATGACACCACTCATACACTGTGCTAAATCATGATTGCTTTTTGCAAAATATTTATTATCGACGCTACAATGCCTCTACGCTTGTGTTCTTGTCGGCGGTCACCAAATAGCTTGTCATTTCTTCTCAGAGATTAACTATCTTGTAGGCGAGTTTCTTTAACTGCGAAAACAACTGCTCTCACACTGGTGGACAAAGTGACGCACTTGCTTGAAGAGAGCAGCAAATCGTGTGTATCTGAGTAGCTGAGTAGAATCTGAAGTATCTGAGTAGAAATGTCTCTCCAAAGAGATAATAAACTGGTATCTGCTTTCTCATACGAAAGGACATCACTCTCAATAACTACACAACAGAGTTCATTGCAGTGCTTTTAGTTATCTAATATATCAAATGAATGGAGCATCTAGGTAGAAAATTAGATTGCGTTATCTGCTTTGCATCTCGAAACTGAAAAAAAAATTGGTATGGATGGCTGGATTCATATTCATCAAATTAAGTTCCCAATCGAGGGACACTATGCCAATCACCCCGAACCTATTCTAAGCAGTTTGCATCTGTTTTGCAGGAGACTTTCTACAGCACCCACAATACCCGAAGTGGTGCCAGAATGCAAATTTGGTTTACTTTTTTCGATTGATGTTTATTCAAAGATTTTTCTGTGTTGAACGATATTTTCTATATTTGTAAGACAGAGTTTTAGTTCTCGCCATTTAAATTGTCAAAATGTAGGAGTTTAAAGCCTGTTTTATCCGACGGATTAAAAAAAGCGCCACTGCTTAAGCCGTTCCCTACCCTAGGATGTGAATGATTCTCCTTTGCAAAATCCTCTTGTATCTTAAAAACGTATGCGCACATCTTTGTTATGGACCAAAGCTCACTTTGGAGTAAAAATGTTCGCAGTATTCCTTAGCCTCATGTTCTGATTCTAGTTCACAAACACCCAAATCACACATATAATAACGATGCAACGCATACATATATAATCTATTAAACATAACAAGTTTGGCTGAGAAAATCAGATTCGAAATATTTTTTGTTATTTTGTTAGCAATGGTATAGCCTACCAAAATGGAAAATGCCAAATTTTGCGTTACGTGATATGCGAGTGTTCCCCGAGCTCTTGTAAAAATCAGTTTTGGTTTAAAATACCTTGTAAAGATTGTAAGGATGTATGTTAACACAATCATATATTTTCCTTATCGCAAAATCATTGTTCCAAAATATCATTTAGTAACATAACCTGATATTTTAAAGGCTAGGGTTGTACCATTGTACCTTTTAGATTTCCTTCACGGAAAATAAATATTGTGTTCCGCAGTTAGTTAAATCACGATTATATATTTTGGGTTGCGATGGGCCCACTTTTCTGAAGTTCACTCGTTTGTAAACATTTCAGACATTTTTCGCGTGAATGGATAAACCAAAAATTTAACTGAGAGTGTTATTTGTTTGAAGTGCTGATGATGATCTAAAAAATTTATCATTCGTAATCTACATGCTTTCTATTGAATACAACGACGAATTTATTTTAATCGAAAATACCGTACAAAGTATTCAATAATATTTAACAAGTGAGATATATCAGTAGGTATCATTGCTTATCAAATTTCGTTTTCATTGATGCAATGAAGAGCAATGAAGGTATAATGATGCACGATGCTCTGAGAGAGATATTTAGTGACGCGGGCGATTTTTAGAACAATATACGGTGATCGGTTTAATATTTCTAAAATTTGCAAGAAACAATATCCTGTTCACTTTTGGATTTCCATTCAACCACATTGAAAACGTATGACCAGCTTTGAAGAGCATGAATAACTTGCATCATGAACATTCGCTACAAAACATAGTGACGTTTGTACAGAACTGTGAATTCGATTTATACGAACGATCCAAGGTAACCTTGGAATTGAATGAAGAAGCTCTCCATTGAAACGTATGTTAAATTTAATTTTTCATCATTTTCAACTTTTTCAGTACATTTTCCCAACTGTTTTGCTTGTAAACCCAACGCAGCCAACGACGAACAAACCAAAAAAAGAATCATGCAAATCCACCAAGCCGTTCCCGAGGTATGCGATCGCACACGACTAGAAATTTTTATCAAGTAGATAAGAAAATATATCAAACGGTTTGCTTCGTGTTCATCATGGCCCAAGAAAAAGTAGGAACGAATGAGTGTGAGTATCATCGATGACAGCCGCAGCCGATCAGCAGGCTGTCAACAGTGCAGGCCAACTGCCAAGTATAGATGACAGTTGTAAAAGGTATGCTATTCACGTCGATGCATTAGTATTAGTGATCGTCATGAACTTTTTCCAATTTTGTATGAAATTTGAAATGATTTTGCATTTTAAACTAAACTTATAAAACATACTTTCCTGAAAAGTTATAGAAATGATGTTGAAACATGTTTTGTTTGTGGGGAATACATAAACATGCTGCGGTTTAGGTAGAATATGCTGTTTTTCATCAATGTGCCGGTAACCTCTTTGCACTTTTTGTTTTTTTCTTGTACTCTAATAGCGCTTCTAAATAGAGTCGCTTATGTTTCATACAGTAACAAAAGTCATGAGCTATGACAATGAATAAGATTTTGCGCCAACTATTAGAAATATAGCATTTTTATATATTTTATTTCGACATATTGTCGCAATTTTTCACACTAAATCTAAAATAATATCAATTTCTAGTGTGTTTCAGCTGGAGATTCACTCTCCAACTAAAAAAATCAGATATAAAACAACATAAAACGAGAAATTTCCAAAAATGTTCTGAATTCCATACAAAACGCGAAATTTTTCATAACGAGATTTGTTTGTGTGCGTGGATAGACAAAAATGTAGCATACCTTGTAGAACTGTCATCATACTTGGGGCCAACAGGACATCCTCAAAATAAATATAACTTGGCTGTCATGTCTGAACGAACCTGATACATGCGCAAGAATGAGCTGTCGTGTGCAACACAAGACAGCTTCGTTACCTGTGTAAGCTTTAACTGTATGTAAGCTCTCATGAATAGCTTATTCATGAGACTGTTAGAGCAGAAAAAGCGAACAGTCGTCAATATAGTGTCACACCGCAGTCTTTTTCCGTAGTCTGCTTCTGTGTATTCTCACTAGAATGATTCTCCACTCTTGTTTCGCTCATCGTGGTGTAAGCAACAACTTTATTATTTTTTTGTGAGCGACGGAAAGACAGCACAAAAGCAAAAAGTGTAGTGCAAAAAATTGTGAGCAGTGAATATTCACTCTGCTTTTCCCACAAGCCTGATCTCCATTGACTTTGAATACACGAACTTGGCAAGCACCTCAAGCTTATCGCCATGTACAGAGACTTGTGTTGTATTCCCGACAGTTCTGTGAGACTTGTTGGATTGAAAAGATCTGGTCCATGGTGACGCGGGCTCCCATAAAATCTTTCTGGACCAATCCACCTGGTTAAAGGTGATAGACGATGGAACAGGATTTGCGTGAGTATTTTGTAGGCGGCATTGATAAACGAGGTGCCGCGGAAGCAGCGGTACTCCAGCTTTTCGCTTGGTCTGGCATCTTTTTCTGCTCCCAAATCCTGGAAATGAAACAATGCAGCGCGGTACTCAGCCCATTACTACCATGCTTATAGAGCTCACTAAGCAGTCCGTCTTTGCCGACTGCTTTGTTGGTCTTCAGCTTCCTGATCTCACTACAAACTTTACGAACATCGGGGGATAGTACCCGGTCATCGGCTACTGGAACTCCTATGTCAATTCCTGCTCCGTTACTGCTTACTGTATTACCATTTAGGTGTCCATAGAAGTACTCCTACCCCCTGTCGACCACCTTCCTACTATTCGCCCTGGACAACCTTCTTATAGAATAATGAAAAGTACTGTTGGTTAAACTAAGTTGTCAAACTAAGCTCTCCCTCCTCTCTTCATTGGTATAGTTACCTCCAGGAACTAAGAATAAAAAAATATGCTTGTGTCTTTAAAATGTATTTTCATTCATTTTTAAACCATCTTATTTAAACTTAATAAATTTAAATTTAAACTTTATACATTTATTTCGACTTAATAAATTGATTAGGATCCCTCCCAATTGGTCTCGATGTACGATGCTGACCTAACAAACCAGTCGTCGTAGGTTCGAATCTCGGCTTGAGAGAGACTGTTAGTGTAGGATCGCAGCGATAGCCCCGCAATTGTCCTATACACTCAACAGTTGGCTGCGAGGTCTGTGTATAATAAACAGAGAAGATCGAGTTCCAAGTCGGAATGTAGCAGACATTGTCTACTAAGAAAAATAAATTACTGTTGAGCACCAAAATTTCTCTAGCTCGATAAGCAAAAGCGAACAGTTACAGTGCAAAAGTGTAGTTCTGGTGTAGCTTAACCGCAAACACGAATTTGACATTATATACGGTAGGATCTGCTATTGAGGTTATAGTATGTAGTAGCCCCCGCGTGGCGAACTACGAATTTTCAAAGGCAGAAAGAAATAGTTAATGCGTTACCTTTGAAAACATTATCTTATATTTGCATCACTTTAGCAAATATGAGGATATGTTTTCACAGGTGACGCATTAACATTACCGAGCACTGTGCATTCGAAAATTGGAAGTCGACCACGTCGTGGCTTGAAGTCGGCCATTTATGGCTCACGCACACATTTCCACCTTAAATAGAGCATGTTTGTGCAGTTTAATTAAATCACTAAGTTATTTATCTAAGATGTCGACTCAATTGACCAGGCAACGCTGCTCACAGCAGATTATTGAATTGTCTTCTAACGGGGCTGATGCAAATTTTTCAAAAATGCTTTACCTTCTAGACATCAAAACAGTCTAGGCTCAAACATTAGAAAACCTATTGGGAACTATTTTCGAAGAAAGTGGGTTAAATTTGACGTTTAAGGTAAATAAAAAACTAATAAAGCCAAACAAAAACTTTGTAACTAAATATACAATTGATTCCAAAACAAGAATAACTTTCAGGAATATCGAAAATGGTCGCCCTATGTTGCATGGAGTTGCGCAGGTTAGTAACCAAACAGTTCAAATGTAGTTTAAATATGAAAAAATGTCTGTTTCATGCTAAACGTGAAGAAACTAACAATAAGTTCATGATTAGGTAAAATGAATAGAATCATTGCAGTCAGTATGAGGTCGACAAGAATGCCAAAATAAGAACAAAGCTCCTGAATCCATCCGATTTAATCACACAACACTGCGATCCGAGGAGTACGTACACTTTAATGATGCAGTAAGTTCGGAAGGAAACGTCAACAACACTGGTCGGTTGACAATTATTCTACCTACATATATAGTAAGTCCAAGGCACATGCATGAATATACTCAAGACGCGATAACGTACGTGAGAAATTTTGGACGTCCAGACTTATTCATTACTTTTACTTGCAACCCGAAGTGAACAGGGTTTGAAATACAACCTCCTCTATCGGACAATTTACCGATCTGCTGTCAGAATTTGAATAAAACTGATGTCTCGAAGGAAAACATGTCGACACAGGCAATAGCACCGCATCGAGCTATGTACAAGGTATATACAAAATTATTGAGACAGGCAAAATTTCGCCATTTTTAAAATGGTTATAACGAACAATTCATTAATTTTGACGCAACAGGTTTCAGTTTACTGGAAAATTTTGCGATCTTTGGGTACTATTGAACTCGAAATAAGTTTTATTGGCATAAAACCAAAATAAAACAAGATGCCGGAAAAAGCTCAACGCGTTGCAAAACGTAACATTACGACTTACGGCAACATTATGGGATAGGGGTGCAAATTGAAATATGAAAAATATCGAGTGTCACGCAAATTGTCTAATTACCAATGCTCATAACTCAATCAGTTTTCAACGAATTGCCTTCATTCTTTCCGTTTTGAATTCCAAGATGGTGATCTCCGATTTCCGGAAAACAGTCCAAGTGACCAAATACCACTAAGTGAGTGTGTTTCCGGAATCAGGATAAAGCCCAGAAACCTGAAATCGACTTCCAGACGCAATTTTGGAATCCATAGTTGTAAATTTCGGTCCCTGAAAATCAGTATAAAATGACCAGATACCAACTATTATGGGTGTTTCCGGAATCAAAAGTATGCTCAGTGTCCGGAAATCATCTCCAAACGCCAGTTAGATATTTAGGAATTTAGGATGGTTCAAAAATAGCCTGAACAGCCTGAACATCGTCTAATATGAGTATTTCTGGAGCCGGGATGATATCCAGAGACCATAAAACAAACCTAGGTGTTATTTTGAATCTTTTCAAGGCCATCACATTATTTCTAGAGTTATTCTACAGGCATTCCTTATTATAACGTAACTTTTTTTTTTCAACCCGTCATGTTATACCGGGTCATATTTTTTACCATAAAATTTATCAGAAATATTACAAGGTGTACAGCCCTAGGGTTGTATGAAATGGTGACGTGGAACTAAACACTGTAATTAGAAGGATTTTTAGTTACGAAGGTAACAGAATCTGCAGACAGCAACAATTCGTTTGTTCTGTGGTTTAAGTATTTTTTATACGCAGCCTCCCCATAACATCCCCATAGCAACACTCGAAAGAACTTCGATTACACTTAACGATATTGTGTAGTGTTTTTTTGTGTGAACAATATTTATTTAACAAGGCACAAGCGTGTCGTTGTTATTGTAGCAGCACCAAGAATTTCTCGCAATGCGTCTGAATCAGAATCAACTCTATTTCCTCATAAACCAAATCAAACCATACCTACGTTATCATAATACATGATTTTGTCTTATTTAGTTCTGATCAAATTAAATTTATTACATAAATCTTATCATGGAAATAATTTCGAAGCCGTTACATAGGTTCACTCATAGGAAAACATAAGAAGATATGTTGAACAAAATAATCAACAAGTTCCAGCGAAAAATCATAACAATCAACATTACACATTACATTACAAAAAAGTTAAAGTTCGAAATGATTAATTTCTGTTTTTTGTTTGACAATTTTTTTTTTCATTTGCCAACAATTACATTCACTGTTTTACGAAGACAGCTAATATACGTAAGAATATTGTTTGTAAAGTTGAAAACAAAAACATATCATCTAACAATGTTGAAATGTGAACAAATGTTATGAATATATCCTAGTGAATCGACAAAATATTCAGAAGCATTCACTGGCTCTTAAAATCCTATGACCGTTGCAAAAATGCTCAATTCTTGTTGAGTAGTTTATTTTTTTTTAATATTCATTTTTTTAATATTCATGAGATAAACTTTTAATCACTATCAATGCAGCAGCATTGCACTTTTTCCTTGATCCCACGGAAATAGAAGTCGTGTACCACTGCAATGATAGACGATGAGAGACCAGCGGCGATCTGCTCCACATAATATGTATATTATACTGTACGGTATTGTTGCTTTTACCAGCATGTTTTCTTTCAAGACATCAGTTTTTATTGTGCTCAGACAGCAGGTTTAGAAATTGTTCAAATAAAAGGCTTATTTCAAAATTTTCGAAAGATCTTTACCTTCGAGACTTCAAAGTAGTCTAAGTTCATGAAAGCAAACTTAAATTGACCTTTTTAAGTTTAGTAAAGCGGGCAATGTATGCAGTTTGCAAGGATGCGAAAATGAACGGGAATAGAAGGTGTGACTTTTAGGCTTAGAAAAAAAAAATTTCCCGTCTGGACGAGGGAAAAAATTTTTCTAAGCCTAAAAGTCACACCTTCTATTCCCGTTCATTTTCGCATCCTTGCAAACTGCATACATTGCCCGCTTTACTAAACTTAAAATGTAAGTCATATGACAAAAATGAAATTAGTTCGTAAAGTTAAATTGACCTGTTGGGACGGGGAAACTCTGTCCATTTTTTTAATATTGAAACTGAAAATATCACAGGGAATGGTTGGTGTCCATTCACATCATCTGTGCTAGGAATGCTCGCGTGTGATTGGTTCATTGTTCGCGAAAATTTTCTTGTAACTTTTTATCAATTTTCACCGTTAAGCAGTGAAATAATAATGATGACTAGCGTATTATAAAATTGTTACACGTTTTATCTATTCAACAATATATTGGTATTTATTATCCATCATGTGGTTATGCTGTTATTATCGTTTGAAATCGGACGTTTGCCATTTTCGTTTCCCATTTTACAGAATGCATCCCAGTATAGAAAACAAAGACGTAGTCCCACGTAAAAAAACTTGTATGAATAATATTTTTAATTTAATAGTATTGTATTTTTCATTATTCATTTGTACTTTTTCTGTTACCGATTTTTTGTCACAACAGAAATTGTACCATGAAGTGGCAAACATCAAAAATATTTGAAAAATTTACAATACGTTTTATCTGCTTCCTTAGGTTCATTCTAGATTACCTTGAAGAGATTTCCCAGGCCATCCAGGCATTTTTAGATGCTCATTTTCAAACAATTTAATTCATTTCATCTGAATTAAAAAAAATACGTTTTATGGAGGAAACTATTGCGTAACATCGATTTACGTTATTACCTTGAAAAATTAATTTCAGAAAATGCTAAAAAATCAATCTGTAATAATTAGAGAAATATGTGAACTATCATCAGAATCAATTATTGATTTATGTTGACAAACTTTTTGCGTCATCCTAGAGCTTTTATAGAAATTCAGAACATGATTTATATTCAGGCTCGACTCAATTAATCAATTAATGCTTAGTAACTTGATCCAAAGTCATCTTCTCTACAACTTAACGGTCTGTTTCGTAATGGGCAATGTTTTCATTAATAATGTGACTGTTGTTGTTTTCACTGCCCCACTGACGCGTGTCCGAACGGATGGGTGAACCGGTTAACAAACCGACTAAGCCATATTCTCGCTCGCTGCCACACACGAGTCTCCGGAAAGACGGTTTGAGAAAGCAAATCCACATTCGGCTGCGGTTAATTCCAAAGGATCACGTTGTCCTGCAATCCATCCCTCAGAGCGTAATTGCTTTCCGTATGCAGAACGACGTTCTCATCTCAGATGCGTATGATTAAAATGTTTACCTTCGTCGACCTTTTTTCCGGGGGATTTTTTACATAAACCCGGGGGATTTTTTACTTTCGCAGTGTCATTTTCGAATTGCCAACTTTTTTGTAGCGTTAATTTCGGTGACCCGACATAACATCATTGTTGATATAAGTGACTTTAAACAAAACGGATAGAAACTTTAAAATACAACAGTATAATTAAATCTTATCCAATTCCGTGCAAACATGACAGGATATAAACACACTAGCATACTTACACGCAGTTCAGTGTAATAAAGCTGAAACATATCCTAAACAAACAGCAAATTCGACCCCGCAAGTAACATGATTGGGGTAAAAGTTGCTTTTTTTTCTGCACCAAGATACTGGTTTATATTTGGGATTTTCGGTAAGTAATGCGACGTTAGTATAGAAAACTTAGAGAAAAAAAATCTCACCGATCTGTTTTTAACAATTTAATAAACTTTTTGTTCGTCTTTTATTATTAACAGATATTTAATTTTATTATTTTCTTATGTAATTTCATTTACAAACATCGCAATTTCATCCACGCATTTCAGTATCGACCCCCCGTGTCATACGCTCTATACACCAACCAACCAAACACATTTAACCAAAATTACTTTAATGGATAATTTGTCTCCCGGTCTAAGCTATGCCCATCGCTCGCCACTTGTGGGGGTGGGCTTTGTGTTCCGTAGACAAATGAAAATTGTCTCCTTGTTTCTGTTGTTCTCCCTGTGAGCCGCTTCGGTTGTCATACCGAATACTAGAGCCATCCGTGATAATCCCTCCAGCTCACGCTGGCCCGGAGAATGTACGGAGGTGGAAAGTGGCCACTTGACGCTCGTCAATTTAGCTGCCACTGTAATAACATAATATCCCCCATCAGACGGGCGCGTTTGACGACGGATTGAGGATTTTGTCCAGCTGCAGTGGAGGCTGCTTCCCAGAGCTAAAGGAGCCAAGGATTAGGTGAGTGAGATAAATTGATTTGTATTTATTTCTGGTCGCTACTGGTACTTTTGTGCCTTGGGGGAAAGAGAAAAGGTTCACCAGGCGAAAAAATAGGTCCCGGGGATTTTTATCGTGACAGGTTTCACTAATGAAAGGTTGTCATTAGAGCCAAAATTAGAAACGTCAAACAAAGAACAGCTAGTGATCCGTCAAGCCTAACTATATGCAAATTTGGGTCTATTTTTCCTATTTCTCCGTTGTAAAGAATGCGATTTACAGTGGACAAATTTATTTGAGTGGCCATGTATAATTTGATTATTGTTTGACCGTCTCAAGCTTTACTATGTCATTTGAAACAACAGAACAACAGTAAGATACAGGGTAATTTTTTGCTTGAAATGAAAAATGGATTTGTTTTTTTTGCGACCGAATTTTTTCAATACAAACTATAAATAAATACGTGTGGAAGCAAATAAATCAGCAAAGTCTCATTGATATCGAGGACAGTCGCATCCAATCATTTTGTTATATGAACTAAAAATGACTTAGGAAAATTTTAACTCTTAGTAAATACCACCGCTGCGGCTAAACGTTCAGGCACTCTCACTAGTACCTCATCGATCCATTCGGAAATTTAATCTCCTCGAAGTCAAGCGAATCTCTCTCCGAATTCACAGTATTCCTTTCCCACATTCGTAACTAACAGCAAAATTCATCTCTGCAAGTTTGTGGCTCGTTGAAACGAATTTCCCTGAACTTCATGTCTTGACCTGAAGAAGACTCAAACAGCGAATTTGGAATGCGTATAACTTTGTGATATCTGTGCAGTGGATACATAAAAACACGAATCAAGTGGTGCATAAACTAAGATACATAAGCGTTTCATAAGACGCGATAGACATCGATATTTCGTGTGAGGTCATACGGAGTGTTAATCGATTGGCAAATTATCTATAAAATCAAAGAGCAGCCGTTGCCCAACCTGTGCTCTGGGGTGAATATGTATTGAGGCAAAACGAAGCTCTTAACCTTGTATTGGTCATTTGACACGCGACAATTCCGATGCTTGAAGCCGATGGGGGTTTAATACGGTAAAAATAATAGCACTTCTTAATCCCCAGAAGTACTCCTTCGTAAAATCATGAAAGTTAAGATCCATAGTTGAAGTGAGTCGAGTTTCACAGAAGCAAAATACGTCGAATTTGCATTTATTAATCAAAATTTTGAGTAAATCAATTTTATGGATGTTTTTTTTCCATGATGGTTAAGATCAAAAAATTGGTCGCAGTGATACCAATTTTTTGATCTTTTGTGACATATGCCCCTTTTTAGTTTTGCTAAGTCAGGATAACTTACCACTACTGGAAGTGGCCGTCATGATATGACCAATAGCATTAGTCCAGTCTGGTTTTACATTTCGCATGAAGCGATTAACCATACTGGGAGTTGTTCTCCAGATTTCAGAGGGTTCTAATAGCCTCCTATCGAAGAACTTATATCTTTTACTAATATTTGCCTGACATCGGCATAACAGGTGTTCCGAGTCTTCTTTTTCCATGCCACATAAGCATAAGTATCACCTTGAAGTTTTTTCATAACCTTCATGTGATAACGGCTCGGACAATGCTCTGTTATTAGACCAGTATATGTGCTTAGATCTTTCTTTGGATGCTCCAGTATTTTGCGAGTCACGAGAACTGTTCGGCGTGATGAACCTCTTTGACTGCCTACCGATGGAAGTGTTTGTCCAGTTGGACTCCACCTTCAAAATTCCCCATACTTTCAGCTCCATTCTGAGTGAAGAAGCGGATAAGCTACAGAAAGGTTCTGGTCCTATGAACTGATGAGACGATCCAAGTCTTGCAAGTTCATCGGCTTTTTCGTTTCCATCGTTTCAACAGTGACCAGGAACCCAATATACATTTTCTTGATTATTGCAACCCAGTATTAAAAGTGATTGAAAACACTCCCAAACAAGTTTTGATGTACATGTTGCAGACTTCAGAGCATTCAAAGCTGTTTGACTGTCGGACATGATGCAAATGTTTGAGTGTCTGTATTTCCTGCGTAGGCTTATAACAGAAAATTCTAGTAGCTTGGACTTCGGCTTGGAAGACGGTTGGCCATCGACCCATCGGTATTGATAGATCTACACCTGGGCCTGTTACTCCTGCTCCCACTCGATCGTTCATTTTTGAACCATCTGTGTAAAAAACAATAGATCCCGGACAGAGCTCCGGACCCCCGCGTTCCCAAACATCGCGCTCAGGCTTAACTATTCGAATCTTCTTTCAAAGTTGTATCTTTTCTCCATCTAGGTTACTAGGGGATAGATACGAATAGTTTTTAGAATATTTAGATGACCCGTTAGGTCACTTTCGAAGAGTCTCAAAAGTATTTTGATCCTTGAAGCACTCTTCTCTGCTTCTAATTGTATAAACTGATGCAGTGGAAGCATAAAGAGTAGAGCTTCGAATGCCTTGGTTGGTGTACTTCTCATTGTACCCGTTATTGAGAGAGTAGCTAGCCGTTGAAGTTTATCTATCTTATCTTGAGCACCTCTTTCCTTTGTTTTGGTCACCAGACCAGTGAAGCGTAGGTAATTCTGGGTCTTACAATAGCCGCATGAATCCAATGGACCATTTACGGTTTTAGTCCCCATTGTTTACCAAATGTTTTATTACATATCCATAGAGTATTTGTGGCTTTGCTCTAGATGCGTATTCCAGTTAAGTTTTTTGTCAAGGAGTACCCTGAGACATTTGGCGTTGTCTGAGAGTTCCAAAAGCTTACCTTTTCAATCTTATATTATTTAGCATAACTTTCCACCTTCGTGTAAATGGAACAATAGTAGTTTTTGAAGGATTTAAATTTAGACCTTCCCTATCGCACCACGAGGAAACAATGTTAAGGGCAGTTTGCATTCGGTAAGCGATTATAGCGTCATACTTGCCACGAACAGTTATGACTATATCATCAGCGAACCCAACTAATTCAAACCCTTCATCTATCATTTTTTTGAGAAGATCTTCAACTGTTAACGAGCACAATAGAGGAGATATCACTCCTTCTTGCGGGCATCTTTTTATTGCTTTTACACTTATGTACGAGCTTCCAAGGTTTGCTGATATTCCTCTTTCTGATAACATCTCGGTGATCCAATGAATAATGCAATTGTCGAGACCACGTTTCTCCATCGCCACGGTCATTGAGTCATGGGATGAATTATCAAATGCTCCTTCTATATCAAGTAACGCCGCAGTGAAATTTCTTTCGCTGCAAAAGATTTCTCTAGTTTTGTAACAATAGTATGAAGTGCTGTTATAGACGATATACCCTCCTGATATACAAATTGATGTTTGCTGAGAGAAGATTTAGAAAAATATGATGACTTGATTTGTTCACCGATTATTTTTTCCATTGTTTTGAGAAACACTGACGATAAGCTAATAGGCCTAAATGATTTTGGCGATGTGTTGTTCCTTTTATTGGCATTGGGTATGAAAACAACCCGTTCTTGTCGCCACGCTTTCGGAATAGAATTAGGCTTGACTGAAAGAGTTGTGTTAGAATAGGTATTCAAACTGCTTTCCCCTTCTGTAGTAGTACTGGATAAATCCAGTCCCTACCAAGTGACTTGAAGGGCTCAAAGGAGTCTATTTCTTTCGGTAAAAAATTGTTTGGCCAACGCATTTGTATCATCCCTGGTTATATCCAGCCCAGTCATCATATTCACTATTTCGTGAATTTCCGTCCTAGTTTCAAGAATTCCAGTTCTCGATGCAGATGTACTTCAGTCTACACTTGAGTCAATAATAGACCCGGGAAAATGTGTTCTCATCATTAGCTCCAATGTTTCGTTAGTAGACCTAGTATAAGAACCATCTCCTTTCTTCAAAGTACCTAGTTCATTTGAATGATTTTTTGCAAAGACTCTTTGCAGCCTGGCGGCTGCTGGAGTATTCATGATGTTTTCACAAGTATGCCTCCAGTAAGTCCTCTTTGATCTTCGAATTTACTTGTTATAGGCGGTGAGGGATTGTTTATATTCATCCCACTGTTGAGTTCGTTCGTTCGGTTGAATAATTTCCGGGTTTTTTCCGAAGTTTTTGTAAGGATTGATTCCACTAAGGTACCTCTCTGTTTGTAGAACGTATCTTTGTAGGACAGCAATCTAAGTATGATTGTTGGATCAAATTTGAGAGATGTTTTGATTTTCTTCCAGCTCTCTGTATGATTTGGAACATCCGTTCAAATCACCCATTAGTTTTGAGTTATATTGCTCGCAGCTTGTTTTCCTGGAATCTTTAATAAATTCAGTGTGTTGTTGATTAGCTTCGTAATCGAATAATATTTGCTTGTGGTCAGATAAGGATTCTTCATCTGATACATGCCAGTTTTTTATCCTACCGGAAATCGTCGGACTGCATAATGCTAAGTCAAGAGTTTCTTGTCTTATTGCATTTGCAAAAGTTGGTTTATCCCCTTTATTACATATATCTATCCCTTGTGATGATGAGAAGTCTAAAAGATATTCACCTCTAGTATTGATGTCTGTGCTGGCCCAAACCGTATGATGAGCTATTGCGTCACATCCTATTATAAAGGCTTTGTTTTGTTTCTTGCTATAAGAAACCAATTTTGCGACTTCTGGTGGAGGGATTTCGTCCACGTAACCTGGAAAGTGGGTTGTCGGTGCCTCCAGTATGATCGCTGTCAAATCTCTAGAAATTAATTCTGTAATTGGAAAGAAATTAACTTTCCCGTGGGGACGATTTTGCTACTATTCCACTGTCGGGTAGAGATAAAATTCTTCAATTCAGCAGATGAATTACCCATCAAAGGGACACTTAGCAATCGACTGCTTTGAAAACGTTTCAATAGTAGGTATGAATGCAACCAGAAGACTTTTAAGAGGATCAGTTATATCGAAATTCTCATAAATCCATTCCACAATATCTAAAAAGTTTCGCTGTCCAGATTCTGTCTGAATTATGGATAAAAAAGAAGGAAAAACTGCTGGAAACACCTTGCGGGAATTGGACTTCACCAATCCCACAGGAATATGCTTCGAGTTTTTAACAGCACTAGTTTTAATAGGATCTGTCATTTCAGATGAGGATCTCGTTTGACGTTTCGTAAGAAGTTCAAGCGAAAAGAAGTTTTTCTCTTCCTAGACTTCCCAGGTTCAATAAAAGAAGCAACATGATCTTGAAAGTCAGACTCATCGGACGACAAAACCTGGGAAAGATTCAGAAAAACTAGTTAGGTGGCAACGGCCTCTTTAAGCATCTAAGTGCGCGTGCGCTTTAAGCATCTTAAGTGCGCGTTGAGCACTCTTGCAAAGGCAGCTTATTCTAGTCTTGGCACTGTTTGTACGCGGGGTATGCGCAAATCTCATCCGTCTGCCCACAATAGAGGTACTTTTCTGTACCTTTATCACAGGCAGCATCCACGTGTTGCTCTTCGCATTTGCCACAGCGCGTGAGTGACCGTATGACTGCTTGCAGACCAGCGCACGGGTTACTTTGTGCTCAAGCACTTAACTCGACAGAGCAGTCCCGGCGAAATTCCCACGAAAACAGTCTGATTCGGTGTAAGTTTTTACAGTCTTGGAATTGCTTGTAATCCAATATTTTGTCGGATGAAGGCTGGAATCCTTAAAACGGCCGGTTCAGCTTCAGCAGATACTTGACGGTCAAACTTGAGTCACTACCACGCCGTCGTTGTCCACTGCGAGAGGTGGAATGTATAAGTGGCACAAGCAGCAATCTGGTTTGCTTGCTTGAGGTAAGACAACAAAACACGCAGTTTTTTAGGGCGGACTTTAGCCATCTCGGTTGCAATTGCATTGTATCTAATGCTTTAACTTTGGGCCGGAATAACACAACCCAGGGGCCCGGAAATCCAACTTTTCAACTCCAGTGGTGCTCCTTTTCCGACTCGCGTAGCCTTGTACCCGTTTGGATCGAGCAAGAAAACGAAAGGTACTCCGACTCCGGAATCGCGGCAGTCAGTCTCTTCCTCGTCGACGTTGGACGGAAGAATCAAATCCGCAAACCAAAATACCAACCAAAAAGAGTGGCCTTAAATGAATCAGATGAGGATCATTCCTATACCAATCGCATCTTGTGGTCTGATTGCGCCTTTCATCTGGCTTTTTGCTGGTTCGCATTGACTATTACATCAGATTCATGGAAGTCGTTGAAAAGGGTGATATTACTGCAGCATGAGATACGAAGGAGCTTCTGACCATTTTCCACGTTATGGAGTTCGAGAATCACAACGTGCCAATAATGTACTCCAATTCTCTTCGGAAGCGGCTAACTGACGTTACTATAAAGTCATCGTCTTCAGGTAAGTCCAAAAGAACAAGAATCGAATCCAGCCGTTTGAAGAACTTTGTAACATATTAAGAAATCTTGTTTCTTGACAGTGGAAAAGTAAACAAGAATGATATATATGGCTGAAAGACGAAGAAGAAGATAGATATCGAAATCTTTTGCTTTAAACGAAGTTTAGAATTTCTTTTAATAAAAATAGTAAATATAATAATAGTAAATATCAAATTTATTTATTCATTCCGTTAATCAGAAGTAGACAATTTACATTATTGTATTATTCTAATATAATCTTTACTTACAAACTATTATTTTTTTCAGTAAGCGTTGCGATTGCGTATTGAACTAAAAAACTGTATAAGTTCATGCCGAGGTTCGAGATTTGCATAATTTGTGCGGTAATGATTGGTGGCAAACGTGTTTCGATTTCAAAACTCAGCTTAGATAAAAGCACAGAACAGATATGCAACTTCGAACAAAACTCTGCAGCAAATCGGTGCCCAAGCTTTCGCATTCATTTTTTGCAGTTCCATCCTACATTGATTTTACAGTGCATCGTTCGAACAGTTCGCTCCAATAGTTTGAACATGCACCAAAAAAAAATTTTTTTTTTGCTCCAATGACCAGGCAGGAAGGTGATCTTGAATAGTTGAATCAATCAAAATCAAGTTAAGACAGGACCGCATTCAAGAGATCTTTAAAGCGGAAATTTAGTAACAATTCACAATCAACGTCAACATGTTTCTCGTACCGTTTTTATACCTAACATTGCAAGTAATGCTTATCAGACGCGCTATACACAGCACTGCTTACGACATTAGGTAGAATGTAAAAAAATGATTGTCGTTAGTCAAGATATTCAGTTTTCAACTTGGGCAACAATGAAATTCATTAAAAATATATCTACATAAAAACCGTTGCACGTATGCGGGTGGTACTGTACGATTATCATGAAAAGGCACCCTCGCTATACCAGTACCGGGGAGAACAAAGGATTCTCTCGGTGAAAAAGCAGCGAGAGCTCATACAGTCCTCTTATTGAATGAATGGAATATAAGGGATCATTCAAATAATACATAACGCTCTAGGGGGTGGGGGGGTATTCGGCGGAGCGTTATATTGCATGTGGCAAACATGTAAAATTGCGTTACATGGGGGTGGGTGGGTATTGAAAATTGCCAAATTCCGCGTTATGTAATATTTGAATGGTTCCTAAGCGAAATAAAATTTCGAGTGTAAAATGCATTCTCTCCACCGCTAGATGTCGATACTTAAAATAAAGAGATTTTGTCTCATTTTTGGTTCTTCAGTTGAAAAGATGTGATAAAAGTGTAGCTGAATTATTGCACTGCGAAACGATGTCGTTAGCAAAATTTAATGGCACTATTGCAAATTAACAATACATTTTCAATAATTGTATATATTAATGAGCCTGCAACGTGTTCCATGTGATGGAGGCGAAAATGATGTCCAACCCAATTTACGAAGAGCCTACAATAGAAATTGGTTTTGTACTGATTCTATTCTATTTTCGTGTGTAATTATATAGGGTGACCATACAATACAGCAGTATTTCAGTATTGATCTTACATAGGCTATATATAATGTTTTGACGGTATACGGATTCTGAAAGTTGTAACAAAAGCGCTTTATAAAGCCTAACATGTTATTAGCTTTGTGGATTATTGTATTGTAATGATCAATGAACGTTAGGTTGAAGTCTAAGACATGTCCTAAGTCCCTAACTCTTTCACAACCTGCAACAGTTTGATTTCCTAATGGTATTGTAATATTTGGGGTTGTTCTTATTCGACAGAATGATATTAGGCTGCATTTTTTACATCTAGCTCTAATAAGCTTTTTTCACACCATTCGTAAAATATGTGTTTTTCATTCTGGAATGCATTGATGTCTTCTTCATTTCTTATTTCCAAAAAGAGCTTCATATCGTCGGCATAAATTAACACATCAAGCACAGAGAACAGGAATTCATGTTCATATAAAGGAAATTGAAAATCGTGTGTAAAAATTTGAATCCAATACATTCACTTACGACATCTGTGTTGTGGTGCCCCAGTTGCACTGCATAAATATTGTTGTATCGATATTTTATCGATATCTGTGCTTGGTTTTTAAGTAATGCGAGCGCCACATAGCGGGAGAATTACCACCTACTGTTAAATGACGGTTGCAAGTTGTTACACATCTTTTGCAAATAAGATGAACGTCTGTTCTCTGTGCTTTAAGTTTTTTGAGAATAAAGGAAATGTCGTTAGCGTACAAGATGAAAAGAAATGGTCCTAAAAGAGAGCCTTGGGGGACACCAGAAGTGACTAGAATCGGATTTGAGTTTTATCCGTTAAAATTAACTATTTGTTGGCGATTGGTTAAATATTATTCAAGCCACTTCAGGAGTTCTGACTCAAGCCCGATTTTTCTGCAATTTGAAGAGTAGCATTGGTATGTCTATGCGATCAAATGCCTTGCTAAAGAGTGAAGTGTAAAAAGCTTCTACGTGGTTTTCATTATCCATTGCATTCAATGAATAATTTATAAATTCAAGCAAATTGGTCGATGTTGAACGGCCCTTGAAAAAGCCATGTTGCTTCCCAGTCATTCGATTTTCTAATTAGAGAAATAGTTTTTCGTTTACAATTTTTTCGGACAGTTTAGGAATACTAGAAATGATGGCTATTTCACGATAATTACGTGCGTCTGATTTTCGGCCGAGATTTGAAAATAGGCACTAGAGACGAGCTTTTCCATTTTTTGGGAAGCATCCATATTCCAGTGACATGTTGAAGAGCCAGAACAATGGAGCAGTAAGTTCCGTTGCAAGATTTTCCATAAATACTGGAGGAATTCTGTCAGTGCCAGGATAAGATTATTTAGTCTCTAGATAAGATAAGTGTGCCCATTGTATTCGAGGCAAATCATGTTGCACAAAAGATTCCAAGCACTAGAGCCGATTTGTCGTGATTCGACTTGAAAACTGCTTTGAGAATCATGATCAAGTAGACCTACCTCTATTTTGAGCCTTGTTATGGGCAAAAGCTGCCAAAAGAAAAAGCAGACTACACTGAACCAAATTGCTCGCACATAAATGTGTTATCATTGCTTGACTTTATTTTTTAACGATTGTATATCATTTTAGAACTGATTATCACCCTTTGCTTGCGTAGTTCAAACAAATAAGGGCAACACTAAACATTTTAAATGATTGTTATTAACTATGGGAAAGATTATGGATGAGCACATCGAAAGTGAAACGGTGTGAAACTGAATCGTAAAACAGTTCATGTTTGTATATAATTTCCTTAACCCTATCCCGGCGGAGAGTAATCAGATTTTACCTCGAAAAATGACCTTCAAACTTTTATTACTCAGCAACTACGTGTACAATTAACACAAACTGGGTTGCATATTGTAGATTGATCTGTTCTCAAACCGTAATTAATAGTTTAATCGTTCAAAATATCAAGTTTAATTGTTAAGTTGTAATCCAAGTTCAAATGACAGGTGATGCCATACGGCATCACTCGCCGGGAATGGGTTGATGGGGCCGAGGGGTAAAACAGTGAGTAAATTTGAGATTTTCCGAGTTTTTCTGAGAAAACCTGAGAAAAAAAAGAGCAAATCTGAGTAACTCTCGTGTCTCTGAATATCCATCCTTAAATTTTTTTCCCACCGCAAATACACACATGAATGTTGCTCGGTCCCACCGTTTATATATATTTCTTGCCCTCAAGGTAATCAAAGATGTGAATCATCTGAGAATTTAAGAGTAATATTAAGTGAATTAGAGTAACTCCCGAGTAAAAGAGTAACTCAGATAAAAGTGAGAAACTTTGAGATTTTCTGAGAAAACGTGAAAAATAAAGAGCAAATCTGAGTAACTCTCGTGTCTCTGAAAATCCTTGAACCTTTTCCCCACCGCGAATATAAATATGAATGTTTCTCGGTCTCACCGCTCATATATTTGTCTTGTTCTCAAGGTAATCGAAGATGTGAATCATCTGGAGATTTCGGAGTAATATTGAGTAAAATAGAGTTACTCCCAAACATAAGAGTAACTCAGATTAAAGCTGTCTCGCCCCTCGGATGGGGCAGACGTGGATGATTTTTTTTCACATATGCGCTTGAATTAATGTTGTAAATTATCGCCAACTATCACTGAAAATATAAATGCAAAATTTTTAATTGATGGTATTTTTTTACAAGTGTGCATAGCGAATCATATTATTTAATGTGAATCATTAGTGCATCGAGTATTTCATATGACTTTGTTAGGTGCACCCGTCTGATACTTTAACAACGTTTGACGTTACGTTCCCAAGCAAATCAGCTCTATACATAACCTGTAAAAATCCAGCGACGCCAGCGACATTACTTATCTATAGGGACCAAATAATCTTATGTCCCAGGACCTTTTGAGGCATCTAAGTTATTCAACACCTCCTGCACATTAAGTTGGTTTACACTAATATCCCTCGAGAAGTTTGGATAAAATGCAAAATAATCGCGATCCTTTTCAGAAAATGTTGAATAGATTTCCTGACAAATTTTTTTAAAAAAGATTGCAAATCCTTTCCGAGTTATCCCTGACATTTTCGTCAAGATGCATTATAGGGGGAAAATGGTTAGATTTTAGTTTAGTTTTCATATGATTATAGAAGTTCTTCGACTAGTATAAGTTTTTTATGATAAATTAGTCCCGAGGAACTAACTTTGTTAGACAAATCTGAAATAGCTAAAAAATTTATAAACGTAATTATTATTTTGCTTGTGAGCATTGGAAAAAAATCTTCTCTGCGAGTATAAGCTTTGTGTATATACTCGTGGATTGCCATATTTCTTGCGATTTGCCCAGTATTGATTTTACAATAGATAAAGTTATACCAGGTTTCACAATAAACTAAATCTAAATTACTGAAAATCTCCAAAGGGTTGTTTATAGGGTTGCCGCCTCTCCGGGTTCCACCCGAAGTCTCCGGGTTGGGGAGGGGAACTCTGGATCTGCGGGTGAACGTGAGTTTTCTCCGGGTCTGGGAGGTGATTTCCGGGGGAAAGTGAAATTTCTCTGAGCCGGCGAAATTATTCTCATCACGCTCTGGAAACTGCATAAGTCATAAATTTGGGCAAGTTGAATTTACGGCGTATCTTCAAAATTTACTTAATTTCATTTAAATATTTTAATGACATTGTCACCAGAATTATCGAACTCGATCGGTTGTTGAAAATTGTTTAGATAAATAAGGTATTTGCTAAGATTAATGTAACAAGTAAAAAGTGTAGATCATTTGGTGGAAATAAATCAGAACAAGCATGTCAATGCAACCCCTTACTACTTTGAAAACAGGGCCGGATTTAGGCGCTGGGGGGTCCGGGGCAAATTTGTTTGTAAGGCCCTCTTTTCTTAAAACATTTAGAGTTATCGTTCTGGAAGGTGACCAGCAAAAAAAAGGTCGCCCCAGGACTAGAGGGGCCCCTTGATTCGGTAAGCCCGGGGCATTTGCCCCCTTTGCCCCCCCTCAAATCCGGGCCTGTTTGAAAATCTCCGGGCGAGAAATCCATATAAGGTGGCAACCTTAGTTGTTTATTCTGTGTCATTCAACAATCGTTCATTTGAATGATTAATTCACACGCTAAATACTCCAGAGCACAGAATTATAGCAAATACATCAAATATGTTGCAGGCCTTTGCTCTGCAACATTATTTGTCGTGCAACACTTCGTGGTTGATGTCCACGCTAACAATAGAATTTCCCCTAAAAATCATCCAGCTAGTAGCCGGCAGGTTACGCTGATAGGTGTTTATAGCTAACTTTATGTCGTCTATACACCTTCTTTTTTCGTTTTAACCTGAAGTCGACATTCAGTTCCACCTCTTACATTGATCACATGCTTGCGTTTACCTTTCTTCAGCAAACACGTGGACTGCAGCATCTGCTGGCTGCACCGGAGAACTCTGATTCAAGAAAAGCTGCTATTGAGGAAGCAAGACTTAATTCCGAGCCGATTGCAATTGCGTGCCATTTGTTCCCGCGTTGAAATGAAAGCGAGAAATATGACTTCCTGGCCGTTGCGATGACCGGAGGCAATCATCAGACAATCACTTCAGATGCACGGCTCTTTCTCGCTGTTACTTGGCGGGTGCAAAAGTTCCCTCAGCATAGCCAACCAAGCTGCGAAATTGGAGCAAACGAGAGGAAATCATTTCGCTGCGCTCGTAATATCATAACCCGCTGCGACCGACCGGGCCTCAATGCACTGGTATTGTGCTGCTGCAGTTTTGTCCATGGCGCGGGGTTTTTTCGGAGCTGTCGGGGTTGTGGTAAGCAAATGCAATATTGCACCGGAAAAAGGATATCGCGATCGCGATGGTGATTAAAACGGAGTGGCGCGCTGCGATTCGTTTCACACTGCTTACGACGATAATGCCCCGTTCGCATCGCGCGCGCCGGTCCGTCATTTATGCACTGGCTGGGATGCGTTCCGAAATTAACGACGGACGAATGTCTGGTGATTGGGATCATTAACCGCTTGAATTGATTATCGGTGAAAAATGATTTCATTGCGTGCATTCACTTTTTTTTTGGGGTTTTCTGTTAGTAGTCTTGAAAATTTATTTATATTACAATCACACTACAACTATGTATGGATCAGGTACAATTATGGGTTACTTTTACGGCAGTAGTCTACTCTCTAGAAATCAAAAAATTTCTATCAAAATTTTAATTTTAAATTTGTCAATGTCACTATAAATAAGTAAAAACTAATAATCTTGAAAAAATAAAATTTTAACTTTTCCTGTATATGTTTTCGCGCAAACTGCTGAATTATTGTCTTTTTTTTTCTTTGAATTAGCATGAATAATTCTAACTTTTACAAAAAATTGGAATTAGTTATTTGATTTTCGTTGAAACGTTTATTTAACACACTGCAAAGAATTTTTTACTTTGCAAGGCACTCTCTCGGTTCAAGCCATAACTTTCAGTCAAAATGAATCCATTTCCACAGAACCATAAACTTCCCACGTTACTTTATAAATTATGCTTCGCGCGACAATTTCATTTCAAACCACTTTCAGGGCAAGTTGTCAGCATCGAAATCATTCCGCAAAGTGCTACTCCGGATCTCCAGAGACGGCTTCTCGCGGTAATTAAGTTAGATTTACGCCGGGGCGCATACTGACGTGCGGTATATGGCAATTAGAGACGATCGGAATAACCACCATCACGTTGCGGTCAGATTTTTTTTCCCGTGTCCCCTAGGCTGGATGAATGCACACAGGTGGAAACGGTCGGTTGACCTGAGCCAAATGAACACTTTGCGCACCTGTCTGCGGTGTGTGGCGTCTCGTGCCAAGTGACCAACAGGCAGTAACTGTGAAAAGGGGGAATGAACCGAGATAGCCCTTTGAACTGGCTATTAAAACTAATGGTATTCCTAGATTGTGTTAAGATAATTAAATGTGAAGTTAAACTGTATGGTTTTGAGCTATTTGTTCCTAGCATGTGCTGACATTTTTGGGACAGAGCAGATGGACACCATTAACCTCTAAGCACGGGTGCTGTCACTACAATTGAAACAACTTATAATAAACACCAACTGCTTTCATTCTGATTCCTATGAAAAGTCTAAGTACAAAAAAACCAATCGACTCCAGCTGCCAAGCGCTACTCTACTGATCCAAATTTGAATACAAAACAGTCCTACCCCAACACGACGTTATTTTCTTCTGTTGTATTGCCGGAACAAAGACCTTCACATAAGTAGCGCAGACCATCTTGACCTTCGGTTGTGCGACAGACGGTAGCAACCAAAAAAAAAATCTCAGGCATAAAAAACATCTTCGTTTGTGATCCCACCGTTGATCGAAATACCGAAACTTTCGTGTGATTAAACAACATCTTTCGGATCTAAATATTTACTCATTCATTCGCTCTCTGTCCGTCTATATCGCGGGTGCTCGATCAATCCGAAAAAAAATACAGAACCATTCACATCAACCGTGAAAGAATCCTTTTTTTCGTAGGATTTTTTTTACTCCCCACACCACCGTTTCACTTGTGGTTTCATTTGATCGGGTTAGTTCTGTTCCACATGTCGAAAGAGTTTCGTTTGTTATTTATATTACTTTTAATTTCAATTGGTTGTGCAGCATGAAGATAGTTCATAAAAAGTGCATCGATTTTTTCTTATTGAAAGCGAAACAAAAGAGATCAACCCAACCCGATAGCGGTCGGGTTGTTTGTTTGAATCGACCACGGAAAGTTGTCAGCTGTCACGGGTTTTCCATTACTTTGTCACCCAATAAGACGGCGATGTTTGGCTGGTTTATTATGTGTTCATTATTGCACGTATGCGAGCACAATTACTTTCACTTTACAAAATGCATTATTTTTTCTCTTGTTGTATTAAGAATACGAAACAGAAAAATATAAATGATATCAACTACATCGAAAAAGTACCAAATATATTAATGTCATAATGCTAGAATGAACAAAACTGCTACTCGTATGATGAAAAAACCCGTCTGATTGTCCTAAATATTTACGGAGAGGACTAATGCAGTAAGCTGGCGGAGCGGTGTAAGTGATAGAATGAAGGAATTCGCAAAAGAAGACGAACTGTGCTGCTCACTAATTGTAGGTATACAAATGAAAGTTTTGCGCGAAATCAATAAAGTTTTTCGTCAACTGTATAATCGCCAACAAGCATATCATTAAGATGGCAACGAATACAAGCGACAAACCAGTCAAATTCAGATTTTCCCTACGTTTGCTGTTACTAGGAGAGCTAGCCAAGCACGCTGGGTGTGAAGTTAAAGCTTTTACGATATACACTAGCTCGAAGTAAATCATTTTGTTTCTCCTGCCAAGTTCAAATTACGATCGGCCACAAACACGTTCTTGAAGCAATGTTGAATTTTCTTACCTTGCCAAACATTCTTCAGCTGGTGTAAGAAAAGTTAATTAGAATTGTGCAACAACGCGACGATTTCGAGACCGTTATTTATTTGCTCAAATCATCATTGAGCGAAATATGCAAAAAATGGACCGTTACATAGCATGATGGATACCCATTGGTTAATTCCTCAATATACTGATAGCACTTGGAAAAAGAAAGTCGTGAGTCTCATGAAACTAACCCGCCTTTGTATGAAAGAAAACTATTTCACTTTTCGAGGTAAATTTTACAAACAAACAAAAGAAGCTCCAATGGGAAATCCTCTTTCTCCCTTCTCATGTTAGCTATTCATGGCAAACATAGAAAACAAATTAGAAACCAATAACCTTTTACCAATCCGGTGGTATATATCGGAGATATGTGGATGATATTTTTTGTACTTTGAAAGAGACGGAACTTGATGCGTTTCTACATCTCTTAATAATATTCACAGAGATATAAAATTTACGATTGAAAAGGAACAAAACAATAGTCTTCCCTTTCTAGACGTTGTTGTTGTTAGAAAGTCTAAGGACTTAGAAATTGAGATTTTTAGGAAGCCCACGAACACAAAACGGGTAATACCCACCACTTCTAGTCATTCCTTCCAGCATAAAATGGCATCCTTCCACCACATGATACATCGGATGGAAACCCTACCCCTCAGTAAAATAGCCAGGAAAAAGGAATTGGAATACATTTCCGAAGTTGCAAGAGTAAATGGTTATAATGAGAGCACCATTCAGGCCATTATAAACAAAAAGAAGCGAATTCAATTTAGAGAATCTTTTACAACACTCACCCCAATTACAGAAGACCTGAAAAGAATAGCTGTGGAATATGAAGGGCCTCAACACGTCAACTTCACTCAAAATTCAAAAGATTTGGCATGGATATCGTCTACACTAGTAGGAATACCCAACTCAAAACAATATTGGGCTCCACTAAGGATTTAATTGATGAAATAAATAAAGCAGGGGGGTCTACCTACACGCATATAAAAAGGGGTTACTCAGTAATGCTCTTCAACAGTCCACATAAGCACTAATGATGGTTGCATGTAGCAGCCGAAATACGTATCTGCGGACGGTATTCGATTAGAGGGTATTCGATTTTTTGTAGTAGAATTAAGGGGTTATATACCTTTTTAGTTTTCAAAAAACCGGAAAAAAATTTATTACATTATCTTCAAAAACAATATCTTGAGAACATTTCCACAAATTTTCATAAAGATCTGAGCTATAGTAAGAAAGTTAGAGTGCTTTGCAACGCGCCTCACCACGGCCGCATAAGCTAAACTTGAAACTTTACACGCGATCATCTCGGAATAGTTTTTTTCCGGAAAATGACTTTGCCGTGATCCTGATTGCGGAAAAACTACAGAACCGATTTCCTTCATCTTTTTTTTAAATTTTCGTTATAAAATTCGCCGGTCCTTGAACGATCACTTTTTGAAACATACAGTTACATTTTGCCGCGAAAAATTTTTTAATACAATTTTTTGTGCTCAAAACGTGCATTTTTTGGGAAAAACGTTCCCGTTTGCACTGAAAACAAAATACTCATAAAAGCGATCGTTCAAGGACCCGGCACACTTCTAAACTAATGAAATAATATGAGATTTTTGATTTTGGTTGATCCGCTGAGTCTCTATCAGGATCACCGCAAGCCTCTGCAAAAAAATAGCGTTTCGGGGAAACGGCCATTACTCCAGTAATAATTGGTATATCTTAAAATCAAACGTATTTTGTTGTTGTTGATAAACTGTACTTTCAGAAAAACACCACTTTGTTGCAATGAAAATGGTGCTATGCACTTAAAATAAATTCAAACTTCCCTCATTTTTCTCGACCAAAAAGGTATATAACCCCTTAAATGGAAACATAACCAATTCTCAATATTCAATTCCATTCTACTAAGACGCTCAACAAAAAATTTATTTGACAGGGGTGTTATTCACCTCAATATGTGGAAAGAGCAGAGTGAATATTCTCCACTCACTTCTTGTCCAGCATAAGTGCATGCAGTAGCAATTTTCTACACTACACTTTTTTCTTCTCCTTTATGCTGTGTTTCTGCTGCTCACAGAAAAAATAATACACTTGCTACTTACACCAAATATGAGCGAAACAAGAGTGGCGAATCACTCTAGTGAGTATACACAGAAGTACAGCGCGGTACGCACAACTGAGATAAAATCGATAACATTACTATACGTGACGGGCGGAACGATTTTTTTTTTTCAGTTTTGATATACAAAGCAAATAACGCAACCTACTTTCCTATCCTTATCCTTATTTGATATACTAGATAAAAAACACACAGTAAAAGCACTGCTCTGCTGTGTATTTATAGAGCGTAACGTCTTTTCGTGTTATCTCTCTGGAGAATTATTTCAAACTCCACCACGATTTTTTTTACACACGATTTGCTGCTCTCTCAAAGGGAACGTGTCACTTTGCCTACCAGTGTGAGAGCAGTTGTTTTTGCAGTGAAAGATATTCTTCTACAAGCTAGTAATCCTCTGGTGAGAAACGACAAGCCTGTGCGAAGTCATTGAATTCACAATGTCACAGCATAAATTGAACCAGTGTTTTGGGTCTCTGAGGTTGAAACACATTAAATATATTTCTTTATATTTATGTATAGTTTAGAAAAAATATGACTTTTCACATATGGTTGACGAAATATGGAATAAAAAATTTTATTGTAACAACACCGATGGAATTTGTTAGCGCCCCGGTATAATAAATGAAGTTGTAAAACAACGTGGGAGGAACTAAATTATGCTTTGAAAAAAAGAATTGTTTTAAAACTAACTCTTTTATTCATTATTAGCACTATTAGCAATATCATTATTAGTTTTGGCGACTGACAGAAAAATAATAACTAGGGTAGGGAATATATTTTAAGCAGCCTGTGTATTGAGACGAAATACTCGAAATATGTAAGGTGAAATGCAAACATAAGTATATCAATTTGTTCTCTATCTTTTTCTCTGTTAGTAATTGTTTTCAGATTCTAAAACCGATTTAGCAAACTTCAACAATAATCAATTAAAGTTCCCTATCGAGGGACACTATTCCAATCACCCCGAACCTTTTAAGCATTTTGCATCTGTTTTGCAGGTGATATTCTTCAGCAGCCAAATAGCGCCTGAAAAACTGCAATTTTTTTCGTTTGATGTTTTTCAAAGATTTTTCTGTGTTGAACGGAATTTTATGTATTCGTAAGACAGCTAGTTAATCAAAGTTTTCGTTCTCATCATTGAAATTGTCGATATTGATCAAAATTCAGGAGATTGAGGCTTTTTTATTTCGACTGATTAAAATAGGCGCTACTGCTTAAGCCGTTCCTTACTCTACTTCGATTGAATACTTTTGAGGCGCTACAAAGTGCTATTAGTGTGTCACGATAGTGACACCGGAAAGTTTGTTCAATTTATCGTCATTGCAGATTATCATTTACGATGATTCTAGTTCTTCACAAACTACAAACAAGCAAACAACGCACAACTAACTATTAGCAGTGCCAAACGACTGAAAGTAAATGCGCCAGATCTGGAATCACTAACATGTCCAGATAACATCAGCAGTGCTGCAGACCGTACCTGTATGACATTGCTTCGCTCACAGACGAGAAATCCAAAATCTTGTACTGCAAAAGACGACCTTCAAACAACAGTGCGGTCCGCCGGATTTCTATGCTGGATGGAAGGTTGCTATCGAATGACGGGTGTTGCAGCGGAAACCACGACAAATATGTTATATTTGAAAGAATAATGACAAATAAATTATATTTTAAATCACCGCCTGCTGCGCTGTGACTTGCCGCAGCTTTGCTTGCTGCTGGTCAATCCACTTTCCAGTAAATCATCCTCTTGCAAGCAAAGATCGAATAGACAATGGAGACTAATGTCGAATTCGTTTTTACGGCAGGACTATCCCGTCCCTGACTACGCTTTGCAGCTAAAATAAAACACTTTCCGAGCAGTTGCAATGGTGTGCGTAATACCAGAGGTAGCTGTCACTTTTGTTTTGGTCATTATCGCCATTGTCTTTTTACTGAAAAATGACAAAATAACAAAATAAAATAAATAAAATTCAACCTGATGTTTGACACGCGAAGAACGATAATCAAAGCCAACCGATTTTGACACATTTTTATTGTTGATTTTGACACATACGTGTGAATGTGTTGGTGTCTTCAAAACTGCACTCTGTTTCTTGCGCGGACTGTCCGGGACAGAAAAAGGGTAGTCCGGGATAGTCCGGAAAATGTAAAAAAAAAGTGATAGGACAAAATGTAGTCCGCGAGGTAGCTACACCGCAAAAACGAAAACGACATTAATTCATGCATGCTAGCTTTAATATATGACTACCGAGGGTTATACTTCCATAACTACAACTCTGATAGACTAACATCAGCCCTGATAGGTCGAAATTTACGCATCACTAAATCACAATTTTCCTCATTTTAGTAAATGCACAGCCAATTTTGCAATCAGTTGCTGTAGTATGAAGGAAACCAATTGGAAACTGACTGAGTTTGAGGCATTTGAAAGAAGACAATTCTCGTGTGGCTCTCGATATTTTTGGTTTTTCAATTTGCAACCCTTTGTTGCCGATAGACGTAATCCTACGTCGAAATATAAACCCCATTGTGGTCCATAGTATCCTGCAAGGAGGCGGCTCAAGACAGCGCCTGACCCGAAACGAGTGGTTGAATTAAAAACGTGTTGCCTCGAACACTATAACCGAGATGGTATCCCTACCATGGGACTCGTCAGCGTTGCCTTAGTAGAGCAACCTATCTTAAAAAACAATAATACACAATAATTGACAATAACAATAATTTAACTCAAAATATTCGGTGTAGAGCTAGGCAACGAAATACGGACCATGAGTTGAAATTCGGTACCTGGATGCGATAGCTGCTAAGATGGCCCATGCTATGAAATGCCTAAAATACTAACAAATGTTGGTTTAAATGATAAATTTCTTCGTTTTCCCATATAAACCCAGTTTGCCTGCCATTCTCATATGAAAATGATTGCAATAATGACTAAAATACTTGAAAAACTGTATAATTATCTGCGACTATGTACAATATGTAATTATTCGTAATTTTATATAAGCTTTTTTAATTAAATGACCAGCAAATAATATAAAAACTGTGGTTCCGCTAACTCTCACTCTTTTGGTTTTTTTTATAATATGAATATTTCAATTTATTTCACTAACTTTCATCAACGATCAAAATTGAAATTAAGAAATAATGCACAATAATGAATTTGATAACTTAGGGTATGTCCCATTGCTTTTAATTTTACTTTTCTCCTCAGAGAATCACACTGATGATCAAATCAACGCACTTGCTTCTCGCACGAAAAGACATTACGCACAGTAACTACATAACAGAAATCACTGCAATGTTATTACAGTGAGTCGCTGAGGCATATATTAAATGAGAGGGGCATCTGAATAGGAAAGGAGTTTGCGTTTTATGTCGAATATGCTTTGCATCTCAAAACAGGAAACAAACAAATCCTGGCGCCACTTCGCATCACATTTCTCTACAAGAAAGCTCAAGTTGTCTCTGATGTATTATCTCAGCAGTGCGCACTGCGGTGTATTTCTAGGTTTTCTCACTAGAGTGAGTCACCACTCTTGTTTCGCTCGGCTGCAGTGTAATTGGCGAGGGAGTTATTATTTTCTGCGAGCGGCAGAAGCACAGCATGAAAGCAGAAGCAGGAGCAGGAGCAGAAGAAAGAAGTGTGGAGCAAAAAATTGCTACATGCAGCGCTCATGCCATAGAGGAAGTGTGTGATGAATTTTAACTCCGCTGTTTCCGCATATTGAGGAGAATAACAAGTTTGTTTCTGATATTTCAAGCACTTCTTGCTTCGCGTGCTGATTTCTGCTAGGGGCATATTTGTCTTCTGCTTTAAATCATATTGGCCTTTGTTGTGGTGCGTATTGGCCACGAACCTGGTAGCAATGGTAATTTTAATCAAAAAAAAAACCATGAAATCGAGTATTTTATAATAAGCTTTTTTTAAAGATTCTAATTTCATCCTACGAGGCACTACCTTTTACGAAGGAACGAAGTGCGTCGACTCTCGACGATTGATGGGGCAAGCCATGCTCAATCATCGGAGAGGCCCAACCGCGGCACTAGGTGAGGTAACCTCAAACCAACGGAATAACTGGTTTGACGGGCGCAAGCGATGGAGAGAAAGAAAAAAGAAACTACCTAAGTATTATTGCCACAAAAGAAAACACGGCCAAATAGCGACGAGTGAGTTGACCACGATCCTGAGGACAAAGAAACGTCGACAGAAGAGCAACTCGACCTACGACCGTGTGGTGAATACTGAACACAAGCGATCGCGAGGTGGTCGACAGGTCGAAGCAGTTCTTCATTGAACACTTCAATAGCGGAGCAACAGAAGCGAGTAGAAGAATAGATTAACCTTGGAGTGCCGACAAACGTTAGCAGTGTATCAGTACTCTTTTCCCTTGAGATTAAACAGGAAATCGCCAACGGCACTTCACTGGGTAATTTTCAGGATTTGGGAGGAAAAGGAACTACCGGATAAATACATAGAGTAGTTGTATGTCCCATCTATAAAAACGACGATCGGCTACAATGCAGCTAGCGGGCATCGAAACGAGAGGCACGATTTTCAGCAATGGTAATCAATTCAAACTCATAGATTAACAGGTGCGCAATTAAGTTCTCGCTGTTTGTCAATAGATGGCACCATCAGTGAGTGCTGGTCGATTTTGACATATCTAAAACGAGATGAACCAATCAAGCTGAGATCTATGGTAAACAAATCGCTTTTAATTGAAATGCAGTGATTTTATTGTGGCGTCATATACTTTTAATTGTGTGATAATCCTTATTTTCGGGAAGTGTTACATTTCTCAAACTAAATTTCTATTTTTAACAACGGCTTTTACCCGTTAACACACAAGTTCATTAAGCAGACAGAATGTGCAGTAAGGAAAGCGAAAAATAAGCGAACTGGAAATATGATACAGATTTGTAAAAATATACCGCATCCCGACGAGACATGAACCCGCAATCTCCCTGGCACGATTTTCAGGAACAATTAATGAATGTAAACAGATTACCAGAAAATTAACCGTGAATCTTATCTCGGTCTCAAGCACACTGCATGAAATGCTTAACGCTCATACATAAACACAACTCCGAGCCGCCAGCATTTGCTGTTAATGAAACCATACTAAAATGATATATTTCCGAGATATATTCACGATCAAACGATTATAACAAACGGGTAACAAAAATGTATCTGAACTTGATAGAAAAAACAAAGCCTGTAATATACTTCATATGCCAAAATGATATAAAAGTACAGAATTATATCAAATTCAGTTCATCATGCAATGCAATCATGAATGTTCAAAAGTGAGTTTTTATAGCATATTTATAACAAAATTTTTTATTCAATTAACAAAATATTGTACATTCCAACTAATACTGATCTTTTTCTGCCAAAAAACTTACTAAACTTGCTATAATTTGTGATAATCAGTAAGGTATTTTGATATTTTAACTATTAAGTTCGTAACAAAATATCAAGAATTTGTTGCAATCCTAATATTTTTGACTGGTCGGGTTGGCAGCCCGGAATCATCACAAAGCGTTGCGTTGCATCGCGTCGGAAGGTGATAAGCTGTTCAATGTTGACGAGAACAGAATGTCAGTGAACAGTCGTTATAGGAATTTTTTTAATAGGGGGGATGTTTTGTGATGAATTAATTATTTACTAATATTTATTCAGAATTTTTATTGTGTGTCCTGCCACAAACGGTGACATATCAACACTATTACATATATTTTAAGCTTTATTTCATTAAAAGATTGCAATTGCTTCCGCAGTTAAGTGAATATTATTGTAGGAAAATTAGTCATTATAGGCATAACTGTTACAATCCATCGGTCTTACTGTTTGCAAAAGACAACTATGCATTGCCTTACGTCTAGTGCTCAAACAGTCGTGCTGAAGCTGTTGCGGTTCCACATACACATATGTAGGCGAATAACCAGTTAGACGTACGCCGAAAATAGAATCCATGTGGGCTGGAAATACAATCTTTAGGCCGGAATTGCCCGCCAAAATCTCACGTGTTTACAAAACTGTTTTTCGCATTTAAAAGCATTTTGTTCCTACCCAAAAGCACCAGGCTATTATAAAATAAGCATAGCAGTTGAAACAATGAGCAACATTCAAGTAGCTTCATTATTTCCGACCGATAATTCGAAAAATGTTTCTGACGGCCGCCTAATAGGCCGGTAATAGGTCTTTAACCCTATAATCGCACTGCGTTTAAAATTACACATTTTAAACCCCTTTTTGGAAAAATAAACGATCAACCAAATATATCAGGATTATACCATATCCTGATTTTTTAGAACGGTTCTTGGTACCTAGCTTGATGAAAGCGTACATCGGCGCTCTATTCGACTCAGTTTTTGTTTTGAGCAATTTTTGAATGTTCGTGGCGTTTTTATGTGCCGAGTTATTAAATAATAACGTTAATTCATTTATTTTTTATTCAAAATACTGATTTTCATTAATTTTGGACTTCATCTTCCTATTTTTCAATAGATAGCGCTTTTGAAAAATGCTGGTTCGTGTGTCGGTTTCCCTCTCCAATCAGTTTTTTGTGCTTAAACCGGGTCGAAGTGCGGAGCTTGGTGGAAACTTCAATTTGGGTTTTTATTTCTTAACGAAAAAAATATTTATAACTGTTATAACAACAGTTTCTGTTATAACAGGTACAAAAGATGGATAAACGTCACTTTTGAAATATAAACAACACACTTTATAGTTTACTTCTGCAGCATTATCGCATCACTATACGAAGATCATCATTTATTTTTATCATTATTTAGCAAATATGACTGATGCACAGATTGATGATGCTGTTTGGAACGATCTAGCGAACATTCCAGCGGATCCACCAAAAATGCGAGAACTCTGTAACAACTGCAGGTGATTTTCCTATTGATAATGAAGACAGTAAAACCGATTCCGCAATTGAATTTAATTTGTAGACGACCAATACCGGTTTGCTGGTGCTCCGCCCTCCCCAGTAAACCGTTGAATCCTAAAAGCCGTATAGTGTTATTGCAACATCCTGCAGAGGAAAAGCGAGCTCTACGAACCGCTCCGATGCTTTCAATAGGGTTAGCCGCAGGAAAGTGCCTTATTTACAAAGGTACGAAAGCGAAATTACGTTACATTCTTATGGTTCCTTACATCACTCTTATTACAGGTAAAAAGTTCCCAAGATGCGACCCCGAACTGGAGTCCATTCTCACCGACAAGAAGTCACTGCTTCTTTACCCCAGCGCTCGTTCTATTCCAATTGAGCAACTTGACCAATCTGCGGGTCCCTACAATCTTATTCTAATTGATGGTACCTGGCCTCAGGCAAAAGCAATTTATGCCAGCTCCAGTATGCTGCAAGGGATGCGACAGATTAAACTGGTCAGCTCTGGCAACAGTAGCTACATCATCAGGACGCAACCAACAGACGGTTGTCTGAGTACTTTAGAAACTGCCATCGAAGCACTCAGCATTCTGGAACGAGACAACAGCTACCGGGAGCAGCTGCTGCGCCCGCTGCATGCGCTCTGCCAATTCCAACTCGAAAAGGGAGCCGTCACACATCAATCTAAGGAGTTTCTGATTAAACATAATCAATACCCCAAGCTAATTGGACGACGACTGAACAAATTGCTGCGGAATGCCGAACACCTGAAAGACCCCAATAAGGATCACACAGAGATAGAAGTAAAACACTGACGGTATGTTTTTACAGGCTTTTATTGTTAATTTCCTCTTTATATATGTGAGTCATAACATAAAATAGAGAGAATAATGTACGAATTTTACGTTATATACATTTACTCTACGCATTTCCTTGCTGTAAATAAATCTGTTAAATACAGAAAAAATAGCGGATCTTTTTCTTTTAATACATTCCAATTAGCAACAAATGGTTTTTTTTTTCTTGCTATCTCTTATTAAGAGCATAAGTTGGAAACCTAAACAAGTAACAGGCATAACAAGTGCAGAGTATTACCAATTTTTGACTTCTACAGAGTGCTAACAATTTTATCTACGGTGAGTTACTGTAGGCGAAAGCCAATAGAATCCGTGGAGTACAAATTTACTCCGGCGTTTATTGGAACAAATTAAGCTTATGCAGTCTATGGTCTAGTTGGGTTAGTACTGATTTTCTTATGCTATACTATGTAAAATATGCTTAAAAAGTTACAGCTATACCTCTATGGTTACATTCGAAAAAATGGGTATGTGTTTTTGTGGTTTTCGTTCACATTTTGCTCTGTCTTCGCCAAGCTAAACAGAGTAAAGCTAGTAGAGCGGTTGGCTCTACCGTCATTTAATGTTGATAATTGGTTTGCATATACTGTTTTGTTTGAATATCATATGAGTTTGGTTGTTGTGTATTATTACTCCAATTTGATTCGTTTTACTTTCATATAGTGCCTTCGCAAAAACGTTTTTTTTTTTGTTTTATTTTCCTTAATCCTATCGGTACTGCTTTAGACGTCTTCTTTTCCATTCCTACTGTCTGGTCTTTCCACTCTAGCGTGATTATAGAAAGCGTTTTTTAAAAATAAATACATCATCACCGAGCCGTAATCCGCGGGTTCAACCCAGGTTTATAGTATATTTTGATGAAAGCTGACAATTATTTAAATAGCAAGGAAAGTGATAATAAGGAGAGTGAATGTTGAACTCATGCCAAACCGTATAAGCTGAATGCTTCATTACCATAGAGAGGAATCTTGGTTTGATTTCTTCAAATAATTTGCGGTCAATACGAATTTGAACTTAATTTTCAATTTTTAGTTAGTTATTTCATTTCAAATTTTCAGTCATTTCATTTCAAATTTGCAGAGAGCTCTAAATTTCTACTGAATGTACAAAATTTGACTCTTTGTTAATAATGTTCAACATACAAAAAATTTACCGAACGTTGAAAAAACAATCATCAAACCGTTTATTGGAAGCTCAGCTGTTTAAAACTTCGTAAAATGTTTTTTGAGTGCGGTTGAATGTAAGTTGTGCAAATTAATCTGCAAAGCGCTAAATGTTTCCAGTATTCTCGTAGTTCCTGTAAATTTTTGTCCGAATCTCCTTATATTCATGCAGACATGCAGACTTCCTCAAAATGTGTGCAGAATTTTGTCTGTGCGGTATTTTTTTTTAAATCACGCATTCAATCAATTTTGTTTACATGAAAATAGAAAAAAATCTGAACTAAAAACTTGCAACTTGCATCACTAATTAGTTGATGGAATAAATCGCATTATTCCTGATCTAAGACTTCCTGATTAGCAACAATTTCGCTAAAGCAACCGGTAGGAAATCGTACGGAGAATCGGAAAAAAAGAAAGGATGATGTAGTCAGCGTTGCCAGGTCATTTTTTAAAAAATCTGGAAAAGGCAAAATAAAAATCTGGAAAAAATCTGGCAGTCATTTCGTGGGGTGAAAGGTTAATTTTTCGAATAAAAGTCTTGGGGTACGCAAAATTTGTGGTGACAAAATTGCAAAATTTCGCGCCAAAATCGAAGTGATGACCTTTTTGCGGAACAGAGAAAATAAAATCTGGATAAAATCTGGATCATCCATGAAAAATCTGAATATTTGGACATCAAAGCTATCTACCTGGATACATGTTCAAAAATCTGGATAATCCAGCTAAATCTGGATACCTGGCAACGCTGGATGTATTGTATGTAATAGCAACAACGAATTAGTTTCATAATACACTGTTAAAACACAGACAAACAGATAAAACAGTGATGACTTTCTGTAGACAATCTTTAATCGATAGATATCAAATGGTTTCAGTTCAGTTGAAGCCCTACTGGGATCGTAACGGCTAGTGTCCTTCCTTGCATTATTATAATGTGTTAAGGTTAGCCAGTCGTATCGGTTGAAATTGGAAGATTTTTTATTATACCTAGTTGATCTGGTAACGAATTATATGGTATTTTCAATTTCAGTTAAAATCGAGTATTCCATGACAATTTGTAAACTCTTATTTATCGTTTAACCTGATCTTTGATAACAGAATATATCTTCTTTGTGATTAAATAATTCTGAGATTTTTTTTTATGGCATGAAACATTATCTTTTACAGGTATGGCAGAGCTATTCCGACGGAAAATACTAGGCGAGAATAACAGGCTCTATTACAAAAGTAACACTATTTACAAAAGTATGGGTCGCAAAACCGAAGATTACTTTAGTCCTCAGAGAATAGTCAGTTAAAAACAACTGATCCTATTCTATACTTCTACCTGCCCGTCACGTTCTATTTTAATTCCTGCCTTAACAACCAAGCGCTCGAAGTCATAACGTTAGTCAGTCAGTCCTAATCATAGTTTTCTTTTGCCATTAAATTATTTTGCGATCTTTGTTTGTCTGTTTTTTTAACATCCCAACGATTACCACATTAAACTTACTATACTAATTGTTATTATACATCTATGTAATGAGTATCAGAAAATTTAATTTGTTTTTCTCAATACACTTCTGATTTGCTGCTGACCTCTACGGATCATTTTCGTTTAATTTTCAGTTACTACGGTTCCACTCCACGTTTGTGTAGGTTTTGTTTGCACTGTCACAGTTTGTCACGTGTGATCGTGATAACAGGTAAAAATACTTCACCTTTCAGATAGCGGTTGATTGCGCGTTTACATTATGTACGGATGTGTGCATTTTGAAAATATATTTCGTTCAACTCTGTGCAACTATTTGCATTAATCTATGGATTCTGGTCATATAAGCTGAAGTATGAATCGTCCATGTTAGCATTAGCATCACTGACACCTACATAGGCTAACTCTTCGCTACCCTAGTATTGTTTAAATCTGAGAAAGCAAGAAGTGTTGACCACAAAGCTTAGAAATTTTTCATCTGTTCCTGAAGTCTGCGGTAACTTTTATGTATACGTCGCCTCCAAACATTTCACTTTCCGCTAACTTTTAGCACATGTTCAAGCAGTTGTACATTTGGTTTTATGGTATTTTATTTTTCATTATTTTTTTTTCTCTTACTGGGTTCTTTTTAAATTTATACTGCACTATCGTTCACTACAGTTTGGACTTGAAAATACACGTTTATGCGTTAAAACTTTCTCAAGCTTGCTTCATAATTTTGGTCTAAGTCTCCAAACTACAGAAGCTTATTTCGTTAGGTGATACCAGTCATTAGTTGATCATTTTTAATTTGTTTAAATCATTACATTTTATCACTTCATGGTAAATTTGGAAAAAAATGAGACTCTTTATGAACAGAACTCTTACTGTTTATCATCCTTCAAAATTAAAAAAATCCTTTTAATTTAATGCTTGATAAATGTCAAAATATATCAAACACTTTAATCTGTTTATTGTTTCACTGAACAAAACCTTCTGGAAATCATAACTTAACAACAGACCTTTTCAGCTGTTTCAAAACTATAAACCAAGATTGCCTCCTGCTTACTCTCGTAGTTTATGCCAGTCGGCAATCTGCCGGCGTGGCGAGTTGCACACCTCCTTCCAGTGGTTCAGCGCCGATCCGGTGCTGCGTGGACCACCGAGTTCCAACCGGCCGATGACCTCGTTCTTCGTTACTCGGTCCCAATCGAGCAGCATCAGTTCGAGCGAAACGCCCTCCAGGGTAGCCCCAGAACCCTCCATAGATGGGATGTCGAACGCGAAGCTCTCGTTGAACACCGGACTGAGTGTTCGCTTCTTGACGTGTGTTTTCTTCTTCGCGATTCGCTGTCCATTGTACAGAAGGTAGATCTTGACGTACGGATCCGCTAGTCCCGTCACATCCATCCGCGGGAGGTTGCGAGCCTTCAGCAAGACGACAGTCAATCTCGCGGCAGCCGGTTGCCAACAGAGTGAAATCAACAGTTCGCCACGGCCTTGGGCTCGGATCTTCAAGCTGCGTGGCTGAATTTCCCGGCTGAGGGCTACCTGTTGGTTTTCAATCTGTTGTAGGTCGATTCCACTTAGAGGGCAAACCACTTCGCCAATGACATCATCACGACTGTACCGATCGAAACTAAGCACAACAAAGTGCAGCGACATGCCGGCTAGTTCGTTCAGTGTCAAACCGTAGAAAGTGAAGTCTTCGTCATATACTGGGTTGCGAGTGTTGCGGACGACTCTGAAAATGAAAAATTAAATTGAAGAATTGTGAATCGCTGTTATAAAAACTGTGAGTTAAAAATCCTCGATGGTATCTGTGTGAACGAATCGTGAATTCAGCACAATTGTAACAGTAAAAGTTTCAAAACAATAAATGGTCAGTATAACGTCAGAAGATGCTACAAGTACTGCGCTAATAACTGGTAACGTATGCGTTAAAAAAATGGACTTTTTTCGAATGGTGATATTTATCAATTCTTCCTAAGTTTTCGGGACAAAATTGTTGGAGTAGATCTTACGCTCCACACGCAAAAGTTGGAGCACAGATAACAGATATCCAAGCTAGAATAAAAAACTCCAGAAATCGCGTGTAAGATTTCAAATTCTTACTCGTTTGGAAGGCTAACGACATCTTTCTGCAACTTGCGACTTCCACCACTGAAAACTATCATTAGAAAATTAAAAACATTAAAGACGATTGTGTTCTCAGTATATAGCTGAGAAGCATTGGCTATCCAGGTTTCAAATTAAGTAAAAAATCGTGCTAATATCTCAAAGCTTTGCAACAGCTATAAGATTTTTTTTTTCATTCATCAAAATATTGACTTGCTTGTACTAACCTTTTTTGCACTCTATTTCATGGATCAATCAAATTCACTGTAAAAAATACAAACTAGAAGCACCTCACGAAGTTAATGCTGAAGTTATAAGCCCAAATTTATATTTGAATATTGGTAAGCCCTAAACAATCAAATCACTACACAGAACCAAAAAACTTACGTGTTTCGTAAGCTTAGCGGTAATAGCGATAAGTTCACGTGACTATCAAATATCAATTCGGCCTGCGGCAGGAAAGCATAGCCAGTAAATTACAACATAATATTTAATGAAAGAAAAAAACGCCGAAAAAAAACCCTGCTGGAAAAAAGTAATGACTCTCGCCAGGATTTTCCCACTCTCTGCAGCAGTCAAGCGCAAAAAGTAAACTGGATTTCGTCGCATCCCGGCGTGTTCAAATAATAAGAGTTTGATTATCGCGATTGTTGTTACTTTCGGAGGAGTTTTTTTTTTCGCTTTCTTTCTTTAACTGTGCTTCCTAACAGTATTAACAGTTACAAAACGTTATTAGAATATGCTGCCAGCAATAGTGACGGGACGGCTGAGAGAAAAAGGAACTACCGGATATATACATAGAGTAGCTGTATGTCCCATCTATAAAAACGACGATCGGCTACAATGCAGCAAGCGGGCATCGAAACGAGAGGCACTATTTTCAGCAATGGTAATCAATTCAAACTCATAGATTAACAGGTGCGCAATTAAGTTCTCGCTGTTTGTCAATAGATGGCACCAGAAGTGAGTGCTGGTCGATTTTGACATATCTAAAACGAGATGAACCAATCAAGCTGAGATATATGGTAAACAAATCGCTTTTAATTGAAATGCAGTGATTTTATTGTGGCGTCATATACTTTTAATTGTGTGATAATCCTTATTTTCGGGAAGTGTTACATTTCTCAAACTAAATTTCTATTTTTAACAACGGCTTTTACCCGTTAACACACAAGTTCATTAAGCAGACAGTATGTGCAGTAAGGAAAGCGAAAAATAAGCGAACTGGAAATATGATACAGATTTGTAAAAATATACCGCATCCAGACGAGACATGAACCCGCAATCTCCCTGGCACGATTTTCAGGAACAATTAATGAATGTAAACAGATTACCAGAAAATTAACCGTGAATCTTATCTCGGTCTCAAGCACACTGCATGAAATGCTTAACGCTCATACATAAACACAACTCCGAGCCGCCAGCATTTGCTGTTAATGAAACCATACTAAAATGATATATTTCCGAGATATATTCACGATCAAACGATTATAACAAACGGGTAACAAAAATGTATCAGAACTTGATAGAAATAACAAAGCCTGTAATATACTTCATATGCCAAGATGATATAAAAGTACGGAATTATATCAAATTCAGTTCATCATGCAATGCAATCGTGAATGTTCAAAAGTGTGTTTTTTATAGCATATTTATAACAAAATTTGTTATTCAATTAACAAAATACTGTACATTCCAACTAATTCTGATCTTTTTCTGCCAAAAAACTTACTAAACTTGCTATAATTTGTGATAATCAGTAAGGTATTTTGATAGAAATTTTGATATTTCAACTATTAAGTTCGTAACAAAATATCGAGAATTTGTTGCAATCCTAATATTTTTGACTGATCGGGTTGGCAGCCCGGAATCATCACAAAGCGTTGCGTTGCATCGCGTCGGAAGGTGATAAGCTGTTCAATGTTGACGAGAACAGAATGTCAGTGAACAGCCGTTATAGGAATTTTTTTAATAGGGGGGATGTTTTGTGATAAATTAATTATTTACTAATATTTATTCAGAATTTTTATTGTGTGTCCTGCCACAAACGGTGACATATCAACACTATTACATATATTTTAAGCTTTATTTCATTTAAAGATTGCAATTGCTTCCGCAGTTAAGTGAATATTATTGTAGGAAAATAAGTCATTATAGGCATAACTGTTACAATCCATCGGTCTTACTGTTTGCAAAAGACAACTATGCATTGCCTTACGTCTAGTGCTCAAACAGTCGTGCTGAAGCTGTTGCGGTTCTACATACACATATGAAGGCGAATAACCAGTTAGACGTACGCCGAAAATAGAATCCATGTGGGCTGGGAATACGATCTTTAGGCCGGAATTGCCCGCCAAAATCTCACGTGTTTACAAAACTATTTTTCGCATTTAAAAGCATTTTGTACCTACCCAAAAGCACCAGGCTATTATAAAATAAGCATAGCAGTTGAAACAATGAGCAACATTCAAGTAGCTTCATTATTTTCGACCGATAATTCAAAAAATGTTTTTGACGGCCGCCTAATAGGCCGGTAATAGGTCTTTAACCCTATAATCGCACTGCGTTTAAAATTTCACATTTTAAATCTCTTTTTGGAAAAATAAACGACATTCCGATCAACCGAATATATCAGGATTATACCATATCGTGATTTTTTGTTACGAGCAGTTGTTGTATCAAATTGTGTTCTAAACTTGGTCTCGTTATTAGTTAAATCACTTAAATTATCAAACACCCTCGAATATATTTACTGATTATTACGAATTATAGCAAGTTTTGCGAGGTTTTTGGCTGAAAAAGATCAGAACTAGTTAGAACGATTCATAGAAATTTTGTTATAAATATGCTACAATAATATTAAAAATTTTGCTTCAATCACGTTAATTTTATCGTTCTCAACTTTGACAGTTTTTTGAAAACTATCATTAGAAAATTAAAAACATTAAAGACGATGGTGTTCTCAGTATATAGCTGAGAAGCATTGGCTATCCAGGTTTCAAATTTAGTAAAAAATCGTGCTAATATCTCAAAGCTTTGCAACAGCTATAAGATTTTTTTTTTCATTCATCAAAATATTGACTTCCTTGTACTTACCTTTTTTGCACTCTATTTCATGGATCAATCAAATTCACTGTAAAAAATACAAACTAGAAGCACCTCACGAAGTTAATGCTGAAGTTATAAGCCCAAATTTATATTTAAATATTGGTAAGCCCTAAACAATCAAATCACTACACAGAACCAAAAAACTTACGTGTTTCGTAAGGTTAGCGGTAATAGCGATGAGTTCACGTGACTATCAAATATCAATTCGGCCTGCGGCAGGAAAGCATAGACAGTAAATTACAACATAATATTTAATGAAAGAAAAAAACGCCGAAAAAAAACCCTGCTGGAAAAAAGTAACGACTCTCGCCAGGATTTTCCCACTCTCTGCAGCAGTCAAGCGCAAAAAGTAAACTGGATTTCGTCGCATCCCGGCGTGTTCAAATAATAAGAGTTTGATTATCGCGATTGTTGTTACTTTCGGAGGAGTTTTTTTTTTTCGCTTTCTTTCTTCAACTGTGCTTCCTAACAGTATTAACAGTTACAAAACGTTATTAGAATATGCTGCCAGCAATAGTGACGGGACGGCTGAGAGAAAAAAAAAACGACCGTATTCAAATGTTTATTAAAGTTTTTTTAATAAATCAAGTTTTTTTCTTCAGTTTTTTTTTCTTGTCAGACTGGAACGAATAAAAACTGAAATTTACTCTTTGTCCCTATGGCAACCCTTTGAAGGAAGCTTACCCTACTGTTTTATTGGGTAGTGCGTTTTTTTGTCGGTAACGGATGGAAAAAACTGGTCCAAAGATCCGGAAAAAAAAATTCATATCGTATGCACAAATGGCTGCCAGGGTGCGAAGCTCGACTCATCATCGTCGTCGCCGAAGTTGGCGCTGTATCAGCCAGGGGTGGAAGAGAAAACATCACCTTTTCCGGGTAGGCAGTTTTCCCAGCACCTGGATTTTTTGTCGCCGTTATCGAAGAACGGTTAATTTTTTTCGGGAGCCTAAATTAACGTACCCCGGGGCAGTATCTAGAGGCATCGGAGGAGAGGCCATTTTTCGTGCCTCTACAGTCACGGGGTGTGCGCATTTGCTACAGGAAGCGGGCTATAGGTCAGAGTTATAAAAAAATGGTTGAATGGTTTAATTGAATTTCATTTACATAAAACATGAAAGCATGTGCGTGAAAAATTATAGGCTTTTCGGAAAAATCTCCCGCTTGTTTGTAATATAACGACAAAGCGCGCCGGATGGGTAGCGAAGAATAATTTAGGCACAACAAAATGAGCGCAATTTCGGTGGAATTACGAATGATATTGTTAGTCGAAAGAATGTGCTGTCATAATCAAATAGTTTTGTTTTATTAAACAAACCGGCCGAAGGAAGGATGTTATTGAACTGAGTTTTCTAGCGCCATAGTCCTAGATAAAATGCAGCTACTGTCGATGTAAAAATCATACCGAAAACCTATAATTATCTTGTTTCTACTATACAAGCAATGCAAATAATTGGCGCTGATACTTGCATATTTTATTTTCACGGAGCCTATTCCCTCCACAACGCCGGACTGAAGGGTCCATCGCAATAGATTGTTGCAGTTTTTTTTTCGCTGCTGTTGTTGTTCACTGTCTGCCATAAACGCTATCGCCTTGGGATTCAATAAGGTGTGATTAAAAACATTGCGCTATCTATTTGTTTAACATAAAATTTTGATTAGCAGCTGCTGTATGTTGCGATTTTATTGTTGTTCGCCTGTTACCGCGATGGGAAGTGGTAAAAATCGCGGGAAACAGAAATTAAACCCTTGCGAACCTTTCTAACGACGGCAGCGATATAAATTATTGGGGGTTTTAATATCGTGGAGCTCGTAAAGCGCTGTCGTTTAAACAAACTTGATTCTAATTTCTTATGAAACACTTTTAATTTTTAAAGCATGCTATCGTATAGAAAATGGGATCAATAATTTATCGCCTTCGCAGTTGTCTTTTTCTTCAGTTTCGAAGAATTGGAAAATTAGCAAAACATCAAAGGAATCAAATAAATAGTTGTTGGTCTATGAAGTAAGACGACTACACAATATTGGCCAGAAACATATATTTAATTTTAAACCCCCTTAGACAACGAACAAGGTATGCGAGAATGTAGTGTAATTTGTGATTCTGGCTAATAAAACAACGCATGGCTGGGCTGATGCATTGTCTTGATGTAACAACACTTTCTTTTTTCACCAAATACGACTGATTTTATTGATGACTACTCTTCGTAGACTGCCGTTTTGACAAAATCAATGAAAGTTAACCTATGCGCATTCCAGCAAACTGATGGAAGCGAATAGAACTGTCTTCACCCACCTTGCGCACAGCTTTCTCATGAAGAAATTTTTATTTGAAAAAACTTTATCATTTTCTACCGTATCTAGTTTCTTTATATTTTGTCATGTTCTATGTATTCTCAAAGAGAAAAAGATTTTCTAATAAAAACTCTTCCATTAAATGTATTTAAATGAAAAGAACCCATCATTATAACGGGTTGTTTTGTAAAAAATGAAATCATAATGTTGTTCAAACATTCGTTCTGGTATGTCTTTTGACTGATAGCCAAACCACCAGGCTTGAACCATGATTTGACAAAAAGCAAAAAGTCTTTTTTGTCCACTCTTCTAGCCGGTCTTCCACTACCTACCTGGCGGATTATAATTGAGGTTTGCAGGAAACCATACGCAATAGAAACCGGAAGATTTTCGCTTTCAAAATGGTTTACCAGAAAGTTTTTGCCAAAATTTTTGTGCAGTTCATAGCGAACTGTACAATGCACTTGCGGAATGGTACTTGTTTGGACGCCCTTTTGAACCGAACTGAGCATGCATAAACAAAACAAAAAATACTGGCATAAAGAGGAAAGATAGTGCTTTCATATACATATTCTCATTTCTCTCTGAGCGTGTTTGTTGTGAAGTAAAAGAGCCCCAGAAAAATTCCAGATTTTTAGTTGTCACCCGTTATCAAGCACAGGCAAAGTGAAACGATGAAGTCTTAGAAGTAAGCTGTTCCGATCATGATACAAAACAGGCCTTCACATTCCATCAGTAATCCCAACCTTTAAGCAAATATTTTGTAAAAGAACTGTTCCCACATGAAATTTAGATGTTATAGAAGCATTTTGTCGAAAAATATACTGTATTTTTCCAATAGTTCATCATCACTGCTTGAAAATAAAGAAAATAATAAAAGAAACATTCAGTTTTAACGTTTTTGATTATAAAAATAAGTAAATTATAGCGAAACCAACAAAATTCTTTGGGAAAACTTATTTTATATTATCGTTCTTTAATCAGGTAGTTGGTGCATTTTTGTATACAAAACCTCAGAAACATACATACCTAAAACATCACTCTACTCATTCATTTAAGAATTGTCAAATATCAAAGTTTAACTAGCTTATAATACAAGGTCATTAAAAAAAGTATTTGATGATGTGCACCGGTTTACCTCTTTCTCCCCTATATGCATTCAAAACTGGGAAATCATTCAATGAAATACTACAAGGTATACAGCCCTAGGGTTGTATGAAATGGTGACGTGGGACTAAACACTGTAATTAGGGGATTTTTTGTTACAAAATATACAGAGTCTGCAGACAGAATCAATGTTTTTGCTCAGCGACTGTACGTATTTTTATGTTCAGCCTCCCCTAAAAATCAATCTTTGAAAAATATACAACAACACTCGAAAGAATATCGTTTATATTTGGCGATATTTTGCCTGTTGTATTTTTTTGTGCAAACAACATGTATTTGATAAGGCACAAGCATATCGTGCTTGTTGAAGAAGCACCAAGAATTTCTCGTAATGCGTCAAAGTCAGAATTAACTCTATATTCTTGTAAAATAAATCCAATTATACTTATGTTATCATAATGAATGGTTTTGTCTTATTCAACTCTAATTAAATCAAATTCATAATATGGATCTTAGTTTCAAAATAATATGGAGCCCTTACAACGGTTCATTAATTGGCAAACATAAGAAGGTATGTTAAACAAAATTATTAAGAAGTTCCAGCAAAAATTCGTAGCAATGAACAATTCCACTTTTGGTTTTTGCTTGACAATTTTCTTCATTTGCCTACAACTACATTCGCTATATTACGAAGACAGCTAATATACATTTATTATGGTAAAGCTTAGAATAATAAAATATCATCTAACAATTTTGAAACGCAGGCTCTTACTCTTCTATGAATGTGTATATTTGGGAATTTACTCTTTCGATACTATCCGGTCACGATCATTTAGTGAATATCGAAGATAAAATTAAATAAATATCCGTTGCAAAAGTTTACAATTCTTGTTGAGTAATTTATTGTAATCATATTTATGAGATCGATAAACTTTCGAACACCATCAGCAGCAGCGTTGCAGTTTTTCCTTCGATTGCACACGAACAGAAACGTACGAACAGAAGTGTACCACTGCTATACGAATAGTACCGCTGCAGCACGAATAGAAGAGTACCGCTGCAATCATAGACGACGAGAGACCTGCGACTCTTTACTCCATTGGTACTGTTGCTTTTACCGGCATATTTTCTTTCAAGGCATCAGTTTTTATTAGGTTCTGAAAGCAGGTTTAGAAATTGTTCAAGAATGGGGATTGCTTCAAACTTTTCGGAAAACTTTTACCTTCGAGACATCATGTTAGTCTAAGCCCCTGGAAGCAAATATAAATTGACCTATTGGGACGGAAAGACTCTGTCAATTTTTATTTCGATATTGATATTGATATTGATACAGAGAATATCACAGGGAACGGATGGTGTCCATTCACGTCGTCTGTGTTAGGAATGCTCGCATGTAATTGGTTCATTGTTCGTGTAAATTTGCCATTGAAACTTTTTATCAATTTTACCGCTGAGCAATAAAATTAGAGTGATAATTAGCATATTACAAAATTGTTATACATTTTATCTATCCAACAACAGGGTTGTTACAGTCGGCGCGGATTTCGCGTTTTTTGCGGATTTTGCGTTTTTTGCGGATTTGGCGCGTTTTTACTACTCCATGGCGCGGATTTCGCGGAAAGCCTTGCTACCCTGCTTTCAATTACCTAAAAATCAGGATATCGACTGAGGCGCTGGCAGCACCCTTTCAGAGTTCAATGATACATGGTGGGTGTGTAGTAGGGTGCCAATCACTTGTAGGGGTACTGAGGGTAAGCCCGGCCCCCTAAGGAAAATGATTTTTTAGTAGCACTTGATGGCGAACATTGTTATATCTCTTTCATAGAATCATTGCCCAAATTGTTTTCTACAAGATATGAAGGTTTTCAGTACTTTAAAACTGTTATTTTACAAGGAATAGTGAAGTTTTGAAACTAAGATAAAAACGACGTTTAGTAATCAGTGCGGGTGAAACCGGCACCCCTTGAGGGTAACACCAGCACCTAAGTTTGTTCATGAATTAACTCGAATTAACTGAACCAATTTGAATTCGGAAACCGCCGAATGAGAGATCCTACATTTCTGTATGTTACTGTTGAATTTGGTTGTTGTCGGTTAGCTGGTTCTGGGCAGATTTCCGGAACAAGTTCCGGTGAACATTATGTATAAACAATGAAAGAATTTGATACTCGGCAAGCCCATCATGTGGCACTTTAAATCATATTATTAACTAGTTTCATTGAAGCCAGGATTACATTGGCCACACCGGAGCATATTTCAAATACCACCGGGAAAGCCGTCAGTTTTGTGACTTGATTCAGTACATTTGGCACCTCTAATAACCCTTGGAATCATTCATAAATCACAGAAGAGCTTGAGTGCATGGTTCTAAGTCAAGAAATCAATTTATTTATCAGCGAAACATCGGTAATAGATGAGAAATATGTGTCAGTAACATCCAACTAGCCTCAGACCATGTCAGACTTACCCAACTCACTGGGTGACGATGTTACCCCGACAGCACACATTATATTAAAAAGAGTACTAAATTATCGCTTCAATTTAACTCAGATCGAATTCCTGTGATTGGTAACAAATTGTTACTAACAATACAGGCAATAAATTGTAGAGCAACGAAAAATTATTTTAGTCTTTTCATATGAATAAAAGCTTAAGTTCCACTTACGAAAAATTATATCCGTTTACGCATCAGCTGCAGTAGCGTGTGTTTGTCTATTATTTTGACGTTTGACGTTTCACGGTGGCTTCAATGTGTCTTAAAATGTCTAAAATATTTAATACCAACACTTCACATATTCCAAAACACAGTTATAAGCGTTTTCTAGTAAAATCCTAGGGGTGGCGGTCTTACCCTCAGTGCCGGGCGTAGGGGCCGTTCAATAATTACGTAAGCATATTTTTCCACTTTTTCGACCCCCCCTTATAAGACATCGTAAGATTTTTTTATACTCCCCTGCCCCATAGTAAGATCTTACTGCCAGCATGTATAGTTTTTTTTTATTTTAGCTTTATCATTATGAAGCAAGCACAGTACTTCGTTTCCTCTTCTGTCCTTTATTCGAGTAATTTCGTAATTTCCTACCATGAATTTTACCGTACACGCTTTCATGAACATGGGTATTTGAACAGCTGCAATAACAATATTTTTCTTACGTAAGATAATCAATTCTCCCCCCTCTCTCGCCTGTAAGATAGCGTGAAAATATTGAGAAAAATAAATAATTGAGATACTACAAAAAACAAAATTTTATCGTAACCGTTATGTGTTCGACAATAAAACACCATTACGTGGTCCTTCCCGAAAAGATTCTACTGGGGCTTCACTAATAACATAACATTTTGGATGTTATGTGGTGGTCCTAAATAGATTTAAAATGGCAACTGTGGTCGATTTACGGCCTATGAATGTCATCCCGGCTCCGAAAATACTCATATTGGGTGGTATTTGGCCATTTTTGGCTGATTTTCATGAACTGGAAATTGCCACCTAGGATTTCAAAACGACGTCGACGTCCTGATTTCGGAAATACCCATAACCGTATATATTACTTTTTAATTTAACGAGTTCTGAAATCACATGCGTCTCATCGACGTCAGTAATGACAAGAATTAATGAAAAGTTGTCAAGTGCTGGCGTATAGAAAACCGTCTAAAATTCATTGATTATTCATTGAAATTCTTCTGAACATTTCAACATGGTAACTCTTAAGAAAAAAATTTTCTAACAAAAACTTCTCTATTTGAAAATCTCAAATTTGTTAAACTTGCAAATATCCAATATTGTTGATGTTTTATTTTTTGTTGATTCCAAACTGTTGGTTCAGGTACAAAAGTAAACAAAGCTTCCAAAGCAAAGCAAAGCAAAGCCTTGGTGCTACAATCCGATTCGAAATTTGACCTTTTGTTTATTATACACAGACTTCGCAGCGGACTGTTAAGTATACAGGACAATTGCGGGACTAGCGCTACGATCCTACTGACCCTAACATTGTTTCCCGTGCCGAGACTCGAGCTTACGATAACTTGCTTGTTAGGCCAGCATCGTACCTTGAGACGCCTACTTAGCAGTTGCATCAAATCGTCGTTTGAAGCTTTGTTTACAAAAATGTTTACGTACATTGATAATCAGAGTGGCCACTCTACCAGGAAAAGCGGAAAAAAGACGGAAATTTTAAATCACCGGAAAAAAGACTGGAAAGGCGGGAAATTTGGCTTCACATCAGGAAAATCATCCTTCTGCATGTCTTCTACTAATGCTGCCAATTAACAAATTGTAGCAAATTAATTCCTAGCTCTGGAAAATATATACATAGGATTAAAAAAGAATATTATTCATTTTTTAATAATTATTCTTTTTTTCCAAATTATAACGATCTAAAATTGATGTCATCAAAAAACTATTTTGGCAATACAATTTATTGATATATCTTAGAATTTTCAAGACGATTTCCTTAGGATGTGTTGTATGCTGTTTTAAAAAAGGAGCTCAAATTTATCGAATTCCTGAAAAACTGTCATGCTTTCGTTTAGAAATGTATAAAAATTGCTTTTTACGCAGTATCTGGTTTGGTTTTTCACGCCATTTTTAAATGCGAATTTTGGAATTTTTAGTGGTTTATCATGCGGATTTTCAGGAAAAGTCGCGGTTTACACCGATTGTATTTAATAATATTCATTTCAAATTGCTTATTCAGAGTGTCGATTGAATTTATTTTACGGATTTTAGAGAATTTCTCAAACATTTCATTGGTCCCAGAATCGAAACTTTTCAAAACAAAAAAAAATGTTTCGAGATGACAGATCTCAGCGTTTTATGAATTTCCAACGCATTTACCATAAAAAAATAATTTTGACAGTTTCATGTGAATTTTTCCATTGGTCACTTTGAGGCTCTTCTTCCCGAAGTTCGCTTGAGAACAAATTTTGCATGAGAAGACAAAACTTCTAAGCTCTAATGTAAAATGCTCGATGTTTAATTTTTTTCCATACATTCCATCTGCATTCAAGAACGGGTTGACAGAAAGAAAAAGCAGAAGTAAAATTGTCAACGATTTTTAGACAAAAAGGGCGAAAATTGTGCAGGAGGTCTCCATGAAGATACTTGCTAAAGTCGATAAACAGTTAAAGGAAGAAAAATTTTTGAAGGAGAAGTATTTTTCGTAGTTTTATTAACACTATTCTCGCAAAGATATAAATAAACATGTAGAATTGATGTTTTTCACATATTTTTTTAAATAAAGCAAAATTTAAAACCTATCATCGGGAAAAAAGGTGGAAATCGAAAATTGATTTGAGTGGTCACCCTGCATTAAAAATCTCTTACTTGAGTCTATTCAATGTTTCTACAGAGAATGTTGTTCAGACTTTCCGAAAACATTTTTAATGACATTCAACTTATGTTTGGATGTTAGACCTGAATTCGAGTTGAGGGATTTTTCTACTTTTTCGATTGTTTCTACTTTTTCGAGATTGGCGCTATACGTGAGTTACATATACTTAATCGTATTAATAACCTTTTTTTTTAGCTAAAACCTATCTCGTCCTTTTGAATTATTTTCAACAAGAATTTTTGCAAATTTTAGTAAAACTTTCTATGGTTTGCAACTCACGAAGATTGTGAATTACTTGTTGAAATTTCCGACAATATGCGGGATTAAATGGTTATCCATCACTTTTCATATCTTAAGTATTTATCGAACCTCTCAACCCACATTTCTAAAATCTTGTCATTCAATGCTCACTTTTCATGTCTAACTTATGTCTCATTGGAATTATACTCGTCATAATCATAGACTTTTCAACGAGAAAAAATCGCGAGAGAAAAAATCAGTGCTACGGGCATTTTACATTTGTATATAAGGATTTCCAAACAACATGTTTGGTAAGCATCATTCCTAAACATGGCCGCAGTAAGTCAACTGTCCTGCGTTTTAAGCTAAATACAAACAAGTTATACATATCAGCATGACATTTTAAAGATGGTTGAATCATAAGTTTTTATTAGTTTTTTCTTCGGCGCGGATTTAGTTTCCAAGGCGCGGATCAAAAACCCGTGGCGCGGATTTTGCGGATTCAAAATTAAGGTTTCTGTAACAACCCTGCAACATCTTATTGGTTATTGTTATCCATCATGTGGTTATGCTGTAATTAACGTTTGAAATCTGACCCAACATTTGTCAGTTTCATTTCCAATTTTACATAATGCATCCCAGTATAGTAAACAAAGACGAAGTCCCACGTCGAAAACGCTCTAACTTAGTAGCAACATGCTGTCTTCGAAAGAAACCTTTGTTTTTATGTTGGTCATATTTGTCTTGAAAAAACAATATTTAAAAAGTTATGCTAGAAAAACTAAATTCGAGGGGGTTAACAGCGACAATACTTTGTATTTCAATAAATAGACGTCATATAAATTTAATATCTTCGGCAAAGTTTCATATTTTGGAAAGTTCTACAACTTTGCTGAAGAAACTATTCATGTATCTTCGCTGTATCAAAAGTTAATTTTTTCATTTTTATGATAGTAGGCCATGATCAAAAAATTGTCTTATCAACATTTCCGTTATATTTTTGTGAACAATTCTATTGAACATTGTTTTTGGCTAACATCAACCGTTTAAGCACGAATGAATTAAGTTCGTCAAATTGCCTTTTCCGACCACTGTGCATTGTGGTCATTCACCTCTGTCCAGCAACTCCTATCCCAACCTCCACGACTTGCCTACCGGGAGCCCTATGTTAGGGGTGGCGTACAACAGCGTCTGACCCGGCGCGGGCGGCTGAATTACGAAACGCGGTGCCTCGCCAGCTATATCTAAGACGGGAGCCCCGTCGCAAGACTAGGTATCGCAACCCTAGTAAGGCAGCATACCGAAGTCAAAATATTACCAACAATCCAGATATAAATACGGAACGGAATAATCAGCATGGCGAAAAAAGAACAACGATTATTTGAAACTCGGTACTTGGGGTGTAAGGACCCCACTCAAACCGGCACGTCCAGGTATCCTGGCTAGAGAGCTGCAGAAAGTGAATGTGGAGGTTGCTGCCATACAGGAAGTGAGGTGGCCGAAAACGGGATAACGTGAATCCCGAGCAGTAGATCGTATTGCGGGCACTTCATTTAAGTACCACATCTACTACAATAAAGGCGGCGTGAAAGCAGAAAGGGGAGTCGGTTTCGTGCTTTTAGGGAAACAGATGGAACGTGTCATTAGATGGAGTCCGATCAGTGACCGAATATGCGTGTTGAGAATTAAAGACAAATTTTTCAACTACAGCCTGATAAATATGTATGCATCGACCAACGATAAACCCGATGTAGAGAAGAAGGAGTTCTATGAGCTCCTGGAAAAGACGTATAATGAGTGCCCATAGCACGACATCAAGATCGTCATCGGAGATGCAAATGCGCAGGTCGGAGAACTTCTTCCGCCCAGTGATTAGTAGAGAAAGCCTCCACTCTACTACGACGGACAACGGCATGAGGCTTGTCGATTTCGCTGCAGACAGAAATATACATACGTAAGCACACCTGGAGATACCCAAATGAAGAGGCCTGCTCTCAGATCGACCATGTTCTGATTAACGGTCGACACTTTTCAGACGTTACAGACGTGAGGTCGTTTAGAGGACCAAACGTTCACTCGGATCATTATCTCGTGGTATCCAAGATTCACGCCCGGTTGTCCAATTTGGAATAATCCAGGACTACAAGGAGGATACAGTTGAGCATCCAGCGGCTATCAATAATATAAAAATGGCTATAGAGTACCTGCGGAAGGTTGATGAGCGGATCGAAGATCAAGTTGGAGATAGCCTGAATGAACAGTGGAGACATATCCACAATGCAATCAGCACCACAGCGGAAGAAGTGTTGGGTACATGTGCGACAGCCACGTCCAATGAGTGGTTTGACGCTGAGTGCCAGCGAGCGACGGATGAAAATAACCGTTCCAGAGTTCACATGTTAGCAACGGTTGTGACTCGTCAGAGCGTAGGAAAATACCGGGAAGCTAGAGCTGCTGAAAAAAAGACTCCATCGACTGCATTGGGAGAGGATTCTTGCGGAGGCGGTAGGTTGCTTCTCTTGGCACGATGCGAGAAGCTTCTACAAGAAGATAAATGGAATCAGGAACCGGAACGTGTCAGCCCCTGTCATGTGCAACGATAGGGAGAGGAACCTGTTTACCGATAGAACGGAAGTGGCCAGGCGTTGGAAGGAAAACTTTAGTATGCTGTTGAATGGCGAAGAAAACAGCGTAGTCGAAAGGAGCAGGATGATGATTGAGGATGATGGCAAAGCTGTGGACCCGCCATCCAGGAAAGCAGTGAAAAAGCTGAAAAACTGCAAGACAGCTGGTAAAAACGGCATTCCAGCCGAACTTTTTAAAGTCGGGAGCGAACAGCTGTGTCGTACTTTAGACCGGATCATGCTGAGAGTGTGGTCCGATAAAGAATTGCCCTAGTTGGAGGATATCATATGTCCGATCTACAAGAAAGGCCACCGCCTGGACTGTAGTAATTATCGGGGCATAACCCTTCTCAACACCGTTTTCAAAATTCTCTTTCATATTCTGTTCCATAGACTGAGGTCGTTGTCGGAGACCTTTGTTGGCGATTACCAATGTAGTTTTCGGGGGTAGGGGGGAAGCTCCACTGCGGACCAAATGTTCACACTGCGATAGATTCTCGATAAATTTCGCGAATTCAACCTGCAGACGCACCATCTGTTCATTGACTTTAGGGCAGTGTACGATAAAGTTTAGAGAAATGAAAGACCGCAAATCGATGATGTCTGAACGGTGCCGGACGTCGAGCAGCATGCGGTCGATCTATGAGCAGGCCATTCTATTTAGGTGTCTCCAGGAGTACTTCTGAATGTTCAGACGTGCAAAATGGGTACTACAGATGACCATTTCTGTAGTCACGACGAAGTTCACTACCCTCAACCCATTGTTGTCGGTGGTAAAGTGATGGTTTTCCCTACTAATAACGGGCGAAATATTTCCTACTCGCCTGATTTTTTTACAATTTGCAAATATCAGTAGTTAGTTTTTGCAGCACAGTAGTGTGTGTAAATAGTTGATAAGGGTGAGCAATAGAACGTGCGGCAATGTAATGTGATACTATCATAGATTCTGCAACAGTAGCACCTTCCAGTAGTTGAATTGGGCAAAATACCATACCGGAGACAAGAGATTGCAAGTTCAGGTCCCGTCTGTATGCGGTACTTTTTTCCAAGCCTTTTCGCAGTTCGCTTATTTTTCGCTTCCCCAGCTGCCCCTGTCTGCCTAAATCAACTTGAATGTTGAGGAGTAAAAAGACGTTGTAAAAATATAAATTAGTTCAAAAAACATTGTGTTATTTTATGGCAATAACCAGCAACATTTCGTAAAACGATGAAAAGCCCATTTTCCAGTCAACACCTACGATTCAGAAAAAAATGGTAATAAACTGTTCAAGTGATCGCAATCTCTCCCGATGATTACAGTCTCGTGATTTTCCTTTCTTGTGTTCATACATCGCTTTTGGAAATGTAGTCATCGCTTTGTAGAGCTATTGTATCTTCAATTTCCGAGAGTGTATCATTTATCTTTGCGAATCTCAGAATTCGTTCATTCGGTGTGGCATCGTATGATTATTGTCACAATCGACTGATAGATGAATTTCACTCACATGCTGGAAAAGATCGAATGTTTATAGATGATTTTATCACCGTTCACCAACATTGGTTGTAGGCACTATGCATGCGTTTTTTCAAGGACCTTTGAAGTATATAAATATATTACTATTTTCTCATTGCACCTTTGAAGTATATAAATATCAGATTCTATGTTAAGATAGAGTCGCATCTATCGTTCCGGCAACACAGTTTTTGTACCGTTTGTTGCCAAGAATTATTAGTACAGTAGGTTTCCGTTTTTGGCAACAAAATTTTAAATTTCAGTTGCCAGAACTGGAACCGTGCCAAAAAAGGAAACCTTTTTTGTCATCAATAAATTCAATTTGAGACTTCAAAATTATTATGAAAATTATTTATTTATATGATTAATTGGGTTTTTAACAAAATTCCTCTTTTATAACGTACACTGCCGGTAACCGCAAGTCAGTCCCATCTGTAATTTTGTCAATTTTGAGTTAGCATCGTATTTTGGCCTAGCTTTGAGTATATTTTCAGATGTACCGATAAAAAATAGTGGTTTGTTCAACAAAAGTGGAAATCAATACCAAGTCGAATTGTCACATTAGGCAATGTAACCGCAAGTCAGTCCCAGGAGAAAAATAACCGAAAGTCAGTCCCGATTTACAAAAAAACATGCATAATACAACAGTAAAATGAATGGGGAGTAAAAAAGAGTTCGATACGACCGTTTAGATGAAAATAAGTTATCTAGTAAAAATTATCAATTATTGGGATTATTTTTTCGTTTGAATTGGTGATGAATTTATGCGGAGCAATTTTCTGCTAATACGAATTCAGTCAATTTTTTTTCTTGGTTCGCTTCTTCGTGGATCTATCCGCAAAATCTTGAGTATCGAAAAAACTTCCACCAGAATCCAGGAAATCGTTCCAAGAAATCTCCAAAGGTGATGCTCGAACCTCAAATGGATTTGGATCATCTTAACATTTGTTGTCGGATGAACCAACTGCAGTCCCGGCTTCAGTTTCTTTATCCGAGTCCTCACCGGATAAACTTTCATCGGTTCCTTACATCATGAGATTTTCCAACGTCGACAGTTCTTAAAAGGTTCTCATGAACATACACTTCCTAACAGCGAAGGATTGACAGTTTTCCACGGCAACGAATAACAACACGTCAACACGCACTATAGTTTCAACATGGCAATGTGACTGATTTGCGGTTACTTTTCTCTTCGGTGTAGAATGTAACGGCAAGTCAGTCACACTCAAGGTTTTTATCATAAAATCAATTATATCAATAGTTTTTACAACATAATTAGTGCGGGCTAGTAAGCAAACTATATTTTAGCATGAATATTGTCAAAATAATTCATCTTAAATAAGTGATAACTGAGCGTGAATGAAATATCTTTCGAAGCTGTTTTCTCGTTTTGACATTTTTACAGATGGGACTGACTTGCGGTTAACGCAAGTACAGTAATAACAAATTTCAAATTTGTCGTCGCTTTCATTCTCTCGCAGCGCTTGTACAACAGTGGCTGTCACGTCAAACTCTCTGTTTCATTTGAAAGCAAATGAGTGTAAAAGACGGCTGGTTTTTAATTGCCAGACCTGTTATATACGACAGTGCGTTGTTTACAGTTGGAGTCAAATACACGTTAAATTTAAGTTACCCATAAATAAGAAAAATTTCACCCAAATTTGAAAAAGTTGCACAATTTTTAATTGAGTAAAATTTTTACCCATTTGATGAGTAACAGCTACCAATTAGTCTTTTGATAAATTTTTAATCGATTTTCAAAATTTGAATTTTGCGCTTTGTGAAATATCACTCTAAGGGAACTGCATTTAATCACGCTTATTTGAAATAAATTATGAAAAACATAAACTTTGCGTGTAAACAAACATAAAAAAGGAGACAAAAGACCTCGTGGAGGAATTCCATCGTTACAAAATTATTGACAGAACAGTCCCCACATAACTAAGCATATGTCTACGGAACACATAGAAGGAAATATGTTTCAAACCTGAGCAAAAGTGAAAAACTCAAAGTAAGTCAACTTTGTTGTGTAGTGTTTCATTTTGAAGTGTGATGTTTGCTTGATCATTTGACAGCTTGTCAACATCCAAAAGTTATGTTTACGGTCGTAACGAGAGGTCTGAACCGACCGCAATTGAACAGTTTTTTTGTGGATGATAGTTACGCTTTGATACCGTTAGCTAATATATAACGTTTCGAAGATAAGCAAGCGATTTCTAAATATAACAACGATGGAGATTGTTAAAGAAGGTTAATCGAACAGAAATGGGTACTTAGCGCGTAAGGCTTTCTCTTCAAATACTCTGGTGTTCGTGCTAATATTTTGGGTTATGTTGGTGAAGAAAAAACCTTCCGGATTATTCCGGTTTCGTGTTTTATCGCTCTGTAAAAATAATCAAGAAATTTTATTTTCGCTTTTGGGATAGTTGTAGCCATGGTTACAACAAATTAAGAATTAAGTTAAGAATGAAACTTTGTCAAACGATGGAAAAGTGTACCGAAAAGTCATTTAATGATAAATTAAAGTATTTGGATGAATTTTGAGCCGAATATGACTTAATTTAGGATTTATTATAAGAACGGGCATATATCACTTTTAGGTGGGTTACTCTATGCAAAAATATGCCCAGATCCACTCATAAGTTTTAGTTATCACCAGGGCCGGATTTTGGCGTTCGAGGGCCCGGGGCAGATTTTTTCGTGGGGCCTGTTTCGCTGTGCTACGCCTTCACAACCGCTAGAAGGTGACGAGCAAAAAAAAGGTCTTCACTTCGTCTAGGGGGGGGCCTCGAGTCGAGAGGCCCGAGGCATTTGCTCCCTTGGTCCCCCCCTCAAATCCGGGCCTGGTTATCACTATATGATACGTTTTCAGTGCAAAAAAAAAATATTAAAATAATCATGATCAGGTTTGATGTTCTAAGTGGTCCACTGTGCGGCATATCAATAGTGTTGGTGGTTGAGCTCGTTAGAAACCATCAGGCGTAAGATGTTTTCAGTTTCAGTTGAATCAGTTTCAACCTAGAACGGGTGTCAAAATCAGCTCAGTTTGTTGTGTAAATCATAGTATACAATCTATGTACTAAAAAATGTTGCCAAAAACGGAACCCTTTGTTGCCAAAATCGGAGTGTGCCAAAAACGGAGCATGCCAAAAACGGAACATGCCAAAAACGGAAACCTACTGTACTGTTTTTCACCATGTATAAGCGAATATCGTATTTTGAAATTCTTCACAAGATATACAGTTTTAAAAGATTACACCCTTGGTGCTTCGTTAAATGTCACTGAACCAGTTTACAGGTTTATGCTGTATTACGTATATAGAATTGAAAGTTCGGAAAAACTCGTATTCTATATCATGCTCAACTACAACACTTTTCATCCACTCCGAACATTATCAGTTTATTTATTTATCAATTGGTACCCTTGTTTGACGTTAAATTGGTTCCTTTGGTTTCAACATTGCACGACTCTATGTTATAAACAAAGACTCTGATAAATAAAAACTCTTAATATGCTTACTTCGCGGAAAGGTTATATTTAGTCCTTCAAGCAAATGAACCAGAATGTTGATTCCTCTAAAATAAAACGTGGCCAAAGCGATAAAAGAATTATTTTAGGAATATTACGAAATACAAATTATGACTTTCAAGTTAATTTTAGCTGAATAAGTTGTTCCGGTGTAGTCTATTACTGTATGTGTCCAATAGGTGTTTTTTGTGTTTTATGAAAAAGCATACTCTTTTCGAGAAAAAATGGTATTTTCGCTTTGGACTGGAAATGTTTTCAAGTCATTAACTTCTGTTTCATGCATAGATTCCTGCGCAATTTAAGCCATCCAAGCAAAATATTTTGTGCAGAACCTGGAATAACTCGTTTTTTGTAGCATTTGCTTCCCTTGTTACCGTTTTTTATCTATGGATATCCATCCCACAGGAAGTGATGACCCATTTTTGACTCAATCCAGATATAATTTAAAATGCGGAGGTTTTTGATTAGTGCTTCCAATTTTTTGTAAATTATGCTACCGGTTTTTGAGTTTTCGCATGTGAGCACGTTCCCTTGTAATTAAAACCAGGTTTCATGTAGCAAAAAGTTGTAATGGGTTATAAAATTAAACCTTTAAAATATTACCTAACCGATCGGAACAGTAAGAAACTTAAAATTAGCAACAACTTTCTTCAAACTCCCCGGCCTCAAGGAGGAAGCAAATTAATTAGATGATTACTGACTTAACGCACAATAGCAATCTGCATAACCTAATACTCAGCTGCTGCAGTTGCTTCCGCCATTTTCCCGACCGTCATAATTTAATTACTGACTTGTCATAGCGCAGAAGCCAATGAGTGGCAACGAATGCGGCAGAGCGGAATACTTTGCTAGTGGCTAGAGGAATCTGTCGACTAGAACAAGGCGCGCGGCCCGAGTCGCAAACTTATTCAGAAAACATTCCATATCATGTCTAGTCAGTCTATCCACCGCCTTTCGCAATAAATTACTTTTTTTTGCTACTCCCCCTGTGAGCAGGAGGTCCAGACCGTAAAGTTTTTATCTCAAATGCCGCTGGTCTCGCCTCTCACCATGGCAGCCGCTGGAATTTCCAAGCTGTAACTAAACAAACAAACAAAAAACGGTATCTTCTTGGTCATAATTATTGCGCCCAAGCATTCCCTGCTTTATTTGGCAAAACAACGAAGTAGGAAAAAATATCTCCATCGATAATTCGCCATTTTCATCATTGCTCAATTAAAACTGAGAAGGTGCAGCGCCAATGCACAAGTGCACTTGAAGTATTTATATCAGCATAAAGGAACGATTAAAAGGGCGGCATTCATTGTTTTCGGGGTTGCTCTAGCGCAACAAAAGCTACGACGATAGGCACAAAAAAACTGCCCTGAATTGACCGATAATCATCGGGTTTACCAATGGCTATCCCCTGAGGAGTAATGGTCAAGCCGAAGCTGTTTGCCCCATAAAGTCAGTTAGGGACGACACGGTGTGGAGCCGCTGGCACTACTGACGTAGCCTGCAGTCAGGCTGCAATGACTCTGGGAAATTTCCCATTATAATGCCCGTTTCGGAGTACGTGTAATTAATGAAAATTCTTGCATTTATTCCTACTAGGAAAAAATAATGACTTTATTGGGTTTGTACGAAAGAACTTCTTTGTTCGGCGACTTTCAACTCGACTGAAATGGCCCCCGGAAGCCACATTCAAGAACGGAAACGTGCTTTCAGCTCGTTGTTTGAATTTGTACTGTTTGCGGCCTCTAACTAACTGCTTTCGTAGACCCACGACCATCACCACCGTTCTCATCTTCAAGCAAACAAAAATTGAATCAAAACAAACTTCCCTGTAAATAGTCATTCTTTCCCGTTCTGTGACAATACATAATCGAAACGAGAAGAAAAAAACTCACACGCCGCTCGTTGTCTTCATTGAGAGCAGTATAAAACATTCCGGGGGTAAACTCACCCTTCGCAGGCAACCCTTTCGTCCCTGGATCATCAATCGGCAGTAAGGAAAGCCCGTGTCCGAGGGCAAAATAAAAAAAAATAGAACCTTAACCCTTTCCACATACACACACACCCCTTTGCCCCCTTTGCAGGACCTTCGCATGGCAAAACTAATTTGCATATTATTCAAATCAGTTCGCTTCTAATCCGCAGAGGCTCTAACGGGGGGATGCTGCGTGATGTTGCTCGAGCCGAAGAGATGGTCCTGCGGGATATCCTCACCCTTTTGTTCCCGCCGCTAAAGGCTCTCTGGTCCTTTTGTCACGCAACAATTTCGTTCCCGGCGGCAACCGTCCTGACGGTATGTGAACAGGCGCGCGCGCACATCCCGAGACGGCCGAGGAGCGAAAGATTCCTTCGGAGCCACACCGCAATGATCCGGGCAAAGCTATGCACCCAAAGCATGATTTCCCTTCGGACGGCAGCGAACGCGAGATATGCAGATGATGCCGATGAATTTCGGCGATGATGATGGGTTGCTGCTCCTGCAGCTTTTCTTTTTGGCTCTCCTTAGGTTCGGTTCTTTTCCTTTAATTTTTATTATATTATTAATGTATTCATTCTCGCGGGCTGTTTTTTTTTCTTCTCAACCGATTCTTCATTCGGTGGATGATGAGATTTTTTTTTGTTTCTTATCCTTTTGTGAGTCCTTATCGTTGCTGGCAGTGCGTTTTGTTCTGAGAAGCGGTTCGCGCGCGAAGGGAAAGGATGTTTTAAGCCAGCATCATTTTTTATCTGCTGATGCGTGTCGTCTCGTCACCAGAGCCAGTTGTTGGAATCTTTGTTGGTAAGGGTGCCTAGAGTGTGAGAAAAAAAGTTACGTGAACTTGTCTTATGTACTTCTGTGCAATAGCAACGACGTATTTAAATTACACCAAGGATGATCGAGTTGGGTTCAGGATATTTAATTATGATGATATTCACTGTCTTGATAGTGTTCTTCGTTCAGAAACAAAAAAAAAACTTCTCAGAGGAACTAGTTTTTAACGGTTATCGTTTTTTATCCGGTTTTAAAAAACCGTTACTGGTGATTTTTTTCTCCAGATTCATTTGCATAGTTTGTCTATCTATCATAAGGAATTTTAAAGTGTGAATTCCGTTGCGGAAGTTGAAGCTGCTATTTCTGGAACGGAAAAATGCTTAACGGACTCTTAAACTTTTAAAAGATGGCCTCAGATGAGGGTAGAAACACCCATTCCTACGGCTTTAATATTTCAGAATATGAACGACAATTTAAAACTGTAAACTGTAAATTAAAATTCTAAAGCAATACGGATAAATTGTATTTAGAACTGAAGATATAACTTGCTATTCGGAATGCTGTATACTTTTCAATCCTCAAGAGAAATTTGATCATTTTCAAAAAAAATCCGAATTTCGGGTGATTTTAAAGTGTTTCCGTGTAATTTTTCTCCACCTTAGCGTTCACAATCAGTTGGTAAAAATGATTCAGTTTTTGTTGTTCTAGAAATAAAAAGAATATTGAAGATGAAAGGGCAGTTAACTTGTTTTTTAAGATCACTCAGACATTTTTAATGCAATGATCAATGATCTAACCATGCAATGAAAGTAACAATCTTTTTAGAAAAAAAAGTAACTCATAAGGTTTCGTTTTCCTAAAATGAGCAGGGATAAACTAGTCGAAAAGCAATCCTTGGGGTTATAATTTTGAAGAAACTCATTTCAAATCTGCACCAAAAATATGAACTTTAGTTCTTCATGCCAAATAATATGGAAACCCATAAGTCGTTCATGAGGATAATCAAGGAGAATATTTGTACTAAACGTGTACTTAACGAGCACTAATATTTTTTTCTTCATTTTTTCAATTTAGAAGAATGGTTTTTTTACAAAGTTGTTTATTAGCCAATAATATGAAACACTTCCGAAGTCACAACTATTCAGAAGCCACAGTGTATGAGATATTAATTTTTTTGGACAAAATGGAAAAAAAATATTTTCATTTCATTTTTTTTCTAAATGTACTAGCAAACTCCATGAGTTTCTAATTATAAATCTTTTAAACTTTGAACTTTGTCGCGGAAATAAGATGGCTATGGCCTGTAGTTTTTGCGATATTTTGTTAATTTAATTTTCAAATTTAATAATTTAATTAGCGCCCAAAAACGCAATCTGAAACTCTCAGGGCTGAAATAATATAAAACTAGGTGTATGTTGACAAAATTTCAGTACGGAACTCCTGGGAGCTTTTACTCTGTGAGTAATTTTGTAAAATTCTAAAAATAAAATGTTTTGTCAAATGTATTCGCAGATGTTAAAGAGAATTAAATAATAAGTACCATTTCAAGGGCTATTTCTTGTAAGCTTCCGAGGCGTTTACGAAATATGCCTATGGAACTAGGATCCGCATAACTGAGTTGTATTCTTTTTACCCGTTTTCACCAACATTTCCCAGACTTTTAATGCACGGTTCATCTATCATCCGGCATTGTATACTGCCTATTGGTATGAAGTCAGAAGTCACATCTGATTCGATGATTTCTCTGAATCACAGAACAAAACACCATTTGTTTGATGAATTACCAAGTGAAGTTCAAAATTTTATAGTAGATGAAACATGAAGTTGAAAAAATTGGATTTTGGAGATATTTTTTTAAATGTTTGAAGAAATGAAGAAGAACAGGAACAAATTAATTATAAACAATGATCTCTTTAGTGTTATTGATTAGTATCTTGTATCCAATTAAAAAAAAAGCATTTTAAATAACTTCAATAATTAATTTTAAATATTGAACTAAATATTTTTAGACTAAAAGAATTCTTATCTAATTCTCTTTAAGATCTCCGAAAACATTTGTTATAATATTGAAAACAAAATAGCACTTTCTTCCAAATTTTGTAAGAATTTTACAAAATTACTCACAGAGGAAAAGCTTCCAGTTATTCCGGGCTGAAATCTCGTTTACTTACACCTAGTTTAATATTCCTTCAGCCTTGAGGGTTTTAGGTTGCGCTTTTGTGCGCTAATTAATATATGACATTTAAAAAAAAACTTGAAAATTTTCTTTTTTTCTAAATATCTCAAAAACTACAGCCATATTATTAGGGGCAGTGGTAAATCGCGATTTCGCGGAAGCCACGAATTCCGCGAAATTCAGCGTTGGCCGCGAAATTTACAAAAACCCGCGAAATGCCGCGAAAGTGATGCAAAACCGCAGCAACACGGACAAACTGGAAGATTAATGGGCACCTCAATGGCAACGAGAGGCCTTTTCCTACGTAAATAATAAAATAAAATATTCTGGTAGCCTGGATTAAATTGGCGGTTTGGTTGCTAGATCCTCTAAAAGCAAAGATTTTGGCAATTGGTGACCTGCCTGATAGAATTCCAGAGTGTGCAAACATAAAATCGGAGTTGCAGGATGATCTAAATACAAGCAAGCATTTTTGAAAATACTCGACAGTGTAATTGGTATGGTATTATAGTTTTTTTAGATACTCGGATCGCGGACGTTTTTTAGAACTTTAAAACTTGGATCCTGAAGAGTTTAACTTGAACAATAGGTGCCTACCGACACCAAAATTTGACTGAAAACAATTTAACACAGTATGCATTTTTTGTCAGTAATGCAAATAAAGATGAATCGTACGGTTAAATTACCGTATATTAAATTAAATAAAACAGTTTTTTCTTATTTTAATCAAAAGCAAAATCACTTTTTTTAGTATTTCCTGAAGAAAAAAGTTGCCGCGAATTTTAAATAATTCCTATTTTGTCACCCGCGAATTTTCAACTTTTTTGCCGCGAATTACTACTGTCTCTACATATTATCTATGCGGCAAAGTCCAATGTTTGAAAGATTTATAATGAGAATCTTATATAGTTTGTTATTACACTTAGGAAAAAATAAAATGAATATAAAAGTTTGTTGTTCATTTTGTCCAGAAATATCAATGTCTCATACACTGTGGCTATTCAATTACGACTTTGAAAGGGTTGCATATTACTGGCTAATAAATATTTTTGTAGAAGAAACCATTCTTCTGAAAAAATGAAGAAGACAAAATTAGTACTAGTTTAGTACACGTTTAGTAATCGCGTGAAAGTGTAAACAATTGTTTTCTCTTTCAGTTTAACAGGGAGCAGTTTTCGGTAGCTTCTCCGTAACTTAAAGATAAGTTGGTCAAAGAACTAAACATTAAGGTTCACATTGAAGCCACATCCTAACCGATTTTGAGTCGAATATTATAGGAAGATTCGGAACTCACCATGGGTGCGTATTCTGCAAAACATTCGATTTTACACTGTTTTTGCCGCACCGTTTTTGCCGAGTAATGAGAACGGTAACGCAATTCTCAGTTGTTCAGCGAGCAATTCTCGCGTAACTTTTCAAAAGGGCCTACGTAACAATGAGTGATTCTCTCCGCTCTCACACTGTTTCGTTATTTACGTCGTCATTATTAATATTTTTAACGCTTTCTTGCACCTAATCGAGAGATTATAATATAGCCTTGCTTACTTTGCAGAGTGCTATGAAAAATGTAAAAATGTAAACAAAGAGAGTCTCTTAATATTAGGTAGGTCTTTTGAAAAGTTAAGCATGAATTGATTTCACTTATCTTGCGTGTGCGGATGAGCTAATTACAAGAGTTTCACTAGGCTCCTGCTCAAAGAAACTATTGCTCAGCGCTCTCTCTATAGCAGATGGTGTGATGCATACTCACAGTTGTTAAGAGGGGAGAAAACAGTTTTTTTTTATGATCAACATGAGCATAACGAAGCCTGGAGTTTATGAGTCTTTTTTTACGATCACAACCAAATTTTTGCTGGCTGGAAGCAACTCTAGAATTGTTCAAATAATAAAACGTGCGGAAACAGTCATATAAAACAATGATACAGATTTCATTCTAGAACAGCAGAACTCACATCAAGTAAGAACGCATTCACACAAAATATGAAAATTATGCGTTATATATGACTCTTAGTTTTCTCCAGGAAATAAATAGCGATGGGAAGAAAGAAAGAGGCAAGCAGAGAAAAAGAGAGAAACAGAGATAGAAAAAGAGAGATAGAGATAGCAAAAAATATCCCATGTCTGAAATAATCTTTGGTCAATATTCTAAAGTTCGAGCAACCAGGGCGACATCCATGAATTAAAAAGCAAAGCCTCGGTGCTACATTCCGTATCGGAACTCGACCTTCTCTATAATTATACACTGACTTCGCAGCCAACTGTAAAGTATACAGCACAATTGCGGGGCTAGCGCTACGATCCTACTGACACTAACAGTCTCTCCCGAGCTGGAACGGACATACGGCGACTGGCTTGTTAGGCCAGCATCGTACCTCGAGACCAGCTGGGAGATAAAATATCCCCCCCCCCCTTATATGTAAGGAAACATAACGTAAACACCTAAAAAGCAAAGCCTTCGTGCTACATTCCGATTCGTAACTCGACCTTCTTTTTTTTTTATACACAGACTTCACAGCCAACTGTTAAGTGAACAGGACAACTGCGGGGTCAGCGCTACGATCCTGCTAACACTAATGTCGTTTTCGTTTTCGCGGTGTAGCTACACTTTTTCCGGAGTATACTTTGAAGGTTCAAATAAAACATATCCAGTGTCTCGTTTCCGTTTCATATGTCCATCTTGCAAATGTGCTGAAAAAAAATTACCTGACACTTTACCACGTGGAACTAGAACCAAAACAAACCAGTTTTGACACATACGTGTGAATGTGTTGGTAACTTCCTACTGTACACTCTGCTTTTTTCGGGTGTCGTCAGGGACAGAAAAAGTGTAGTCAGAGAAAGAAAAAGGGTAGTCCGAAAAGTCAAATAAAACATTTACGGTGTCAAAAGTGTCGTTTGAGTGTAGCTACACCGCGAAAACGAAAACGAAATTTTTTTGTTTAGTAACGCTAATCTTACCTCCCCTTCATAACAAATCGTAACGCTCAAGGATACGCCCCTCCCCTGCATGTGCGTTACATATTTATGGATGCCGAAAAGTCTCTCACTATGATTATTTTAGGAAGCCTGTATATATTATTTACGCCTACGAATACCAGAAGCGGATAATGCGTTCTGCATTCTGGTGTTTTTTTTTTGTTTGATTGTAATATACTTCACATTTAAATAACTTATTTACACACACGTGCGTACAAGCACACGCATACATACATTCATGTAGTCGAACTAGGTCGATTGGTATAGATCAATTGGCCCTCCATAGATTCTTTTTGCGTTTAAAGTTTAATGTCCCATGTAAAAAGTACCCTTCGAGCAACATCTTAAAATCCAAGCCACCATTCAAAATTCGATAGAGTTCTGCGGGGGCGCAGCAGCTTTCATTTGCGCCTTACTTTACTTTTACTTTTAAGGCGACAGACCGATTATCGATCCAGTGCCGAATCCAGAGTACGTCGCCATGTCTCTCGGTCTTGGGCTGCTATCCTCCAATCGCCCCTAACACCTATTTCGCGTGCATCCTCGTTGACAGCACATATCCAACGAGTGCGGGCTCTACCCCGAAGTCGACGACCTCTATCGGGATTCCTGCTAAATATAGCCTTCGCTTGACGCTCATCCGGCATTCTCGCTACATGCCCAGCCCACTGAAGCCTGCCGTGTTTTATCCGCTTGACTTTATCCGCCGATTTGTATGCCTGGTACACTTCATGGTTTATGCGTCTGCGCCAAACACCATTTTCTAGATTGCCGTCAAAGATTGAACGCAAAATCTTACGCTCAAAAACATCAAGAGCTCGCCGATCAGCCCCTTTTAGCGTCCATGATTCATGGCCGTAGAGAGCCACCGGAAGAATCAGTGTTTTATAGAGTGCAAGTTTAGTACGGATTTGCAGACTGCGGGACCTTAGCTGGTTACGTAATCCGTAAAAGGCCCTGTTTGCGGCTGCTATCCGCCTCTTTATCTCACGGCTAACCTCGTTGTCACATGTCACTAATGTTCCCAGGTAAATAAATTCGTCGACCACTTAAAATGTTTCCCCATCTAACACCACCGCAGCACCAACCTACGATGGACAACCGATGCCAGCCACAATGTATTTCGTTTTGGCAGAGTTTATGACAAGCTCTAATATCGCAGCTTCCCTCCTGAGAGGTCCGAAGGCCTCTTCCTCTGCTCTTCGAATAATACCAATAATGTCGATATCATCCACAAAACCTAGAAGCATGTGCGACTTCGTAATGATGGTGCCGCTTCTCTGCACACCATCGCTCCGTATAGCACCTTCCAATGGGATGTTAAACAATAAGTTTGACAGCCCGTCACCCTGCTTCAAACCATCTAACGTCACGAAAGATTCCGATATCTCACCGGTTATCCTGACGCTTGATGTAGAACCTTCAAGGGTGGCACGTATCAGGCTTTATTGGGAAGCCATGTTCGAGCATAAACTGCCATAACTCATTTCTCTTAACTGAATCGTACTACTTTTATTAGTACTCGCCAACAAATTTCTCCTGCAACGGCCTCAGTCTGTGGAACAGGATGCGGGAGAAAATTTTGTACACGGTATTGAGAAGAGTTATGCCCCGATCTTGGCTACAGTCCAGGCGATGACCTTTTTTGTAGATCTGGTATATGAGAACCTCCAACCAGTCCGAGGGAAATTTTCATCAGACCACACTCTCAGCATGATCCGATGGATGGCACGATACAGCTGTTCGCTTCCGCTCATTTGCGCCTAAAAACATCAATTTCAAATATTGCGTTCCGTAAACAAAGGAGCATTAGTATTAAGCTTCACATATAGACAACATATATACACACACATACACACGAATATACATTGCTTACGAGAAACAGTAATCGAAAAAATAGGAAGAGATTCTTTATTTGTAAAAAAATCATCTGACAATAATAGTCTTAATGAACGGCACTTGTCAATTTAACTAAAAACTACGACGAACTCTCATTGCGAAATAGTGTGATGGTGTGCCAAAATTAAAAAGGTCTTCCACTTTGGAGAATGATCGAGTACAGCGAGCTAACGGGTCGTTAAATCCGAAATTAGTACGGTGAAAGCTAGTTTGTAGCAGTCCAGTAGAGCGAAGAAGACGGTGTGAAGCCCGAAAATTCAAATTGGAAAGGATATTTGATGAATCGATTTCAAAGTTTAGAACTTTTGCTACGAACACCGCTTGTTGAACTTCTCTGCGCCGTTGCAATGTGTCAATCCCAAATAGACGACAACGGTCAGGATATGGAGGCAGGTTAATCGGGTCATGCAACTCAAGTCGCAAATTCCAGACTAGTTGTTGAGGACACCAAACCAAGCTAGCAATTTTCGAAACGAACCAAGTTGTCTCGTGACTTTAGCGATTATGTTAGTGCGATGCAGATTAATCGTAAGTTTCGTATCCATCACAACTCCAAGGTCACTAACGTGGTCAACTCTTGTTAGGTTTTGATTACTAATTTGATAGTTGTATACTATTGGATTCATTTTGCAGTGAAAGGTCATCACTTGACGCTAACCGTTAACCAGTTTTTGCGGCACCAATAAACACAGTTGTCCAAGCTCAAGATCGTTTGCGTATACTAGTTTACAACCAACATCTAATAGTAAGGAAACGTCATTGAAGAACAGCGTAAACAGTAACGGCCCTAAGTTGCTACCTTGTGGAACGCCGGCTGTGTTTGAAAACTGTGACGAACAGCAGAAATTAATGTGAACTCGTAAATCACATAAGTATGAACTAAGCCAACCGACAAAACTCCGCGATGCACCAAGCCGTGAGATTTTTTTTAATAATATTTTATGGTCAATCCGATCAAGCACTGCTTTCAAATGTGTATTGATTACGTCGGTTCGAGCTTTTTGTTCCATGTGCGATATGATGAAACAGAAAGAAAATAAAAGAAAAAGAGAAAGAAAAAGATTGGAAAAAGAGGCTGATAAAAAGAGAAAGAAAAAGCGACAATAAAAGAAAAGAGGATGGAAAGAAAAAGACACATGAAGTAGTAGTGGAAGAGAGAGATAGAGATAGAGAGAGAGAGTGAGAGAGATAGAGAAAGAGTTAGTGAGAGAGAGAGTGAGAGAGAGAGTTAGAGAAAGAGAAATAGAGAGAGAGAGAGGTATCATTTTTTTGTTGCCCGCAGCCTCCAAAATTTTATCTTACTGATTTTTTTCTACCTTTCTTTATACGCGCGGTTATACAATTCTGCCTTCCATGATTTCACCTTCGAAGACTCAGCCATCTTGTTGCTTTCGTTGCTGAAGAACTACAAATAACTCACAAAAAAGCGTTCTTTCATAAAAATATATTCATGTTACATCTCTCCATCCAGAATTTTTTGTCTGAAGTTTGGGAGCAAAGAGCAATGTTTCATTCAAATAAAAAGTGGTCGATTGGATTTTTGCGAATTTGTATTCGTATTTGGTGGTTACAGTCTTAATGAATAATATACAACAGTTCTAATCCTATCTGAGAATCGTCCAATTGTCTCATTAAAGTCAAACCGCTCATCCACAGCTTTATCTCTTGCTTTTTGTCACGAATTCAAAATGAACAACAATTCTCTCGCTCACTTCTCTTTATATTGTTGTCATTGTATAGACAATCTCTGGCTCGTGTGTTGTTGACTGTAGCTGTCTGTGCTATTTATTGCATTTATTACGAATTGAAGTGGAATCATTTTACTTAGCATCGATTTTTATTTGGGTCCGAGGACGTAAATTGAATTTGCAAGATTCATGCTTTTATTGTCCTGCCTTTGCTTAAATATGCTAAATTTGGATGATACAGCGAACTATTTTCGAATAAAAAAGTTTGGATGCTGGGATTTAAATCTTCTGGTGGTGGTTTTTGGCAGCACATACATAGAAATTGTTTATTTTCCATCTTATTATTGTACTAAACTGTCGCGTGATTGCTAATTATTGGTGCTTATTACGGGAGTCACTTCCCGGTGAAATATATTTCACTCTTACACTCACTTCACTTTTCGAGACCTATTCCTGATTCCCTCAAGTGAGGGAACAAAAATTACCTCCGTGCAGTGAGATTGGCAGTGAAGTGAAATTGAGAATAGGGCAAATGAAATGAGAATGTTTCCCAGTTCAAAAATTTCTATGTCCCAGAATGTCGATTTTTTCCGTTTTTACAGATAACACCAAATCTTGACGTTTTCTGCATTTCTAAGAATTTTGGCATCAAGAAATTTTTTTTTTTCGGTATCGAAAATTTCATGAACCACGCACTTTTTTTTCATCGGTCTAAAAGTTGAAACTTTGGCCGCTTTGAGGCACGGATCTAATTCCGATTCGTTTCTTTGCTGAAAATAAATTCAATATTTATCATTTGATCACAAATGAATCGAATTTTAAGTCTTCTCCATCTTCGTGGAATCATTTCACCGTTCAAAATGGTCGTGAAATAATTCCACGCGGAACGTCGCCTTTTCCGTTTTCACTTCAGTGATATGACACTCATAATAACCCAGATTCCACGGCAGATGTCACTTTGCGACGTTTTTCTTACTTACGTGAGTCCCGTAATAGGGCTGTATTCACTTCACTATGATTCCATCATGAAGTGACTCCCGTAATAAGCACCATTGTCATTCGCACTATGCGTCAGTCGAGATATCGAAGCGGCCGGAGATCGGCACAACAGAGAAACGTCAACCATCCGTGTTGGCTTCTAGTCACACGATTCTCTCAAATAGAGAAGCGTACAGCAAAACGCTCAATTCACACAAAATAATCGTCACAATTAAAAATAAATAATATTTTTAAACTTAAATTTCGTTTATTCTTCATGTAATCCACTACAAAATTCTCTTTGCAGGTTTTCGTAGAATACTCATAGAATACTCGTTTTTGGTTAGGTATTCTACCAGAGGTATTCTACGTAGGAAACTCGTCGAAAACTACATGAGATTTTCTACATGACATCCCTCATCTTGACGCCAATTCTGCAGTAAGCTCGTGTATGAAAATATTTTCTCTCTTATTTACATTTACTTCGTTCAATATCGTTCTTTGCAAGTGTTTTCTCCATTAAGCAAATATTTACTTGAATTATTTTTGGATTCTACACAACACAGACTAACTCTTGGAGTTTTCAGAAAAAGTGAAACAGATATGTTTTGAATTTAGTAAACATTACTTTAATCGTAAAAAATATTTATACCCAACTTGCAGGGCTTTTTTAATGTCATTTTTTGAAGGATTTATTATTCATTTCTATTTTATGGTTGGAACCTAATAATAGAATTACCAAGTTATTTACTTGATAAGATAAATATTATCGATAATCAATGTTAAAAAAATGATAATTTTTTTTTAAACCTGTGAACCAATTCGACCTGAAACAAATAATTCAATAACTCGAGGTAATCAGCTTAATTTTCATGATTGACTGTGGGTCATGACCGTGAAATCAACGTAGAAATCATCTTCACAGGGAAATTACGTAGGCATTCCATAGCTCTAAATCTGACTTATTTTAAGTCGCATCGAGCAGAGGTTTTCTGCACACACAACAAAATATTTTCTTTCTGTACCACTAGTAATAAGTTTCCAGTAATTATATAGTTTTTTATCGTTTCCTACCGGATTGACTCGGTCTTTTACAGAAAACCGCTGATTGATAGAGCATTTCAGTTAAACAACCTTTATTCATATTTTCTTATACTTTCGTTGTTTCATGCAATCGCGCGCACTCACATACTTCAAAAACTCTGAAGACTTTTCTGATTCCCGTCATTTCCAATAGTGAATTAGCGAGCATTGCGAATTTCTGATGTAACTTTGAATATGTAATGTTGTTTTAAATCATTTTTCAAAATAAAAACGATTTTTCGTTACTTTATACTTAATTGCAATGTTCGTATTTGCAACAACAAAAAAAAACAATTTATTTTCGGGTCCCGAGAATGAGATTTATCAATTTCTGCGCCACATCTCAACGCTTATAGACTGTTTCGAAAATTCTAAATACATCTTCTTTCTTGAATAAAACAAAAAATACAGGATTTTTCGGGTCATTTTATTCTGAAATATAGATAATAAGTGTTTTCTTTCCAGTTTCAATTCGAGTTGGGATTATTTTTCGTAGGATACACGAGTTCTCTAATTTTTCTCTCAACACTACTCATAAGCTTTTGCACAGTGTGTTCTTCGATCCAATTTTTTTTAAATTTTTCAACATTGTCCGCTGGTTTGACATATTTCCTCAGCTTTGCCTTGGTCAAAGCCCAAAAAGTTTCAATAGGGCGAATTTCAGGGCAGTTTGGAGGATTCATCTCTTTTGGGACACATGTGACATTATTTGTTTTATACCACCCTAGTGCATCCTTAGAGTAATGGAAGGAAGCAAGATCGGGCCAAAAGATTGGAGGATTGTTATGCTGCTAAACCATGGGTAACAACCTTTCCTGCAAACACTCTTTCACGTAAATTTCACCATTCATTGTATCATTCGTAATGAATGGACGAGATATTTTCCCACATTCACAAATGGCCTGCCAAACCATTACCTTCTTGCCGAATTTTTCGGTGTAAATGGCTTTCACTGGTCCAGAGACATCCTTTCTTTTCGGTGATGTATAAAATTGCGGTCCTGGCAGAGTCTTATAGTCTAGTTTTATGTAGGTTTCGTCATCCATGATTACACACTCCATTTTTTTGGTCAGAAGTTTGTCATAAAGCTTCCGAACTCTCGGTTTCACAGATTCAGCTTGTTTTGGATTTCGTTTTGGCTGCTTCTGCTTCCGACGGGTCTGCAGACCCATTCTTCCCTTGGCACGCATAACGTTACTCGCCGAGGTTCCAAGCTTTCTCGCCACATCTCGTACTGATACTGAAGGATGCCGCTTGTAGTATTCCTTAACCTTTTTGTCCATTGTGGGATCAACAGGCCCGGGTTTTCTACCACGTCTTGGGGCATCAGTAAATGTGCACTCTTCACAATACTTCCGCAATGCGGTTTGAACTGCTTCGACACTTATACCTTCTTCTCTGGCTGATTTTCTTATAGAAAAACTTCTCACGGTGCCCCATTTGTGCACAATTCGCGTTCTTTGCTCGGGAGAAAGGCCACGCATTTTCAAAATTTCGCTTTAAATGTTAGAAAAAATGACAGCATCTGTTTCTTTTGGATGTAAACAACAGGACGCAGCCAACGTTTGGTTGAATACTGCACGTTATTTGAAATGACGGTTGATCGTAAGTGTATTTATAATTATCGGAAACGGTCTATAGATTCTCTTTATACGATGAAAATGGTAATTCTTTTTTCAGAGATAATAAAATATATTTGTCTTCAGAGCTTTACAGTAAAATACTGAAAATTTAACTACATTAAGTGACGATATGACGGAAAAATACCAATTGAAGACTATCAGATATTTACCTATATCAAAACAAAAAAGTAATTCTTAAGCGGTGATCTTTAAATGTTCATAACATGAAAACGTATAGATTTTCCCTAAATTATTTTATTTGTTAAAGTAGACAATCTACAAATTATTTCAATTAACCTGTTTTAACTACAACTTATGCCGCATTGTGGGAAATCACGTATCAGTATTTCATTTCATTCCTGAAAATAGAACAAGTTTCTAAATTGAAATTTGCAGAAAACAGAAATTCTGATGATTTTGGGATTGCTTGGCAAGGCGTTAGTAGTTTAAAAACTTTTCTGGATGCTTTTTTCATGCTGCTATTCAAGACTTACAGAAAGTTACAGTTCATATGAGTTTCATTGCCAAACAAACTGTATGACTTTTTTCAATTTAGTGCTAGACTAAAAATCGAAAAACGAGAAAATTTATCGTTAGAAATTTATGTAGCTAGTTGAAATTTATATAGCTGAGATTCCAAACAGCTTATATACTGTAAGAAAACTGTAATAAAAATCGAACAAATCAAATCTGTTATTACATAGATCTGAAAATAACTTCTAATTCAATCCGACCGTGTTGACACGATAACCTAACCTCGAGTGTAATCCCATCGGCTGTAAAAACATCACCGAATTCTGGTTCGACTGCAAAAACCCAGCCGACGAAAAGTCAACCAACAGGGTCACGTTTCATGCCCCGCAAAAAGTGTCCCTTCGTGATCCCTTTCGTCACCTTCGGCAGCCTGCCACACGCATACGAGGCGTGCCAAACTGCATCCTTTCCTAGCCTTGCGCTTCTTTTGGTGTTTCTCCTTTTTTGCCGAAGTGCAACTGCACTTCCTTAGATTACCCTCCTCTGGAAATATCGCCAAGCACAAAGCGTAAGCTGTTAGACAAGATTTATTCCTCCGCAAAACAAGGTGTTTGCAATCCTTCCCCCTTTCGGGATGGGTTGCGTTTGCCATAATCGCATACGCTACAAGTGGTTTTGAACTATGAGCAAAAAAGGAAATAATAGCACAATGAGGTCCGGAAAAAAGGCAACAAAATTGATCTACCTCATCATAACTCAATACAATCGACAGATATTTCTTTTTAATAATCAACCCCCGGCATCACAGCATCTAAGGATATATAATAAGATGTTATCCCTTTGCGTTGATCCCTCGAAACCATTGCCAAAATGTATTAATTCGTTCGAACCCGATAAATTACTAGTTCACTTTGTGCTTCCCGTAAAGAAAGAAGCCATGCTAAGAAATGGTTTTGTTATGGAAAGTATCTGACTCCCTAGACGTGTATACGAGTTTGCAAACTTTCCGAGTAGAAGGGGTGTGTGCGCCTCCCGGAAAAGAATGGATCAGAATAGAGCGAATAAACGGTTTTGCGTCTAAATGGCGCTATCGATACAAAGGAAGAGCAATAAAATCATACAAAATATTGATGAATAATAAGGGTTTACCGATTTGTGTCTCCCTGTGCCGAACGTTAAGGTCCCACCTGGTGAAAGGTGTTTCTTTGGGTGGTTTCGCAGCAGCACAGTAGAAAAGAATGGCTACAAGCGTAAGAAAAACTTTTGTGCAGCGGTGATGAAAGGTTTACGATGTATGATGAGATAATCCCGTATACGTCAAAGTTGATAATATCTACATATTGCTGAGCTTAGGTTTAGCAAGATCTTTTTGCAAAGAAGTTGAAATATAATTTGAAACCATTCTACGACATAGGTAGAAATATCGATAAATTTTGAATGAGTTTTTAGTTTTTACTACACGAGACGTGGACACTGCTCGAGGAGAAATTACGAGCACTCGGAACCATTCCCGGCGGCGTGCGAGAGGACGATGTGTAGAGACGGAGGATGAGTCACGAGCTGGAACAACTCGCTGGCGAACCCTGTATCTCGAAGGTGGTCCAAGCCGGACGGATACACTGGGCAGGACATGTTGCATGAATGTCCGATAACTAACCTGCAAAATTGGTGTTCGCTGGAAATCCGGTTGGTACACGGTGAAGAGGAGCACAGCGAAACAAGGTGGTTAGACCAAGTGGAGCGAGACCTAGCAAGCATTGGAGTGTTGGATTAAAGAAACTCGTCCAGAAACTGAGTTTATTGGAGAAATTTTATCAGGCAGATTCTTATTCAGCCCAATGAGTGAATTTCCGGTTATTTAGGTATAATATTCTATTGACTGTGCTAGGAAAAGCATTAACAAATCGCATGCCTGGATGCAGCTCAACGCAGATTAGAAAAAAACTGTCTCAAAATAAGTTGCCCTAAAATGACCGTTTTTAATCGTTCCTGTGAATTTTGGTGCTCCTAGTGTATGCAGAAGACCGTCAAAAGGCCGCAACTCTGGCTTACGGGCAAACTCATTTGAGTCTCTGAAAAAGTTACCTTTACTTGGAACATCAAAATTCACAGGAATGGTTAAAGCGCTATAGTCTTTCTTTTTTTACTTGTTTCAGCTCTAGTGCAAAACCTAAATTTATGTTATTTTCAATAGTGCAATAGTTCCATAATCAAATTACTTTCTATTACTGTTTGGGTGGATGCGGAACTAATTTCTATTTCTTCTAATTTTTTTATCTAATAATCGTATAATTTTATTCTAAATTTGATAATTTCATCGTGTTCCTTGGAAAATTTCACATAAGAAACAACTATCATTCCGAGGTAATATGAGCCAATCTCGAGATATAACTTTTTTATTTTAAAAATATTGATAGTTGAATTTTGAAGAAAATGAACCAAGAAAGCCAGAAAAAATATTGTTTTTGACAGGAAGTGTTGCCAGATGGATTATTTTTGTATTTTAAAATTAAATTTGCATTTTTCGGCCAATGCAGCTAATTTTATTTTAAATTTGATGGTTTCATCGTATTTCGCGGAAAATTTTACGTAAGAAGCACTTACCACCCCGGAGTAATATGAGCTAATCTTAAGATATAACATTTTTACGAAAAATTAATTACGAAATTCAGAACTATTTTCGTAAAAATGCTATATCTTAGTTGTTTCTTATGTGAAACTTTCCAAGGAACACGATGAACTTATCAAATTTAAAATAAAAATGGCTGCATTTGCCGAAAAAGGCAAATTTAGTTTTAAAATACAAAAATAATCCATCTGGCAACACTGCCGGTCAAAAATAATATTAACACGATGGAATTATCAAATTTAAGCTGAAAATGACTGCATTTGCCGAAAAATGTGAATTTAATTTTCAAATACAAAAACAATTCATCAGGCAACACTTCCGGTCAAAACTTTTTTTTCTGGATTCCTTGGCTTATTTTCTTCAAAAATCATCTATCAATATTTTTCGGACATCTTACGTCTATAAATTGTAAGAAAAACGAAAAAGAGATTTTGAACAAAAAATGCGTGACTTTGCAATAAACAGGGGGGTCCCACAGAGCGGGGGATATTCCAATCGACACCAAATTTGGGATTTTTCCAAAGTGACGGTATATGAATAATTCTCCCAACTTTGAGCAAAATCTGTGATGGTCGTGTCCAAGTTTGTGCTTTTTCGTGGTCACTTCGTATGGAATGACCCATAAGCAGAAAAGAAAAAAAAAATATTTGCATTGTATTTGCTTTATTTACGGTGAAAACAGCAGCACTGTCTGTCCGCTCGGACATGCATACAAGCTTTCATGCAAGCCTTAATGTGGGAAGCAATTGACGGTAGTTTTGATTGTCACTTACAAATCACTTTTGAACTACCTCCTGCCTATGCACTATACTTATCTTTAACAACATCGTTTTAGTGTTCACTTTCACTATCACTTGTGATTTTGTTGTCCTAATTACATCACTGAAATTAGTTTTATTCACGAGTCGATGGAGGTTTGACTCTGCTATTATAAAGGCAATGTTGCCGATCCGATAATGAAGCCGATAACCTAGATAACTAAAAATTGATTATTTCGCAGGTTTATGATAATTTTACAAATTTTGTTTCATTCTTACCTTTATATTAATAATTATTGGAATTATCAGAAGAGTTGTGAAAATTTTAGAATTCGAAACATATAGTTAACACCGCTAACATAACATAAAATATTTTTCCTGGCTTTATTACAATTTCATTAAGATTTTTAACGGGTTAAGAAAGTGAAGTAGGGTAGAGTGGGGCTAGTTGGTTACGGGGTAGGTTGGTCAACGAGAATATCTTCGAATTTTCGTATCGAAAAAAAAATCGTGTTATATGGGTGATATGTAGTAGATAATCAGAGACACTGAATAAAAAAATGAAGTACAGTTTTAATTAGGACGTATAATAAATATAGATTGGTGCCAAACTGGCTATCAATTCTACTCGGTTTTCAAGTTCAAACTTTTTGTCTAAACAAAGCTAGCCAAAATGAAATAAACCTGGCTCAACGCATAACGAAAGTCCTTTTTGTTAGTTTTAAGTTGTGTAAAGCAAACATTCGCCAAAATTTTATTTTCGTATATTTTAAGTAATTTTCAAATTATATACATGAGGGGCTAGTTGGTCCACACTAGCGGGGCTGCACACTGGGAAAAAATTAAATCAAATTCCCACTCATTAGAAGCCGCTGGGCTGGCAACCTGAAATATAGCATTTCTTATGTAAAATTGGCCAATAAATCGATTAGTGATAGTTTTATCCTGTGCAGAGCACGAAAAAAGGTCTATATTTCCAAAAATACGCGAAAATAGGGTAAAAAGAGGCAAAATACACCATTTTCCGTGCCCTGCACAAAATAACAATCATCAATGGATTTATTGGCCAATTGACACATTCTCTGCGAAGGTACACCAACAAACCAATTTTTGAAATACATATTCCAGCAATGTAAATATTTTTCCTAGATTTTACAATATTTAAATCTTCCAAAATGGTGAAAGTCAAATTTATAGTGTTTATGAAACTGTAGAAAACTGATTGCAAAGTTCAAGTAAAATTAACGAAAAACAAGCGTTTTTTGTTACATATTTTGAAAGTGGTCCCAAATGATCAGGAGTATATATTTTTATAATTTTTTTTAGGTTACATGACTGTGAAATAAATGTTTTGTTCAATGCATAAACCCCTGTGAAATGATGTGAAATTTCAAATATGTTGATTTTGAGCCAATATGAAAACAGAGTTATTTTAGCGTTGTAACTTCACGAAAAAAGTATAGTTCTCCACTTTATGGGAACTCCTTATATTTAATCAAATAAATATTTCGTTTCCTCTTCATACTCAAAAATACCTTTAATTTGACACTGAAAGATCGCAGCTAGGTTGAATACAACTTAATTTACAACCGGGTTTAGATTGCGTTGTAACGTCACGAAATTATTTTTTCTCCTCATATGGTATTCATCTATGCCTGATAACATACTTGATGCGTCTTAATTGCTTTACGTCACATCTGTCATATAAGTAAGAATAAATTTTGTAAAATGAGTTAATGTTTTTAGTCATTAAATCGTGGGTAATCCATGAGTAACGTTACAATCTAAAAAATCTTAATAATATTATACTGCCGCTCCAAGCATAACTGTCCCAATGTCATAAGGTTTGCATAGAATATGGGACAGTTATGCTTGGAGCGGCAGTATATTTAAAGGAAAAAGTCTGACCTGTGTTGAAAATATCAGTATCATTCAGTGATTACGAGTCATCCACAAGTTTTTACTCGGTTTTAGACACATCCATTATACAAATTAGATTTTCTAACTCTTCTTCTATCTTTTTTCTATTTTTTTCTCCTTTCCAAAATAAGTTTATATTTCGGGTGCTTTGAATGTGATAATGTTTCTATATGCTGAGATTTTTTTTTAATTTCACAATTTAAAATTATGCGGCAGTTATTTTAATGAATTCGAAATATTTTCTAGTAAACTTAAAGTGATGGAGCAATCAGCAAGTTTAAAAACCAATAAATACTGCGAATGCTCGTACACCTAGCCAAGAAGTACAATAAAAGTTTCACAAGGAAATAATTTTGCACTTCTCACGGAGAGGGTAAGTGCAATGCAATTGGTCGAAAAGCAAAAATGGTTATAAGGGAACATTCGTATATTACAAAACACGCTCATGGGATGGGGGGTATTCAGCAAAGTGTTACTCTACGTGGGGCCACCATGCAAAATTGCGTTACGTGAAGATGGGGTATTGGAAATAACCATCTTCCGCGTTACGTAACATGCAAATGTTCCCTAAGAAAAAAATCGTTGCCGCAAGGTGACCCTATTAATGAAATTAATAATGCTAGAGACTTCGTCCGCATCATTCAAGCCGATCCGCCGAATGTGAAGGATATATATCGAAATTACGTAACGTGACGTAATGTAACGGTATTTAGGACACATTTGTAAACTTGTTTTAAACATAAATGTTGGATAAATTGCTAATATATTTAGTCTTTGTGAAACAACTAGAAGAAAAATAAATTTAGTATGTTTTGCACATAATGTCATATGAGACACTTTTGAGATTATTTACAATACATACCTCACTTATTAAAAGAGTTGCCATCATCATAACTCACATTTCTTCACCAAAAATCCTCAAACTTGAGTTTGGTTTTGCATTTTCAAATATTTAACGCCAAAGTAATTTTGTTACATAGTTTTTGGTCAACCCTTAAACCAAGTACACAAAGTAGAAGTAGAAATATATAAAACCAGTTATTGAACCATTTCTTATGAAAATGTGTAAGAAATATTTGATAAATAATGTATATATATTGAATTATATTTTCGTGACGTTACAACGGAGTGAGAATACCCCTTGCTGGAAAATGAGCGTTGCAACGTTACGAAAAATAAAAGCTTCTCAAAAATAGATGTTACCAGTTATCGGCACTCAAAACACGTCAAAATGTTCGATTATTATTTGTTATCAAATCATGGAAGAAGAAATCGTTATAAAATTTCAAACAGAGCAGAGTTTTTGACTTTTGTAATAAAAGTTCGGACACCTCAATTTCTCGCGCGTTGTAACGTCACGCTACATTTTCACTTCCCAAAGTGATATAAACAAAGTAAACAAATGTATCATACATCATTCTGATAAGAAATTTTGTGTTCTTTCCAAATATGTAATAATATTGAAGGGTTTTTTGAAAAAAAAATCAAATTAGAATGAAAATTATGCCAACAGAATAGTCAAAACGTTGTAAAGTCACTGTAGAATGTGTCAATTTAACATAAGAAATGCTAAATTTCAGGTTGTTAGTCCAGCCGCGATTTTTTAGTGGAAATGTGGGTTCCGGTTATTTCACTAAATAATCGCCGCTAAACTAAAACTAATCTAATACTAAAACTAAACTGCCTTGTATTTCATCGTATTCTCTAATGCTAAAAAACAAAAATAATCCTTTTTTAGGTATGTTTTAAAACAAACCCTCGTAATGATAAATACTAAAGCTAAAAACTAGACAAGCCCACAGCTAAAAACCAGCCGTTCATTATACCTTGTTATCTGTAAGTTTCTAAAAACTGATATTAATATTCAAAAATATTTTTCATTAGAACAAAAATTATAACTAGAAAAATTTGAAATAAGAGGTATGTTGGATCATTGAATGAAATCACTAAAATTTTGCACTAATATCATCAACCAGGAAAGTATTCACTGCCCCTATGTCCTCGTAGCAACGCCGATGTTTGGATGAATTTTATTACTTTCTCAATGTTTCAACAAAAGTTTACAACAACCGATGAAATTGGCAAAAACTATCCACAGTCAATATAGTGATTGAACGCGAAACTTCGTGAGGCATGCATTTATTATTCCGGCGAACTAAGGTGTTATAAAAATACAGAAAAAAAACATTTGGGATTTTCTATATTCTCATAATGAATTCTGGAGCGAAAGTGTCGTTGTGTTTCAAATGGACTTTATCCAACAATATGTGATTTCTTACCAAAATTAAAAACACAAATGAAAGGCAAATTTGATTCACCCAAGTTTTAATTTTATGTTTTTAAAATATTTTTAAATTTACAATAAACTTTTTCTTACACAGCAATTTCAATTTAGCACAAATATTAAAACTAAACTGCCTCATATTTCCTCGTGTTATCTATTGCTTAAAAACAAAAAAAAATCTTCTTTTAGGTATGTTTTAGAACAAATCCTCGTAATGATGAATACTAAAGTTGAAAACTAGACACTTCCACAGATAAAAACCAGCCATTCATTACACCTTGTTATCTGTAAAAATGACAAGAAAAAACATACTAAAAGCACGAACTCATCATCGATGGATTGTCTTCATGAAGCATTCGAAAGAGTCTCCGAGTGAGGGTAACAAGCTTACCCCTTGAGCCGAATACTTGGCCTTTTTCATTACTTTTCCTGCTCCTATTTTCAGCCAGTACCTAAGTTTTCGCAACCCAACGGACCATGCCTGCACAGTGACAAACCCGGTGATTGATGCTCAATCATCAATTGTGCTGTGTGGTTAATTGAGATGTTTGATGCAGTTCGCTATCCTCGTTTTTCACACAATCTTCGACAGTATGGTTTTGTGTCCTTTCGGGTGCACTTCTTTTATTTTTTTGCATGAAGGGTAACAAGGGGTTATGCAGTTAGTGTTTGATTTTTTGCCTGTCGGTATCGCAAAAAGGGGTCCTTCTTCTGAGGTGATTTTTATCTTTCAATCAAGTAGAATGAAAATATTTATATTGGCACAGGTAATTTACGATTAATAACAGCGGATATCACGCTTCGATGCCTGAGAGATGGGATTGGGATTTAATTGGCAGAATTGACTGCCAACCATTTATTGATTTAGTCAAAGCCAACGTCTTTTATTTTTGTGAAAAACTTCGAAATCTGAGTATCTTAGTTTGCTTTTTGATACTATAATAAACTGCAAATTTTCAACGGAACAGGGCATCCGTTTGGGAATACATCATTCTCTTCCCAAGAGCTCAGAAAAAAATATCCCGCGGCGATCTTTTGCACCGAACTAACAATTAAAGCATCCTAAGTTACAATCCTAAACGCACTGTGATCAACGAACCTCTCCAGTGAGGCATCCTCCAGCACATCCGAACGCGAATCCGTTGCTTTTCACTTTCTTCGAGGATTACAGCTCGGCACAGGAACTACGCATCGGAAGGATCTATCCGCTAGTGGAGCGGAACAATTTTTTTCTCTCTGGCTTCATCCGAGATTATGAAAATTAGCTGGCGGTTACCTGAGCCCAGAGGCTCCGACTAAAGCGGTTGAAGAGGATCTTTTCCCTCAGACTTAGATCCGGAGAAGATCGGACGCACTGAGGGGTGTCGAAATCATCGCGCAAAAGTTCGTCCGGGGTTGAGCTGCGGGTCTCTTTTTTCCTTGCGGCTTCCTCCGATCTGGAGTAGTTTTGTGTGAAACGGCACAATGGGAAAAAAGCCAGCCAACAGGTATTAACCGGGGAAAGTGCTGTCTAACCGGTGAGGTCTCTTCCTAATTTGAATATTTTTTGTTCCTGAATCCGGAAGGCAAAAAACGTGTCTCCGGTGATTTCTTTCTTGCTCTAGCTCCGTCCTGTTATTGTGTGTGAACCGATTCTAGACCGTCGGAAATCGGATCTAATTAGATGCAAAGTACGTGAAAGGGTTTGGAACCGTTCGTTGCAACTAGAAGAAAAGATTTCTACTGCCTGCCAGCCGCTGTGGAACAGCGCAACAGTTTTCCTAATGTGTTTACTTTTATTGACATAATTAATGATTGATATCAATTTATATGCAGATTGTTGGGTTTCCATATCGCTGGCACTGTCAGGCGCTCTGGTTGCCTCCCGTTTATGGACGGATTTACATTTTAAAGGGAATGTGTCCTGCGGGGCTTTTGTACATCTTCTGAGATACTGCCTGAAGGCAATCAGCTGGGAGGAAATGGAAAACAATCGATTTGGTTTCTTACGATGATGATTTAAATTTCTTTACACAAATAAGATACCGTTTGACAATATATTTTGATTAAAGGTAATTTTCATGATAATTTCTCTTCAACAGATTTCAATTTTTTTTAAAACTAACTTTGTTCAAACTAAATATATGAAAAATAGATTAAAATTAAATAAACTAAAACTATTTTTAAAAAAGGCTGAAATGGAAAAACTTAATGTGAAGTATAAGCAAAGATCGCTACACAAAAAAAATCAAAACTCTGAACTCTGAAAGACTACAATGTCGAAGTGATAAAAATGTCGGTAAAGGGAACGAAGATGTTTACCCAGAAAATATAAAAAGAGACAATAATTTCAAAATTGGCCAAAGGAAAAGTTCGATTTTTATGCAAATTTCGCTGCAATTTTCCCTTCCATGAATATAAAAACTTATATTAATAATCATCCTATTGATATTATTCATTTCTTTTTTTCATTTTTTTTTTTTTTTTGATAACACTGATTTGCTATTGCAAAAGTGTAATAAAAATGACAGCTATTTCAAGATAATTACGCTACTACCGCTAACATTTATGTCTGATCCACTCCAACTACACAAAAATCAATTTAAACTGGACAAATCTCATTAAAAGCCTTTGAAAAAGAAGTCACTTTAGCAACTACGCGTACCCCATCTAACGATAAAATATATATTTTCCTCTTTCCGCTGGTGCCTATCAAAATCAACCGTCGTCCTCTCACGGTTGGACATTTTTTCCAGGTCTAATTTTTTTTCGATTATGCTTATTTACTTTCAGTCCTGCTTACTTTCGTGGGACGCGTCGCTTCGGCCTACGACTCCAACAATGGCCGCGGAAACTCGCGAACTTGTACTTATATAATTATGACGAACTGAAAGAAAAAGGGGTTGCGAGTCTGGCCTTGCTGTAGCGTGCAGTAAATAGAAGAATCGTACGGAAAAAAGGGCATTGTTAAATTTCAGAATTTGTAGAGTGAGGAAAAAAAATCTACAAGCGCGAACTCCGATACCGGCAAGTGGAAAAAATCGATAGAGACGCGTGTTACGCTCTGCTGTTCGCCTAACCGAGATTTCAAAAATTAGAACCGGAACTACGAATCAATACATCGTTGCAGTTTTTCGTGACAACATTCACACGGTACCTCACCAAGCAACCGAAACTATTAAAATTCAAAAATCATCAATCAATTATAATCATCCTTTGGTGGATATTCCGTTCTGCTTCACTCTTTTTTGCTCTGTGACTCCAGAAACCACATCGAACCCCAGCGTCGGTTGAAAATCGTCCGTTTCTACTCGAATTTTACGCATCCCTGATTAATTGTCACCTTGATGGATGTTAACTCTTTTATTTTTTCGATCAGCGAAAGCGACAAAAAAGCGACGCCAGCAAACTCCCTCCGGTTGATTCAACGGAACTGAGGAAAAAATCGGTCACACTTCCCTGCACAACTTACCGTTCCCAGAGCATCAATTAATGACTGAACAATTCTAATCAACCCTTCTACCTTTATTTACTGGCAGCCTTTTAATGATCAAACAGAATGCAGAAGGTTCAATCATATGCAAATTCGATTGACTATTAACCGAATTCTTCGATTTCCGATTCTCAATCGGTTCAATAGGAAGAAGCTGCCGGCGGAGACACCCCACAACAAAAAGTGCACACACGACCAGGTACGCGTAGGGAGGAAAGGAAGCGAAAAGACGTAGGGTAACCGTATGCAAATGAGAGGATGCATCTTTTTGGACGTGAAGATCCTGAGAAAAAAAACCAGGTTAGCTGTTCTATGACTGAGTTCTTCACTGCAGCTAGAGCCTGTGTATGCAAATCACACAAAAACGGCTATGCGATACGCTCTATTTGGATTTTTATTGATAAATGTGTGAAAGGTACACAAAGGCGGCACAATGGCTGTGAGAATGTTGATGCAAGAAATAAGGTGAAACCAGCTGCTACTGGTGGTGTTATTCAATATTGATTTATTTGTAGGTTTTTTCGCCTTCGATTTTATTTTTTCCATTGTTGCTAAACAAACGGCTTTTGTGAGCGAGCTTTCGTTTGGTTTGAATTGTTTCGCATAGTTAAAACAATTTGCATTCGAATTGCCGCTTCTATTCTAATGGTTACCTCGATTTACTTTGACTAGTGCTAATGAGTGCGTTATTTTCTACTGTCCTTCATTTCTTGCTATAGAGTTACTGGCCTAAAATAATTTTGTATTGATAATCTAATCATTTTGTAGTAAGTTTTCTGAGGTCATTTGGGCAGTAAAATTTACGTTCACTGCACATTGTGTCAGAAATCAGAAAGGGAGGAAAAAATACCCAACTTAATTCGCAGTGTGGCCTCAAAGTGTTTCTGCGCAACTTTTTTCTCTATCCTGCTACCGACTTTGAAATTTTAGATAAAGTTGTTGATCATGAAATGTTATAAGACTTTGTGGAAGACACGAAATTTTTATAGGGACCTTTCGGCGAATGCATCTCTAAAAATGGTCAAAACAGATCATGTTTACGGACCAGGGGCAACAGATGCCGATTTAGCAAACTTTCCGTTAAAAATGGATGTCTCCGCCTCGTCAACACTCTGGCCATTCCGAACCGTGTATTAATGATCACGCGGAACCATTTTGTAGTCAAACTTGGCATATGTAAGTATCAACGTCTATGATAACGTACACCAATTTTTCACTAAGCAGTTGATCATCTAGCTTCAAAGCTCTTGGGTTGACGAATGCGGCTTGTTTTTAACTTCACTTCGGGTTTTTCCTTTTTTTAAATGTCTCTTTGGACCTAATCTTACCTTAAAACGTTGGTCTGAATGGCGACCGCACTTTTTTATCCACATCCCGAACTAAGGCACCTTCAATTTTAGCATTTTATCTTTCACCTAATATATAGGAATACGTATCAAGATATTATTGTTTATCTATATTTAGTTACTATAGTGATTTTTGCCATTATAACTGAAACACGTTCGTTATCCAGATTATAACCTAGTCAAAAATTACACTCATCCCATACAATATGAAGGGTGTCCCAAAAAAAAGTTTTTGAAGAAGTCAAGGTACTCAGCCCTAAATTGAAAGATAATGTTATGTTTGCAATTCTGTTCGATTCCCAAATTTTTCGTATGGCGACTTCCATAAATTACGTAACGCAAAAACCCGATTTTTGGACCCCCACCCTCCATATGTAACGAAACGTAACGCCGACAGCTACCCCCTCATAAAAATTACGTAACGCTGCAGAAGGATTTCCTTGATAAAAATGCTCGTTTTTGGAGAGTCTATCCAGAGATTTTTCATTACGTGACGCTGAACTTGCCTCACCCTCACCCCTGTGTAACAAATCGTGACGCTCAAGGATACTCCCCCTCCCCCCTATGAGCATTACGTAATTAATGGATACCGCCTATATTTTTTCATTTTTGCAGGGTTAATTTAATATATTTCCCATGGCTTGGTTCAGCATCTTATTCAGTAATTTGACTCACAGAACCAATTAAACATCGCAAAAAAGTGGATTTTTCCCATTTAAAAAAATGGATTTTTCCCATGCAAAAAAAATATCAGTGAGAAATTGAAATTTAAACTGGAAAGCGGGAGTTATAACGGCAATTTACATAAAAAAGGTCCTTGATCACGGTGCTCCCACAGACCGTTATTATTAAACAAAAAATACCATCAAAACGGTGAATGCCAATTTGTTTGTTATGATGTCCTTCATCTCTGGGTAAATTTTGAAAAAATTGTTGGTAGCATTTTTGAGCTATGTCCGTTTCAAGTTAAAATGGCCGATATTCTTAGGAAATTCATACACACTGGACCGTTATTGGGTTTTTGTCTCTCAGATTTTCAATTTTTTGTTTACGAAATTTACAAAGTTTACAGTGTACAAATACCCCCGCCCCTTGCCCACGCTAATGAGACAGAGCAATACAAACATATTTATTACAGTTTTACTCGAAAACCCCTAAGTGCAAATTTTCACAGTTGTCGGTTCAGTAGTTTCTGAGTCCGTAGGAAGTAGGCAGACATATAGACAGACAAACAATGATGCCTACTATGATTAAAGTTTTTCAACGCAAACTTTTGACATTTCTGTCAATTTTCAACGCCCACTACAGTTTGAGGTTTTTCTTCAATAATCACAATATAACTTGAAAATAAACTTTTGACCGTTGGATTATATAAGTTTTATTGAGATGAAGAAGTTACGCCCTTTTCCAAGCTAAGGCTTGTTTTTTGGTTATGCAAATTGCTTATAGGAGGGTAAAATATCTATACTTACAAAGTACCATTGAAATCTGAGAGCTTAAAACCAATAACTGGTCCAGTGTGTATGAATTTCCTAAGAATATCGGCCATTTTAACATGAAACGGACATAACTCAAAAATGATACCAACCATTTTTTCTAAAATATACCTAGAGATGAAGGACATTATAACGAACAAACTGGCATTCACCTTTTTGATGGTATTTTTCGTTTGATAATAACGGTCTGTGGGAGCACCGTGTTGATATCTTATCGGGTGGCTGAGATATTGCCATTTTCACATGTGATGGAAAACTAACCATTTTTGCAAATATGTCAAAATCTTTTTTATTTTGGGAGATGAAAAATAACAAGATTTAAAAAACATATGCGTTTTTAGGAGAAAAGGGTTAGAACGAAAATAGTGATTTGCATTGTCTTCTCCTAGAAAACTTTGTGTTGCTTGTAATACGTAAGAGATAGAAACATTTTTTTTTATTCTCGCTTATTTTCCGTCGGTCTAGTTCCGCCACTGTTGTTGTACAAATCACCGGCGCCCAGAAGGCGACTCCACCCAGGACCTTAACTCACGACCCGTTGATTAATAGATCGACGCCAACGGATTTACTTCCTCATACGATGGAAGGCGTGATCCCAGAGATTTTTCGCCTCAGAAAATCTTCCGATATCGGCTAGGATTGAATCTAGACCAGTTTGGTTGGTTGTGAGCGGATCACGCCACCTCACAACTATCAACACCTATGTCGGCGGTGGGATTCGAACCCAGGCGTCGAGCGTGGTTGGCGGAAATGTTACAAATGCCCAGTTTTCCATCACATGTAAAAATGTCAATATCTCAGCTCCCCGAAAAGATATTAAGGATATTTTTCATGTAAATTTTCGTCATGAATCACGCTTATCAGTAAAAATTTCAATTTCTCACTGAATTTTTTTTTAAGTGTTTTAAAGGGTTTTTATCTAAAAATGATGGTAAAAATTAATTTTTTTTGCGATGTTTAATGGGCTCTGTGAGTTAAATAATTGAATGAGATGCTAAACCAAACCAAGTAAAATATTCAAAATTTACCCTACAAAAATGAAACATAAATTAATCCACCTAGCGGTCAGACCCAGCCTTTCTCATTCAAACTTTTATTCGTAAAAATAGATTTACATGAACGCTTCAATCCAATAAATGTATATTCACTCTCTAGGTTCTAAAATATTGATAATAATCTATACATATCGATACATATAAAAATGCACTCAGGTCTGTCTGTCTGTCTGATCCATATAGGCTCTGAAACTACCAAACCGATCGACGTGAAAATTTGTATGTAAGGGTTTTTGATGCCGATAAAGGCTCCTATGATAGTTTGAGACCCTCCCTCTTCTGAAAGGGAAATGAAACATAAATTCCTGCACAACTGAATAACAAACCATGCAAATGAAACCGAATTTGGCATGTGGATGTTTTAAAGGGTAAAAAATATGTCCATAATAGTTGGACGCCCCTTCCTTATCTGGAAGGGAGGGGTTCCATACAAATGAAACACTAATTTCTGCACATCTCGAGAACTAATCAACTAAATGGAACCAAACTTGGCAGGTAAATTTTTTAAGTTGTAAAAAATATGTCTATAATGTTTTGTCATCTCTCCTTCTCTTGGAAGGGAGGGGTGCCAAACAAATGAAACACAAATTTCTGCACATCTCAAAAGCTAACCAACTGAATGGAACCAAATTTGGCAGGTAAATGTTTTTAGAGGTAACAAACATGTGCATAATGGTTTGACACCCCTCCCTCCTCTATATGGGAGAGGTCCCATACGAATGAAACACAAATTTCGCATAGCTCAAGAACCAATCAGTCCATAATGGTCCGACGCCCCTCTTTTTTCTGGAAGCACATATTTCTGCACAAATTTCTGCACATCTCGCGAACTAATCAACTAAATGGAACCATATTTGGCAGTTGAATGTTTTTGGCGGTAACAAATATGTTCCATAATCGACCTCAGGCAAAATTTGGATTGTAAGATGGCAACTTCCGGTTTCTGGAAAACAACCAAAAATGGCCAATTTCTACCCAATATAATAATATTCGGATCTAGAATGATACACAGGAGCTAAAATCAACCACAGATACCATTTTGAATTCTAAAATGGCGACTTCCGGTTTCTGAAAAACAATCAAAAATGACCAAATACCACCCAATATGAGTGTTTCTTTAACCAGTATGACGTTCAAAATCCAGAAATTTTCTCCAAATGCCATTATGAAATCCAAAATGGCGACTTCCGGTTTCGGAACAGCGGCAAACGACCAAATGCACAGAAGCTAAAAATTGACTACAGACACAATCTTGAATTATATGTTGGTGACTTTCGGTATCTGGCAAACAGCCCGAAATGATCAAATAGCATTCAATATGAATGTTTTCGAAACCAGAATAACACCCAGATGACAGAGTTTGAGTATCTCCGGAACCAGAATGTTGCAAGAAGCTAAAAATTGACCTCAAACACCATCATGAATTGTAGGATGGCAACTTCTGGTTTCTAGAAAACAGCCAAAAATGGCCGATTTCCGTCTAACATTTTGGATTCTAGGTTGGCGACTTCCGGTTCCTGGGAAACAGCCGAAAATGATCGAATCACACCCAATATGGGTGTTTTTCCAACCAGAATTACTCTCAGAGGCCAGAAATTATCTTAAGTACCATTTTAAAATCCAAGGTGGCGACTTCCGGTTTGTGAGAAACAGCCTAAAATAACCAAATACCATCTAATATGAGTACCTCTGGAACCAGAATCATGCAATGAACTAACAATTGACCTCAGGCACCATTTTGAATTGCTAAATGGCAACTTCTAGGAAACAGTCGAAAATGACCGAATAATACTCAATATGGATATTTGCGTAATCGAGATGATGCATAGAAACCAAACATTGACCCTGGACACCATTTTTAAAGACGACCACTTTTAGTTTCTGGAAAACAACAACCATTTAGTTGGTTAGCTTTCGAGATGTGCAGAAATTAGTGTTTCATTTGTATGGAACCCCTCCCTTCCAGAAAAGGGAGGGGCGTCCAACTATTATGGACATATTTGTTACCCCTTAAAACATCCACATGCCAAATTCGGTTTTATTTGCTTGGTTTGTTCTTGAGTTAATAAGTCGTGTAATCTTTAAGATAATAGACTTTCGTTGTTCTATTAACAATTTAATAGATAACGGTTGCTTAAGTTCGATTATAATCAAATGAAATGCAAACGTATATGGCAGCCAAACTTTGAAACCACGTGTTCAATCATAATTCATCAGTTAACCATTACCTAGCCCGCTCACCTGATAATAATATTGATCAAATCGGTTGTGTAGTTTCTGAGATAATGATGTTTCGTGATTTTCACATTTCGGTACATTACAGACGAGGTTACAGTTCGATTACAGTGATATTTTATAGGGTGTTATGAGGCAGCTAGACTTATTAATTGACACTAATTCTGTAGAAATCGAGTCAGCCATCTCTGAGAAAAGTGTGTGAGTCCAAGTAGTCTTCGGAATATGTTCCTTTTCAGAGCTGAATTTCACATTTTTCAACATAACAGGCAAAGTAATAGTCCGATTGCAAAACAAATCAATAGGGTCTTATGGTTTTTTGAAGAACAGCAGAAAATGACCAAATACCACCTAATATGGGTATTTCCGGAAACGTAATGATGCACTGAAGCCACAAATCGAGCTAAGACAACATTTTGAATTGTAAGTTGGCAACTTCTCGTTTCTGGAAAACAGCCAAAAATGGCCGATTTCCATCCAATGTGAGTATCTCCGGAACCCGATGATACACAGAAGCAAAAAATCGATCACAGACACCATTTTGAATTCAAAGATGGCGACTTCCGGTGTCTGGCAAACAGCCGAAAATGACCAAATACCATTCAATATGGATGTTTCCGGAGCCAGAATGACACCCAGAGGTCAGAAAATGAATTCACATGCCATTTTAAAGTCCAAGATGATGAACTAAATTTCTGTGTTTAACAACGGCTTTTTACCCGTTGAGTTTCGCAAGTCCCGTCGGACTGCGTTATATTTTTCCAAATCTGTATCATATTTCCAGTTCGCTCATTTTTCGCTCTCCCTACTTCACATACTGTCTGCTTAATGAACCCAAGATGACGACTTTTGGGTTCTGGGAAAAAGCCTAAAGTAACTCAACACCACAGACACAGACACTATTTTCAATTCTAAGATGGTAACTTCCGATTTGTGGAAAAAAATCGAAAATGACCGAATAACACCCAATACGTGTGTTTCTCAAATCAGAATGACGCTCAGGGGCTGGAAATTGTCTCCAAGTGCCATTTTTAAATCCAAGATAGCGACTTCCGGTTTCTGAGAAACAACCTAAAATGACCAAATACTGCCTTATATGAGTACCTCCGGAACCAAAATGATGCAAGGAGCTAAAAATAGACCTAAGACACCATTTTGAATTATAAGATGGCAACTTCTGGGAAACAGCCGAAAATAACCGAATACTACTACATATGGACATTTCCGTAACGGAAACGATGTATAGAAGCCAAGCATTGACCCTGGACACCATTTTGAATTCGACTACTTTTTTTATATTTTTTTGGAAGGACAAAATTATTTTTTACAACTTTGCCGAAGACACTCAACCGATCAAACAAAACCGTTTAGACACAAGAAATATTTTTATCACAATTAATCAGAAGATTTTGATCTAAAACTTTACCGAAAATGTCACAACAATCAAACAAACCATTCTGGTTCTAAAAATACTTCTAATCTTCTATGAGACGTGGTTTAAAAAATACCAATAACACAAAATGACATGTCCAGCCCGTAGGAAGATCTGTACAAGGATTCAGCCAGATCGATAATGGTCGATTGAAATAGTTGTACACAATTCCCAACAAAATTTGATTGAAATTGTGCTATGGAATTATCTCTTTTGTGAAAATTTTTTTTTTAATTTTTGTTTTAAAATTATGCCAGAAATGAAATCCTCTCAACATTCATAACAAATTTCTTTTTTCTTCAAAGTTCAACAATGTTTAAATATCGTTTTGTTTCAAGAGAATATTGTTCATCGGAATAACTGCATAAGAGAATAAATATTAATCTATGTTCTTATGCTAACACAATCGGTATGGATGGTTCGATAATTTTATACAATTACAAATATATCTGTGTCTTATGTATCAGATGTTCAAGTAGAAAATCGTCATTTTTATCAGTGGCGAAGGCATTGACAATCAGTAAAAATCAGCACATCAGAAACGTCTTATCGTAAGCTGAGGCATTATTCAATACCTGCAGTTCAACATCAAAAAACGAACAGCTTTTCCGAAACAGAACTCTTATTCTGCCAGAAAGATGGAGAAAAGTTGTGTCCAGCGATGGGCAATATTTTCAGAAATAAAAATGTAATCAATTTTAAAATGTGTAGTGAAACACTACTCAAATGCAATAAAACATATTGAAAACTTTTTAAATAAAATAATATGATTTCTCACAACAAACAAAAGTCTGTAATATTCCATTATTTATCCATGACTTGAGATACGTCAACAAGTCTCAATTTTTGCTTCCAATTATATATTGTTTTATAACTTAGTTTATATATCACGACACAAAACATTCACAATTGTTTCGAGTAGTTTGTCGCACAGAGAATCAGGGTTTTCATTTTGACGAAAAAGTTCTGTAAAATTATTTCCAAACTTTAAAACATAACGTAAATGTTCTCACCAATTTGCAAAGAAAATAACTCACTGAATGAAAAATTTCTTTATACACAACCTAATAGAAAAAAATTAACAGTATGATCGATTCCATGAATTTGCACATTCAAATAAATTGAATAAAGATTGTTACCCTTTAAGAATAAAAAAATATATATAGTTCGCTTCCAAAAAAAAAAATTCATTATAACCAAAATGAATTCAATTTATACCAGTTCTTCTAAATTTATATCGAAGTACATTATTAAATATTGCATAAGAAATTATGATGTCAATTATTTGTTATGGAATTTTTTTCTCCACGTCAAACAAAAAACGCGCTTAAAAACGCCAAACTCAGCCTCAGAATCAACCTTAAACCGCTTTCACCCTTTTCCCATGTCTGTTGGTATCGATTTTTCAATCATACTCTTTTTTTGCTCATCTTACCACAATCCTAGCATGTTTTCTCCACTCGAGAAAAAAAAATCCTTCACAAAGGCCTTGCAACCGAAGCACCCAAAAAATCGGACGCGTGTGTGCGAAACCAATGCGCGTGCAGCATCATCCCGGTGTCTCATTCCACGTCTGCCCTTTCCCTCAACACTCGGTTCACTCTCGAGTTACAAGGACGTTTTGAACTTTTTTTCCCTCATATTTTTTGCCTGCCTTTGCCTTAACGCGAAGGCATGCACTTCTGTTTCCATCAGCTTTTTTTTCTCTGTTCCCAGCTTCCTGATCCGGCGTCATCGGTTACTGTGCGAAGCATGGTTGGGAATAGAACACGGCCACTCACTTTTTCTTGTTATCAGTTGGGGAAAACTGTTGATTGCCAAGAGTCCGCCACCGATTTGACCGAGTGTTGGTGAGTTCAGACTAGGAAATGAGAGACCATTTTTTTGCGTAATTTGGTGGGAGGGTGTTTTTTTATTTTTTAAGATGCCATACACATTTGAGTTCCCCAATCCACGAGAATGTTTCTGGCGAGAATGAGTGAGATTTTTTCCAATGTTGTTTTTGGCGTGGTTGAGTTTCTTTCACCCGACCTAGTTTCGGGAAGGGCAGTTTGCACCACGAGCGTATTCGAGCTGTCTGTTATATCTAAACATTAAAGGAGTTTCAGTTGCATTGCTAAATTTAGAGGAAGCAAAAATCATCCTTTGAAAAATGCGTCCGATAGTTTGTTTTCTTAATCACAAACCGTACCACAATAAACCAATTTACCCGCCTTCTGAAAAACTCCTTCCACGTTAGAACGAGCGATCGATCTATCAATCGGCAAACCAAAATGTTCTAATTTCACGGCTTCTGGTGTTTCATTTCATCCCATTCTCCCTCCGCTCCGACTCTTGAACCATCGCGTTTGACGGAATGCTGCTGCACTCTGCAACATGTGTTTTATCTCCATGCGTGAAAACCGATCCTCAACGACTATGACGATAGAACGCCCTCCAAATGAAGGATTTTCCCACACTCCAGACTCATAAATTTTAGTAAAGTAAAATACCTACATGCATGTGCTTTCAGCAGCACTAGCGTTTACTGGTGGAACGGCGGAGTGTGGTTGTGGGTGGATAGTAAGGACAGCAGGACGACAGCAAAGATGAAACGACGACGGCACACACGGCTTACAAATCGGTAAAACCACAAGCACAAGTGTGTTTATCTGAGTCTCGCAATGTGATCGCGTAATCTTTATGACGGGATAATTTGATCCTGTGGGATGCGAAGCAGAGATTAAGAGAGAGAGAGAGAGACCTAAAAAGCAACAAACCATTAAACGCAGGAAGGATCTGCGCTGTTGCGTTTCAAATCCTTGCGGTGGGAATTCGGGCATCGGAAATCAAGGGCGTGTAGTAAATTAGTAGATTTTACGCTTCACTAGGAGACGGGTTTGCTTATCAGGGTATTGAAATGGTAGTCTGAATGGACGTACATACCCAGTTAAGAAATGATCAATTCTGCATATGAACGTTCACCTAAAAAAAAACTTTTTATTGGTTTGTTGTTTTATAACGATGCATTCATAATAATTTACATAGAAATTTTAATTGGATTTTGCATATTATTTATCTGAAATTGTTTGGATAATATAAAAACACTCCTACACTCCACAACCATAAAATCAGTACCGAAATATTTGGACTAAAAATTTGGACATGAATATACAATAACCTTTGGATTTTTTTTTAAAATCAAAAATCTCTCTTACGAACACATTCGGAACGACGATTCAAATATTTCCTCGGCGAACGCATTCTAACCGAAAAATTGAGAAAGATCAGCTTGAAAAGTTATGCAGGGTGAAAATTCAAGTCTAAATGTTGCCGCATTCTTATTGAACAGTCATAGAGTGCGTCTTGATCAGATAGTAAATAACTTCGTTGCCTCTTTTTTTTGGATAAATACTCAAATGCGTCCTAACGTCGATCATTCAAAAAAATATTAAAAAGGGAAAATAGAATGCAATAATTCAGAAATTGTAACAATCAATTTTATGTAGTTCTTGGAAAGCTCCGTAGCCACAAGGTTACAGAGTCCACTCTGGTAAGCAGGTGGTCGTGGGTTCGAATCTCAGTAGAATCAGGCCATTTGTTTGTCAAAGGACTTTAGCATAGGTTTATTCTCAGGCTCCCCACCACGTACCCTTCCTTCAATCTGAATTCTACAGTTCCCCTTTCTGAGTTCCTCTTTCTGACACAAATAAGTCCCTATTATAATAAAACTGGTGTAAGTAACGTATGAAAGTTCTCTACAGGGAATTGTAATTAGGCGATATTGTTAGGATGGACAGAGGCTCGGTATAGTAGTAAGCTTGCAAAGGCAAAAGTAAAAAAAAAATTAATAAAAATTTAAAAAAATTAAAAAAAAAAAACATACACACATGCACGGATATGAACGATAAACGTATCACTTACTTCAATAGTGATACTGCCAATTATATCAAATGTGGAGCACAGAAAACAACTGAGCAATTGTTTTGCTGTTCTTAAGGCAAGGCAGGATGAGCAAAACTAGAAATCAAAACATTTACTTAGAGTTACTAATATGATACGAGCTAACAAATCTGAAGGTTATTCCACTGGAGCTGCTATTTTAGACAGAATTCAAAATCTGATAGATTTCCTGTCAGAGCAGGTGTACCTCAAGGTTCAGTCTTGGGTCCAGTCCTGTACAACATATTCACTTCAGATCTTCCTGATTTGCCTCCAGGATGCACAAAGTCATTGTTCTGCGATGACACAAGCATTTCCGTAAAAGGAAAAAGTCTTCGTGTCATATGCAGTCGATTGCAGAAAAGTTTAGATATTTTTTCTTCCTACTTGCAAAAGTGGAAAATCTCTCCCAATGCTTCAAAAACTCAAATGATAATTTTTCCGCATAAGCCTAGAGCTTCTTTCCTCAAGCCAAACAATAATCACGTTGTCAAGATGAATGGGGTTGTTTTAAGTTAGTCTGACAAGGTTAGGTACTTGGGACTAATTTATGATAAAAAAAACTTATTTTCAAAGAGCACATTGAGAGTATACAAGCCAAGTGCATCAAATATACGAGATGTTTATATCCTCTCATTAACAGGAATTCAAAACTTTGTTTAAAGAACAAACTTTTGATTTACAAACAAATTTTTAGACCAGCAATGCTTTATGCTGTACCGATCTAGTCAAGTTGCTGTTCAACAAGGAAGAAAACGCTCCAAAGAATTCAGAATAAAATTCTGAAAATGATTTTGAAGCGTCCTCCTTGGTTTGGTACACTCGAATTACATAGACTTACTGGTGTTGAACCATTAGAAGCTATGTCAAATAAAATTATTAACAATTTTCGACAAAAATCGTTGCAATCCTCAATTGCTACGATAAGCTCTCTTTATAGCCAATAAGTTAGCAATTAAGTTAGTTGTAAGTTTACTTGCCCTTTTCTGACAAGTAGGTTTAAATCCCTACGAATGATAAGTCCTAATTGCGAAAGCAAACAAATCCTAACAATTAAAATTACAAATTTCTAACAGTGTTGAGAAGTCACCATTTGTGATTGGACACACATACTCATTATTTACTAATAATTATCATAAATACTTAAGCTACTAACAAATCCCCCCCCCTTAAAAAAAAAAAAAACATTTACTTAGTTTTCTTAGGGTATTCAATATCAATGTTCTTGTGACCCTGTCGTGCGGTCGTGTCTTGAACATAACCCCTGTAATTTTTATTGTTTAGTTTCAAAAAATTGCTTCATAAATTACCTATTTCTTTGTTTCTCTCTGTTTATATTTATTTGCTTATTTTACAATTTTTCATAAGACTCGATTGATCGGTTCTGAGCTGTGTTTCACCAGTTTCTCAGGCCCACAGGCCTCCTTCAATATGGCTGCGCATTTCTATTCCTGGTGCTGATAGGGTTATTGAGGAGAAGCAATTTCAAAGGGTTGTCGTCCGAGATACTCACGACGTAACCAACCCTCCGCAGCCTATTGACTTCCGCCAGGTATGCAATAGGATTCTCTCCAAGCAGCGCGTGAAGATCGAAGCGTTGTTGTCTCAAAGATGACTTATCAGTCTTATCAGAGTCTCGTACAGCGTCAACTTCGTGCGTCGTCGCCCTCAATTTGATCGAAGTGTCTTCCAAAGTGAAAAGTAGGCACGATTTCCAACCTAGATGCATCTCTGGATCTCTTTACTGGTGTTATTGTCGGCGGTCACCAGTGACCAAAGTTGTTAACCGATAATTTATCGTAAATGCCGATAACGATGCCGTCTGTTATCGTTAACGACGATGACGCTTACGTCTTCAGACATTATCGTCATTGTCAAAGACGATAGCTACTGGACGGTATCGAATCAATAACGTTTGTTTATTACAACCACTGCCATACCATATTTTGCTTCATTAGCAATATCATTTAGACGCTTTTTAAATGCAAATATGACCATGCTACATACCTAACTATTCGAATTTGTGCTTATAAAGCGCCTCATAAGCTAAAACAATTAAAACTAAGACATTTATTTTCCTAATGAGAAGCGAAACATAAACAAATAAGGAAAAGTTTCTTCCTGTTGCCTAGTGATGTTTCGTCTCCAACCCTCCGAAGTGAAAAAACGGTTCCTCACCCCGTGCCTGCTTTTTGATCAAATCGTTTCATACAGCAGACAAAACTGGCATAAGGCGTTACTGAGCTGATAACGTCCAGTGACTATCGTCATCGCCGATATCGTTAATGTTTGAAGACGCTATTGTCATCGTCAATAACGATACCATACGTTATCGGTAACGGCGATGACGATTATCGACGATAATCTATCGTATTAACAACCTTGCCAGTGACCCCAAATACTTGAACTCGTCGACCACTTCAAAGTAATCGCCATCTACTAAGACTTGAATTGGGAGGCTGATGCTGTTCTCCTTGGAGCCCTTCGCTCACAAGTATTTCGTTTTCGACGCATTTATCGGCAGTTCGATTTATCTGGCTTTCAGTCGGACGAAGGTTTCCTCCGACGTCGCAAAGTTACGTGTTATGATGTCAAAGTCATCCGCGAAGCACAGAAGTTGAACCGACCTTGTGAAAATCATGCCCCTCGTGTTGATGCCTGCCCTCCGGATCGCTCCCTCAAGAGCGATGTTGAACAGCAAACAGAAAAGTCCATCTCACTGTCGTACCCTTTGCGTGATTTGAAGGGGCTCTTCAAAGGATCGCCGAAACAGGCATGTGGCATATCACTTGCGCCATGGTAGCCTTGATCAACCGCGTTAGTTTATCCGGGAATCCGTTGTCGTGCATAATCTATCATAGCTGTTCTCGAATTCGTGACATTTCTGTAAGATCTGTCGGATGGAGAACATCTGGTCCGTAGTCCGTAGGTGGCATAGATGAGCGAGATACCACGGAAGTTGTGGCGCTTGAGCTTGTCGCTCTTTTTGTAGATAGGGCGGAATCCCTCCATGCACTCGTTTTGCAGCTTTGTCTCCTCCAAAATCCAGAAAATGACCCAGTGCAACGTGCAAGCCAGCGCATCTTTACAATGCCCCAAAAGCTCGCTCAGTAGTATTTGCGTGGCTTTGTTGTTCTTCAGCTTCCCGATCTCACAACGAACTTCATGAACATCGTGGGCTGGACCTTGGTCATCTGCTGCTCGTGCTCCTAGATCAACTCCTGTCTCGTTTCTACTTGCTGTATCGGCATTTTTGTGTCCATCGAAGTACTCCTTCCATCTGTCGTTCACCTAGCTAGCATCTATGAAAGGATTTCCTTCCACGTTGCTGCACATGTAGGCTTGCGTCACATAGCCTCTGCCAGACTGGTTATTCTTCTCATAGAACTTCGGCGTATCTCTGGCACGGGATAGCTGCTTAAGCCCCTTATGTTCACGATCTATCTGGCGCTTCTTTTGCCGAGAATCGTGATCATGTCGTTCCGTGCCCGGTTCGTACTTGGCACTATTCTATCTCGGTTCTTCTCATTTTCCATTTGCTTGCATTCCCCAGTCGTTTATGACGATCGGTGCCTTCACTCCTAGTGTCGCGCTGTAGTCTCCCTGATAGCTGTGTGAGTCCTGCACTAGCCGTCCTCGAAAAGCGATGCACCAAGCCCCTCCGTCGTGGGTAGTACCGCTTCAAGCTGTTGCGCGTGTTCCACCGCAGCCTGGATGTTCCGGAGCTGCTTGATGTTGGGCCGTGGTGATGTGCGTGGTTTCGAGCGCAAGCATTCCGCTACTAGGTAGAAGCTTGAGAACTGCACCGCGATTTCGCTGGTAATTTTTGAGAGATACTGGCCGTCAATGAGAACATGGTCAATTTGGTTTACTGTACGTTGGTCAGGTGAGCTCCAAGTGGTTTTATCTTTACGGGAAAAAAGGTGCTTCGGACTACCAGTTCTCGAGAAGCTGCACAATTAAGTACCGCCAGCCTTTGTCGTTCGTTTCGCTGTGCAGACTGCTTGCTTTACATCGGGTATTCGGGTAAACGTTGTGGATGGCGTAGTTGTAGAACCGGCCTTTTATTCTCAACTTATACAACCTGTCGATGATCGCCTACCACTTGATCACACGACTCTGCATCCTGCACAGCGCTATAAAGCCAGGTACCCAGCTTGTTGGTAGGGCCGCCACCTTGATAGAATGGTAACCTACGGCCCCAAAACCCTCGTAATTTCTCTCCTCTCCGGCAAATTTACTGAAATGCAACGAAGCCGAAGCGACGGTGTTCTAGCTGATCCATCAGCATCTGATCGCCTCCTGAGATGTCTAGCGATCTACTGTTCAATGTACCGAGCTTCCACTTGTTGCCCTTATTCGCCTAGGTCTAGGATTGGTAGTAGATCTCGGTGTACGCGCATATGACGACAGAATTCCAGCCCCTGACCTCCAGGAGGTTAGAGAGGAGGTTGGCCGGCAGAAAAACAATAAAGCCGCTGGAGCTGACCAACTCCCCAGCGAGCTGTTAAAACACGGTGGTGAATCGCTGGCTAAAGCGCTACACTTGGTTATTGCCAAGATTTGGGAGAAGGAGGTAGTACCGGAGGAGTTGATGGAGGGTATAGTGTGCCCCATTTACAAAAAAGGCGACAAGTTGGATTGCTGCAACTACCGTTCAATCACGTTGCTGAACGCCGCCCACAAGGTACTCTCTCAAATTCTGTGCCGTCGACTATCACCGTTTGCGAGGGAATTCGTGGGGCAATACCAAGCGGGATTTATGGGTGCCCACGCCACCACGGACCAAATATTCGTGGTACGGTAGATTCTACAGAAGTGCCGTGAGTATAACGTGTCCACACATCATTTGTTCATCGATTTTTAAATCGGCGTACGACACAATCGATCGAGATCAGCTATGGCAGATTATGCGTGATTACCGTTTTCCCTGGTAAACTGATACGGTTGGTTAAGTCGACGATGGACCGGGTGATGTGCGTAGTTCGAGTTCCGGGGACACTCTCGAGTCCCTTCGAATCTCGAAAAGGGTCGTGCTTGCTATTCAACATCGCTTTGGAAGGTGTGATACGTAGGGCTGGTATCGACACGGGTGACACGATGTTCAGGAGGTTTATTCAGCTATTTGGCTTCGCCGATGACATTGATATTGTAGCACGAACCTTTGATGGAGACGTACATCAGATTGAAGGCTGAAGCCGGACGAATTGGACTGGCCTTAAACGCATTGAAGACTAAGTACATGAGAGGAAGAGGTTCCAGAGAAGACAGTGTAAACCTCCCGCCACGAATTCATATTAGCGGTGATGAAATCGAGGTGGTAGACGAGTTCGTGTACCTGGCCTCACTGGTGACTGCTGACAACGACACCAGCAGAGAAATTCGTCGACGCCTTATGGCAGAAAATCGTGCCTAATTTGGACTCCGGAGGACGCTCCGCTCGAATTAAATCCGCTCCCGCACGAAGTTAACCATCTACAAAACACTGATCATACAGGGTTTTCGAACGGAAGGTGTTGGGTACCATCTGTGGTCTCGCGACAAGGCTACCGTTTAAGATGTAGTTGACAAGACACCACCGCCCGCTTTATGGAGAACAGACGAACACATGGAGAAAAAGCTCAGACAAGTTATCGTCTATGGAGAAAAGCTCCCTATTCTCTGTTATCATACTACCAAGTTCCCACCAGTTTACCGATCTTCCCTTAGTTGCTCGTTTCCCAGTCGTGAGGTGAAGATAGGAGTTGCTGGGAATTATGCTCTGAACCACACTGTGGTCTGTTTTTTACAGCCTAGTACATGATGTAATGCTGGTACGCACAACCTGACCGCACCAACAAGTCACCTAATAGTAAATTGTTTTTGCATAATGCCATTAAAGCCGTATGCGCAAAAAGTTAGCACTCACTTTTTTGTAACATATGATGGTCATGCCAAGTTATTGTTTCAATGAAATTTCAAACTCATCAACTTCGTTAGAGCTCTAAAGTCTGAAAGAAAGGTTGAAAGTTCCATTTTCGAAATAAAAAAATTCAAAAGCAATCTATGACGAGAGCCCAAAACACGACGTAAAAGTCGTCATCGGAGACGCAAATGCACAGGTTGGGAGCGAGGAATTCTTTCGTCCGGTCATTGGAAGGTATAGCCTCCACTCGTCAACCAATGAAAACGGCCTGAGGCTGATAAATTTTGCCGCGGCCAGAAGACTTGCCATATGTAGCTCCTATTTTCCACGTTAGAATATTCGGAAACACACCTGGAGGCATTCAAATGGAGAAGCCTGCTCCCAGGTTGATCACGTATTGATTGACGTTCGCACTTTTCGGATCCGGGACCAAACATTGACTCTGACCATTATCTCATCGTTTGTAAGATCCGCGCACGGTTGTCGAACGTGCTGAAATCTCGCACAGAGAGGACGATGCGCTTCAACATACAGCGGCTGAAGGCTAATGGCGTAGCAGCAGAATACGCCAGAGAGCTGGATCAACGGAAAGCAGAACAGCTGGAGGAAGTAGTGGAAGACATAAATGGGCTGTGGAGCAGTATCCACGGTGTCATCGAAACGACTGCGAGAGAGGTGGTAGGCGCGACGCGTGGAAGATAGCATAACGGCTGGTTCGATGCCGAGTGCCAGAGAGCGACAGATGAGAAGAACCGTGCCAGGAGCTGCATCAGAGCAGAGAAAGGTATAGGGAGCAGAAGCTGCCGAAAATAGAGTCCAGCGTCGAAAAAAGCGCGGGTACGAACAGCAGGTGCTCGCCAGCGCAGAGGACAGCTATGCTTGAAACGGCGGAACAGTCAACAGAGTCAGAAGCAGGAATTTCCCTCTGCTGGGCGTGGCAACCTGCTTACTGTTAAGCCGACGGTTGCAGCCAAGTGGAAGGAACATTTTCAGGCGCTATCGAACGGTGAGGAGCCGGATGAGCAGAGCAGGAACAGGATGACGATTATGAGTGACGAACAAGTTGTGGAGCCACTAACACAGGAGGAGGTGAAAAAGGCGATTAGTGAGCTGAAAAACGGCAGAGCCAGTGCAAAGGAAGGTATCCAGACCGAACATCTAAAAGCTAGAAGTGAGCGGCTGTACTATGCGATCCACCAGATAATACTAAATTCTGGGCGGGTGAACAAATGTCGAACGAATGGTTGGAAGGTCTCATAGGCAACTATCGAGGCACGTTGCTCAACTCCGCATATAAAGTGCTCTCCCGTACCCGGTTCTTCAGATTGAGGCCGTTAACAGAAACTTTTGTTGGCGAATATCAGGCTGGTTTTCGACAGGGGCGTTCTATAACGGATACCTTGCGGCAGATCCTCGATAAGCTCCGGGACTATAACCTGCAGACGTACCATCTGTTTGTGGATTTCAAGGCGGTATACGACTTAGTGAAAAGAAACAATTGTGGCAGATCATGCTGGAACACTGTTTCCCGACGAAACTAATTAAGCTGAGTCGTATGACGCTGGAGGAACAGAAATCATGCGTGCGGACAGCTGGTGAGACATCAGCCGCATTCGTAACGTTTGATGGACTGAAGCAGGGGGATGCGCTCTCCAACTTACTATTCAACATCGCCCTTGAAGGTGCAGTACGAAGAGCAAACGTGCAAAGAAACGGTACGAACATCACAAAATCTCACATGCTTTTTGGTTTTGCGGACGGTATCGATATCATCGGTATCGACCGTAGGGCCGTGGAGGAGGCCTTCAGCCCTTTTATAAGGGAAGCGGCGAGGTTGGGACTCAACATCAAAATCAACACTCAACATTAACTCTGTCAAAACAAAGTACATGGTAGCTGGCAGGGAGCGTGGGAGTTCCCGTGGTGTTGGTGCTGAGGTGGAGATAGATGGGAAACGATTTGAAGTGGTTGATGAAGTCACTTGTGACATGTGACAACGATATGAACCGTGAAGTAAAACGACGAGTTGCAGCTGTAAACAGGGCCTTCTAAAAACTACGTAACCAGTTAAAGTTCCGTAGATTGCAAACTCGCATAAAACTAGCGCTGTATAGGACGCTGACACTCCCGGTAGCCCTTTACGGACATGAAGCATGGACGCTGAAGGAAGCTGATCGACGAGTGCTCGGAGTTTTTGAGCGTAAAGTTCTGCGATCGATACTTGGCGGTAAACTTGAAGATGGAGTGTGGCGCAGACGCATGAATCACGAGCTGTACCAGGCAGTGTTGTTAGTCTCGCTCGTAAGCAGCATACAACACCTCATGTGAGGTTCTCGATGTCGCCGCTTTCACACAGTAGAGAATTCTCAATTCAAGCTATTTCTCGTTCTTTCCTGCTTTCTTTCTTACTCCCGAGATCATATGCACACAATCCCGTCTACTCTTCTCGTGTGTACTCGTGTATACCTACTTCCCAACTCGCGAGAACGACCAGCCGAAGACAATTGATTCAAGATGCTTTCCGATGGTTGCAGAGGGAAAAAATATGAAAGGGTATCAGACTACTTCGGCAGCGGTTCGCTTTGGCTGGTTTTGTATTAGACTGCTGTAAAAAACTTACCGAAGCAGTTCGATACCCTACACGTTGCCCCTCTGTCGGCTGTCGGTGCATGTCGGGAAGAAAGCATTTTCGTTTTCGAGCATAGTTTTTCAAGCACTCCTCCTAGTCAAGCAATTTTAGTCGAGTACTCCTACTCACTAGCAGGAACTCGCATACTCTTTTACGGTAGCTGAGTAGCAATAGGAAAGAGTTTGTTCGTGTCCGTGCATGCTTACTGCTACTCAGGGGAATGCATGAAGAAGAAAGAGTATTTTCAAAGCGTGTGTGCAAAAGACTTGAGAAGCGTAGCATATGTCTCGTTCTCAAGCAGAAAGGAGAAGAAAGGTTTAGCTTCTCGCTCGATTTGCAACGCTGGTACCAGGTATACAAATATGCTGATATCATGAAGGTAATATAGCGGCGCAGGCATCAGTGGGCTGGACATGTAGCCAGAATGCCTGAGCCGCCAAAACTATCTTCAGTAGAGAACCAGAAAGAGACCGTCGACTCCGTGGTAGGCTTCGCACGCGGTGGATGCGCGCGTTGAGAGAAGATGCACTATCTGCTGGTGTACGAGGAGACTGTAGAACGGCTGCCCAAGACTGAAGAAGCTGGTCCGTTAGCCAAAAAAGTAAAGTAGAGTAAGTAGTCAACGCAATCGGTGGAACTTTCTACTTCTTGAAAATAATTTTATTTTCAACCATTTCTGCCCTAATTCCCCTCGAAATTGATAGAGATTTGTTGCTTGAGATCCTTACAATTTTTTATCGTATTCTAGACAACTTCATTAGAATTGATAGTACTCTTTGATAATTTCTCTTTCTATATCATTATCATAATTCATAAAACTATATCATATTCTAGCAATAGTTGGTTATTACCGCGACTGCAAGTAGCTGTCTAGTTTTGGTCAAAAATGTAGAACAATGTAACTTGTTATTTTATTTCCTAAACGGAAACGGGCAAAATCTTAGTTGACAACTTAAAGTGTAATTTTGATTATGCTGTGATTCAGTGTAGGATACTCTCTCAACATTATGCTAAAAAATAAGTTTAACCCTAGAACACAATTATTCAAAGCTTCGTAAAATCTATGTTGTTATTAACGATTACCCTAAATTAAGTTGAGAGTGGAGAGAGCTACTAATTAAACACATCGTTGAAAACAATTTTAAATCCTGATAATCATTCATTTATCTTTTGGTATATCCGTCATTTTTCGCCCTTTATCCAATGATTGGCAATTATTCACTACCGTATATTAACATTATCATAGGTCATTTAACCCATTGGTCATCGTTTCAACATATGAATCGATAAAGTTTCACTTATTAGCGCTTCCACTTGTCAGCACTCGAGGTACACTTGTCCATCATCCATACAGTCAAAAGCCAAAGGTCATAACAGGCAGGGCCTTCAAGCTACTTCACCAGCAAGTACGCTGCCACCCCACGTGAACGTCCGTAATTGGCCCCCGCACAGTGGGGAATCGCTGGCCATCAGCCAAAAAATTTTTTTTTTCGTTAGCTGTTTCATAATATGTTTCCTTTATTGCTATAACATTCAAGTGTCTAAATCCAAAATTTGGGCGCAATATCATGAAATCTGAAATTTTTATGACTTTTCAAAGCTTGACGAACTGACGTTTTTTGTCATTTTTTTGAAAAGAAGTACATTACTTTGAAACGCTCTGTAGCTTCAATGATAGCTTGGATTTTTTTGACGTCAGAGAAAAATTTGTTGTAAATATTATGCAAAACAAACCCTCTTCATTAGATATTGTAAAATTTGGTCATAATAGGCCTGACACTAGAAAAAATTAAAAAAAAAACGTGATTTTTTGTAGAAAAGTAGCTTAAAAGTTTAGTTGCCGCAGTTTGCCACGGTTGTGACTACATTCAAAATTTAGGTAAAAACGTAAGCTTTCAAATGCATACTGTCCGCTGCTGCGCAAAACTGCGCAAATTGTCACTTTAGTGAAAAAAGCGATAGCAGTTTTTTTTTTCATTTTTTTTTGAGGTTGAAATTTCATTCTGGATTAATTTTAATCATAACCATGAATGGAAATTTATGATATCGAACTTAATTCGTAAGAATAAAATAAATATTTGGGCGAAAATTACAAAATTTATCAATTAAAAGTTATAAAATAAGTGTTAAATAAGAAAATAGTAAACAAATCTTTATGAAATTTTAATTAAGGTAATCGTTCCATTATTCATCTCAACAGCTTGGTGCACCTATATTCATCTTATTTCCTCATTTGTCCAATTTACCGTCAAATTTTTACAACTTTTTTGAAGTAAATCTATTTGCTTCTCGTTTTTCTCAAGTGGCTGAAAGTTTTATGTTGAAAATATGGTAAAATTTGACGATAAATTGATCAAAAAGGCGTGATGAGATGAATATAGGTACTGAGATGAATATAGGAGCGGTTACCCTATGTCAAACTTTATCACTTTCTGCAAATTTAAACAATATTAAAAACATTCAGCCCTTTTCAATTTATGATCATGAAATTCGCTAAACTGATTGAAGTTTTAAATACTAGCAGCAAATTAATACTATCAAACTCCAGCTAACAATACCCCTTTTAAAGATTGCTTTTGCTTCGCACTCGTTGGCATACAAAAGTAAAGCACACATTTTGCTTTATGAGTAAAAAACAAAGAACAGTCGTCGCCCTTTTCGTATATATTCAGAACGTTGTGTCATTCCAGTGTCTGGGTTTTCGAATTCATAAATTCGTTGAATTTTATTATGGAGCCTTCAACTTCAGCGGCACCACCTAATTCAATGTCTAGTAAGTTGTCAATTCATGGTGTTATACATGTATTTGAATGTCCTCTTGCGACCATAGAAACCGGATTAGGAAGATAACATATATATGAAACAATGAAACATCGAAAATTACTAGAAGAAATGAAAATTGCAGCGAAAGACATTTTTCCTGCTGATAAGTATAATGAACTTCAAATTTTCTGGAAACAATTCAACACGATATTTAAGCGATCACAGCGGAAGATGATGATGCTGATGATGATTTTTTCAATTTGTAATTAGTTTGTATTACTTATGTTGTTTTAGTTTATTAAAAAAAAAATATATATATATACATTTAGGCAAAATTTGTTTAGTTCGAGGGGTCGTCCATAAATTACGGTTTTTTTAATGGGGAGGACGCCCGGTGGCACTACTTGTGGTCAAAGATCATATAATTCTATAAAAAAGGAAAAAAGTGCCAGAAAAATATTAAAAATTGGATTTCGTGCTTTATGGATGACCCAAACAAAAAATGGATGCCAAATTCGTGTTCAGCGCCCCAAAATTATGTAAATACCAAGTTTTTGTCGCATTTATCGAAACTTTTTTTGCTTGGCCAGCCTTTGTATGGAGTCGCCCCACTGTGCCCCGGTGTGCTAAAAACTCCTAGTCACCCTGTGTACTACAACTAAAAGTACGAGAGTGCGGAGAGAAACGGTCACACATGACGAGTTATTGAGTTGCTGAAAGTTTCTGTTCCACAACCCGCCTTGGCGTACCCTGCTGTGTAAACATTTGCCAATTACGCGTCAGTTACGATGAATTGGAGATCCTGGCGATCAAGAGCAACAACGTCAATGGGTACAAGTTCAGAAAAAAATCTTCCCAACAGATAATGATAGATTACACGATAAAAGGCTTCATCGTGACTTGTTGCTTACCGCTTCCAACAAAAAAAACCCATTATAATGATCCTAACAGGCTCAGTGTCCCCACTAGGATGCATCGTGTATCATTCGCGAACCAATTTGATCGAAAACATTTGCTAAAATGTATCAGGCTTGCACATTGTCATAATTTATTTTTTTCGCGCGCACTTTTCACCGAGTACAAACAGATGTATCCTAACGCACATCACATCAAAACACGAGAAAAAAAAATCTTGATCAATTCAAAGCATGAGCCCATAATTAAAAGTACTCACGAGTTTTACCACAAGCTGCAACGAAAGCGAACGCAACTTTCAGAAGCCGGTTACGGTTACCTCGGAAATCCCGTTGGAATTCGTGTTGGACCTATCAAAACAACAAAGGACCACGTCCCAGTCGCCCCGATCAGTGACAACACTTAGGCACCTGTTTGGGCGCGAGCACAGAAACCACCGAAAAGAAAAAAAACATGATTGATTCCATCATTTACCTTTCCCTCTCAAATGCCTTATCAAACAAAGTGTCCAATCACCAGCAGCGCTGCGGAAAAACAATGCACCGCAGCATTTGCGAGATAATAGTCCCCGCTGGAGGGACGTAACGCGTGCGATAACCACTGGGACAGATGCGTTTGGCGTTCCGGCTTTTGGCCTGACACCAAACAACGATACGGCGAAGAAGCAAACTGCCAACACTAATGAGCCCCAAAAAAAATCTCTATAAAAAATCAAACATCTGAAAAAACGATCAAACGAAAACAGGATAAATTGAAAACGCGTGCTCCGTTGGGAAAACAAAAGAAAGAGCACGACAAAAGAAACCGGGCTATTCGTCGCCGAACAGTGCCAGCGGCTTCTACGCATGAATTTGCTAATACAGCTAACTGTTCAGCGCAGGTTCAACAACAACAACAGCGTTCCCAAATTGGGATGTGTAATTTGAGGAAATAATTTTATGGCTGACCCGAAAAAATACTCGATTGTTGCCTAATAAATTGAATTTCCGTCAGGGGCCAACCTTATCTGATGGGGCCGTGGAAAATTAATGTTCATCGTACCACCACCGGCACTACAATTGAACTTTGGAATGCAAATTTGCATTCGACAGTAATTTGTCTTCGCGCAAAGGATGACCGGTAGAAAAGCTGCCAACCGGATCTGTTCCGTGTTTGTTTCACTCAGTCAATAGTATGGATATTCAAGGCTTGAGCTGTGAACATTACATCTAGCTCTTCGAACTAAAACATTTCAATTAAAGACATTAAAAAGTTGTTTTATTTTTTGATTGAAAGTAAGATTCGTAGCCGTGGTTTCTCTAGATAAAGTGATTTGATTCCACGAAAATCACATGCAACCTGAAACAAATTCTCAAAAATATTTGTGATATTTCACATCGAAATAAATGCAGTTCTTTAAAACGGAAAATTCTATTCCGATCCTGAGCAGCTCGATTTAGTAGTTTTCATAATTTATATGCTTGCTACAGTTTCGTAAAGTAATTATGAACTTTAGAGTTTTTTCTCAACTATTCATGTCTTTACTTTTTATATGGGTAATAATCTGCTGAGCGGTCTTTGTTATACTGTTAAGAAGTTTTTCTTTCATATTTCGGTTCATGAAACCAATCAACTTTTGTGTACGTAGAATAACTTTATTTGAAATTAGCACATTTATTACTCTTTCAAATACTTGAAACAGGAATACTTATTGAATCGACTTCCACAAATGCATTCAAATTTTATTGAATATTACAATAATGGATGCAAAAAGTTATATCTAATTTAATGAAAGATGTATAATCTATGCCAATTGCATTACATCCTCTATTGTAAACTTTATCTACTGATCATTACAACTATGCATTCTTCCTCAACTTCAACAGTTATTGTTCATTCAAATGATGATCATGATTGTTTACTCAAGACATTCTATGAACACGTATAACTTAACTAGCAAAGAACAGACTGGTCATAAACAGTCTGTTCTCTGCTAGTTATATTATACGTCTTCGTATAATGACTTAAATAAACAAAACGTTCATCTAAAATCGATGTAGAAGTATGAATGGGAGATGGAACCATTATCAGCATAAGATGCGTAAACAGTTTCAATTCGTATCATATTTTATAATTGTATAGTCTTGAACGGGTGCTATTCAATGATTTCTTGATCAATTGTATTTTGAAAGGTTAATATGATCAACATTATAGGAAAGAAATTTACAGAAACTAAAGAAAAAGAGAATACAAAACAAACAAAAATAAAATCCCAGCTAAAAAATAAGTAGTTTAGCAAGGAGCCAACAAGACGTAAATTGAAAAAAAAAAAAAAACAAAACAAAACAGAACATAGAGCAAATCTAGAGCAAACATCTAACAGAAAAACATGAGAGACACGGGTGGCACGAAATCTGTTCAGCTCTTTGGCTTCGCCGATGACATTGATATTTTAGCACGAATCCTTGAGAATATGACGTACATCAGACTGAAGGCTGAAGCCGGACGAATCGGATTGGCCATAAACGCATCGAAGACTAAGTACATGAGAGGAAGAGGTTCCAGAGAAGATAGTATAACCTCCCTCCACGAATTCATAAGAGCGGTGATGAAATCGAGGTGGTAGACGAGTTCGTGTACCTGGGCTCACTGGTGACTACTGACAACGACACCAGCAGAGAAATTCGTCGACGCCTTATGGCAGGAAATCGTGGCTACTTTGGACTCCGGAGGACGCTCCGCCCGAATAAAATCCGCCGCCGCACGAAGTTGACAAAACATCCACAAAGTCTAGTTGAAGTTGACATCTACTAAACACTGATCAGACCGGTAGTCCTCTACGTCCACGAAACCTGGACCAGGCTTATTAATACGAGAGGTTATCGATAATCATCATCGCCTATACCGATAAAGTCTACTATCGTTATTGACGATGACGATTGCGTCTTCAAACATTAACGTTATCGACGTTACCAAAATTTACCTGACGCTATCGGCTCACTAACGTCTTTTGCTATGTCAGAGCAAGTGCACCAGTATTTCGGTTGCTAAACTGACTCGACAACCAACAAAATAACCGCACCGAGCGTTGCCATTTAATCTTGAAAAATAACAACTCAAGGAAGGAAAAATTCTCGAGTAGCAACGAATTCATAAGTTTGGCAATACAATAGCAACGGACCGTTGCTATTGGACCAAACTCTGCTTTGTTTGTGTTGCTATCCAAGACAGTAGCCAAAGTGAAAACAAACTGCGAATTCGTATCAGACGTTATTGATTCGATACCATCCAGTACCTAGCGTCCTTGGCAATGACGCTCATGTCTGAATAATATAATAATATGATAATATCTTGACTTTGCATTTCGATGGTTGTCCTGTCGATTGATGCATTTCAGCGAAAGAACAATCTGGGAAGCAACCGTGCTGACTGCTCTCCAGGTACCTCAGTCTTTGCACATCCTTCCCACTATGTTTTCCGGAATAGTATCCCGCCCGCTTACTGCCAGCATTTCGCTCTTTACCTTTGCGAAACGTGGACATGGCCTGACAGTATCTGTGTCAGGAGGAAGTTAACTTCCCCATGGCGCCTCTCGATCCATCCGGCTATCTCCGGGATGAGTCGGTGTGTCCATCTACCTTTGCTAGAATTGGACCCTTCCCGCTGCCACCTGGTCATCGAAGTTAACCTTCTGGCGGTTCGTATACCTCTCGTGTAACGTTGGTCGAAGCACTCTACGTCCTCTTTGACGATGTTGTTGATAGTCATCATGCCAGCCAGGACGCATATTGCCTCGTATGACATGGTTCGATACGCGCATGCGACCCTGAGGCACATGAGCTTGTAGGTGCTTTCCAGTTCACCGCGGTAACTGGAAGTACCCAACGCTTTCGACTACACGGGTCTGCCAGAGTATGGACATTGCCACACTAGCTAGCAGCTTACACCTGCTGCTAAATACTGTTGAGCTATTCGACATCATGCGTGATATTGTCACTATAGTCGTTTTGCAGGCATCGTCGATGTGGCTCCCAAACGTGAAATGGGGGCCACCCACATACCACGTGGACAGATTCTTAACGATTTTGACCCCTCCTCCCCTCCGTGGACAACTGCCCATATAAATTCTAAAAAAAATGTATGGACCGTCTGCGAAGCCCACAATCACCGCACCGTCATACATGGCATTCCGCAGTACCGGACCCAGGATGGAACCTTGCGGTAGTCGGGGCGCATTTTTTACACTCATGTGTGTTGTGGACTAGTACTCGATTCTGAAAGTAGTTTTCAAGAATTTTGTACAGTGGCACCGGCACTCCCAGCTGGCGCTAATGAACACGTTTTTCAAGTCTAGCGTGACGAGTGCTACCACGGCCGTCTTGGTGACGGAGAGAATAGCCTCCACCGTGGACTTACGGAAGCCGAGCTGATTGCTTGACAGATCGGTTTCACTCTCGGTCAATCTCACAAGTCTGTTGAGGATTACCCTCTCAAGAACCTGGACTGTATGCCGATGGGTCACCTGGTGGTTTCCCTACCTTCGGCAATAGAACCAGTCGTTGTCGCTTCCACTCATCCGGGAAGAGACAGTCGTCTAAGGATTTCTGCATGACCGCCCTGAACAACCCGGGGGCTACCTTTATAGCCAGGTTCGGGGTGCCTTATTCACCTTCTGGGAGTTTGCGATCTCAATGAGCTCACTGTTCGACACCCTTTTTTTGTAAGATTTGGACCACTGCGACCATTATTTTGATCTTTTGTGGTATACCTCTTCTTTAGTCTAGGTACTCGTGGCAGACATATCACTTTTGATAGAAGTGATCGTCGTTGTCATGTTGCACCTTTTCTCCAAACCTAGCACTAAATTTCGTATGAAATTAATTTCCTCATTAGGATTTGCAGACCAGACCTCGAAAGGCTCCAAAGTTCCTTATTCTGCGCTGTATTAGTGCACTGCAGTGGCAGAGCAAATGTTCTGCGGTTACACTTTCGAACCCGCAGAGACGACAAATTTCGTCATCTGACTGTGCAATTTGTTTTTGGTGATACTTTTTTGGACAGTGTCCTGTAAACAGTCCGGTAATTGTTTTTAGTTTTTTTTATTAAAAATAAGCAATTGATGGCTTTTCTTTACGCTTGGTTTTATAAACCGTTTCGACTGGCGTAGCCCTACTGAGCATATCCAATTCTCCTGTATTGTCCGATGTTCCCAGGTTTTCAATTCTGCTTTCAAGGCGCTTGATGACATCCCACAGAATGGTTCTGTGCCAATAAAATCGGTAGATGACCCCTGTCTAGCTAACGTATCGGCTTTTTCATTGCCTTCCACTGCGCAATGACCAGGAACCCAGTATAACCATACTTGATTCCTTTCTGCCAGTTTTTTCAGTGAAACTCCCATACTAGCTTAGAGGTACATATGAAGGCTTTTAGTGCGTTGAGTGCTGCTTGACTATTCGAAAAAATGCATATGTTAGCACGCCTGTATTTTCTAGCCAAATAAACTAGCGCATATTCATGAATTGCGAATATTTCGGCCTGGAACACTGTAGGCAAACGGTCCATTGGTATCGAGATCCTTATCTCTGGACCATGTATACCTGCTCCGGTCGAATCATTCATTTTTGAGCCACCTGTGTGAAAGACGACATGGCTTTGACGGATATTCGGGCCACCTTGTTCCCAGACTTCCCTTTCGGTCTCTATGACTTCGAAAGGTATTTCGAAGTTTGCTTTTGTAATCATCAAGTCTCCAATACCTGGTGTATGTTTGCTCAGCTGAAAATCTTTGAGGATTGCCAGTTGGCCTCTCTGATCTCCATCAGGTACCTCTTTATGGCGTATTAGTTTCAACGCACCTTTTTCGGCCTCTAGTTGTACTACTTGATGGAGTGGTAATACATGCAGAATTGCACCTAAGGCTTTTGGCGGAGCACTATTCATTACTCCTGTAATGGCATTACAAATTAGCCTTTGCAGCTTGCCAAGCTTGATCTGCGTTGACCGTTCTTTCGTTTTAGGCCACCACACTAGCGAGGCATATGTTATTCTTGGCCTAATTATTGCCTGGCACAACCAGTGAATCATACTTGGCCTTAGACCCCATTTTCTGCCAATAGCTTTGCTACACACCCAGAGGGCAATCGTAGCTTCACCTATGACATATTCAATATGTGCATTCTAGCTGAGTTTCTTATCTAAAACTGCTCCAAAATGTTTAGTCACAGTAGAAAACTGTTGTATAGTCTCACTGTTGTATAGTTTCATCCTCTTCAAGTACCTTCTTTTCCGGGCTCGTCACCCTTGCCGCATCCTCGGCCTCTGCGCGGCTGCCAACACTCGCTATTTACGGTGACGCAGCATCCGGAGGCCAGGGGTTTGACTCGTGGTGTAGGAAGAGTCCCTCAACGATCCGCTCCAACATCGCTGGTGATTGTTCCGCCGGGGCTGACGAGCCTCTGGTCTTGGCCGTAACGACCTTATAGGCGCCACCCCATGGGTTCGTGTTGGTACTTTCACGTTACCTTAGCGGACTTGAATGCTGCTTGGCGTTCCGATCTTTGCGCATCGGTGCGCGTGCGTCCATCATCCGCCTCGCGCGAAGGCACGCGCTACGGAGGTCGGTTATCGCGTCGGTCCACCAGTAAGCCGGTGGCCTTCCATTTCTAAACTGACAAGACCTAGCCATGGTGGCGTCGCACGCCCGTGATAGTATAGCAACAAGTTGGTCCGCCCTCCGGGGAGCCCTCTCCCCTTCTAGGTCCAATCCTACTGCTTCCGCAAATACATCGGCATCAAAGTGCGATGTCTTCCAGCCGCGAGTGGTTGAGGTATTGGCCCTACCCGTCGCTTGCCGCCTCGTGTCCACGCTATAGCTGACCGACTGGTGGTCGCTATTAGTGTGGCCGTTGTCTACTTTCCAGTTCGTGATCAGTCCAGGTCTGCCGAACGTTACGTCGATAATCGATTCCTTGCCGTTTCTGCTGTAGATACTTTTAGCACCGACATTTGCCAGGTCTAAGTTAGTTTCGCAAAAGCTTTCAACAGGATATGGTCCCTCTGGTTAGTGCAGCAGCTTCCCCACTCGACAGCCTAAGCGTTGAAGCCAGCTTCCACTACCAACGGCTTTGGGCCTGCTAGTTCTACGGTTAACCGATTGACCATCTGGGCGAACCTTTCCGTAGACCAACGCGGCGGAGCATAGCAACTGCAGTAAAATATCCCGTCCACCTTGCCTGTCGTCCATATGGCCGCCATCCCGGACTTATCCGCTACCCAGTTACCGTTTCCAGTAGGATTGCGGAAGGGGTCCGAAAAGATGGCTATGTCCGACAGCGACTTAGTGGCTGCTTGGTATAGCAGTTGCTGGGCCGCGTAGCAGTGGTTCAGGTTTAATGGCGTCACCCTCACACCTGCGGTTTAATAGCCGGTTTGCTAGCCGGGCACTTGGGGCCTCCCGTGACGTGCTTTGTGTCTCGCTTACCGGTGCATACTAAGCACTTGGGAGGCACTCCGCAGTCCCGCGCTTTATGTTCTGCACCACCACAGCGTCGACATAAGCTGGACCTGTCGGGCCCTTTACAGGACCACGACTTATGTCCCTGCTCGAAGCAACTGTAGCACACATTGGGTTGCTGGAGTATGCCCAGCGGGCATAGCGACCAACCAACCTTCAGCTTGGTTTTCTTCAGTCCTTCGGACGATGGAAGCTTTACGGTGGTGCTGCGTACCATCTGTGGTGGAGTGCAGATGGAAGATAGATCATGGCGGAGGCGGATGAACCACGAGTTGTATCAGTTACTGGGAGTACCGCTCATCGTTCAAACGGTGAAAATCGGGAGACTACGATGGGTTGGGCATATCGTTAGGATGTCGGACGACAACCCGGTGAAAATGGTTCTTGATAACGTCCCGACTGGAACGAGGCGACGGGACGCGCAGCGAGTATGATGGCTCGATCAAGAAGAATACGACCTGCGGGGCCTCTGCAGACGACATGGCTGGCGAACTGCAGCTATGGACTAAATTGAATTTAGACAGAATTGAGAATTAACTTCGAACAGCAAGAAACACTTCGGCTTGGAGCTGACTGGTAAGGTAACAAACAGAAATCACATATATTGAAGAGGTCGAAACGGAAAAAAAACTAAAGAAATAAACCGTTAGGGCATCTTCAGCGGTTGTCCAAATCGTTGTTTTGTTCTATTTTTTTTTGAAACAAACTCAAATTCACTGCTGCACCGGTGGTGTAAATTTTGTTTTATACCAGATCTAAATTTAAAAAATTTGAAACTGGTGTACGTTTTGCTCTGTTTTTGTCACTTTTTGGAACAAGAAATAGATCGTTCTGAAACCCTTTGTACGCTACCAATAGGTGGGTAAAATGTCATATTTAATTGAATACCTCATTTTTAGCTATTTCCATATGAGCATTTTGCGAGTGTTGGGGAATAAACAAAACAAAGATTTTTATGACAATTCACAATTCATTTTTGTGGCTATTCTGAAGAAGAAAATGTTTTTGGCTTCAAGGAAACCGACCAGCAAAAGGGGAAATTCTGGAAGACCATAACTGTAGGTTCAACTACTTGGTTTGCAACCATCAGCCACAGGGATAACAAATATGTTGGCTATTTTGTTAATCGCCTTAATTATAGTGGGACTAGAGGAGACCGTAAGAGGCCAGAAAAATGTTCCTTGGAGACACTGAACTGAAAACGTTCAAAATGCAGGCTTGTTTCAATATCTTTGAAACCGAACCCGAGTTTAAAGAACTGCAAGATTCTGAAAGATTGATGAGACGAAAATGGAAGATGAACATCTACGCGATCGAATATTTTTCGCTATCCTCCGAAGCCCTACTTGTAGCAGAAATTTTTCGATCACACCAATCCATCCTGAGAAATGTCACTGACGCTCGGGTCAAACCGTCAAATCCATAAAGTCTGGTGGTGAAGTCTTGTGGATATAAAGTGTCTTGCCAAAGTAATCGTTTAATGTGCGTAAAATTATAGAATTTCCGTGTATTAAATATTGAGTGCTTTTTATTATAACAAGTCTCATAAACTGATATCTGATATGATGGGGTATTTATTTATGGACAGTGTGACAGAAGTCAGCGGTTTAAAACAACAAGATATACAACACCGGTGCGGAGAACGAAAAATTGGTCTATATTAGCTAGTTCTATTCAGGTTTCGCTGGTGTAAATCTAGTATAAAGTTGTTTCAAAAATAGACCACCGCTGAAGATGCCCTTAGTTGTGCAGATCTACAACAGTCTGTTTCTATCCGAAGCTAAAATATTCGATAACTGAGTGAAAAAACGCATTTTTAAACAACAAGTTATGAACTCCAGGATAGATCGGTGCGTCTATTTTTTGGAGACTGTGATATTCTATCAACACATCCCGATATATAACATTCAGTCAAGGAATTCCACAACGCGACCTACATCCCAGCAATCAATCAGAACAATTTATCACTTTGTGCCTAATCCTGTCGATGATCAATATTTCAACTCTTGGGATGTTTTTATTAACACAAGTAAATTTGGTAATTCAAACTATATATTTCTGTTAAAAGGAAGCTCTAATAGCAGTCAATTTGACAGATTTTGTAAATCTAGGTCATCAAAGCGTAAATGGAAGTTTGGGTAAACGAAGAGTCCAAAAACCATCCACAGTTTACATAACACAATTATCTTGCTATTTTTTTATCCGCATTTAGTAAATTTTACAATCCCACCGATGGAGTAGTATAAAAAATGTACCATTAACAAGAATCTCCTCCTTTTTTTCTCCCATGTTTACATGTTTACATAACCGCAAACCACACTCCGACCGGTGGCGCAGTGGCACGCCTTCTAATGCTGATGCGGCGAAGCGACCTCATGCATCGGACCACAAGTGATCGTTTTTTCCTACCCAAAAACAATCGTAAAGCGTGTGACGCAACACGATAGCAGACACTGTTCGACATCTGAAGCGAGGATCGTTGACCTCTACCGAGAGAAATGTTTTTTTCCACATTCATCTGCCGGTTGTTTCGTGCAAGGAAACTCGTAGGATTTGAAGTAGAGCGATCCTAGTTTGGTGGGTGAGATTTTTTTTCCCATGAACCCTCGCGCGACAGATTGGAAGCAAGTGGCGGTTGACAGAGTGTGGGATCGGGAAGGGACTCTACTGGCTCGCGGCGAGCATCCTGCATCCGTTCGGTGAGCTCGGTGAGAAAAAAAGCAGTGCTGCAGCATGACGTTGACAATATTTACAGGGAAGTCAAGAGCGTGTTTTCTTTCCAACAAATAGGTAGCTGCCAGCCGTCTCGAGTAATGGATGATTGAAGCGGGTCAAAGGATACTCGCACTTGCGATCGATTGTCGGATATGGGTGAGATGATTTTTTTTTATTATATCTCGCGGTTAGTTTTTTTTAATAGGTATGCACAAGCGAGAGTGTTGGGACGCTTCCTGCTAAGGTGGTGGGAAAAAAAGTTGCGTCCGGCTGTTCAGCTGTTGCCAGTTTCACTCTCTGCTGGGGCCTAGCGGCGAAGGAGGAAGGTCGTGGTAATAAATATTCAAATTCGTGGTATAATTTTTGTGGTCAGGAAGTCGGGATCACAGATGGTGGATGCCGCGGTTTGAAGTCGGAACGAATCGGAAGTAATGAGAAAGTTAACTAGTTGTGAAAGATTTTTTTACTTGTCAATAAAATGTTTGAGTTGTTTTCGGATTCGGTTGATAGAGCATATGCTGCAGGATTAGTGATGTTCATTAGAGTTACTGATATCACTCTATTTAATTATAATATTTCAACATAATTTTGCTTATTTATCATTTGATATTTGAGTTTTGCTCTTTCAATAGTATTTAAACCACATTAATGACTGTGTCGCAAACGGCAAATTGGCTCTCGACATGATACGAGTGTGTTTTTACTCGTTCCGAAACATGTTTTGTGCTCTTAACCACCTCTGCGCTTAAGATAGTACTGATGCTAAAGCCATTAATTATATTTTTCATTTTGTTCAAGCAGCACAAATAAAAAATGGCCCGTCGATGGAAGTCAAATGGACTTCTTGTTTGACCCGGCAATGAAATGCGCGCAAGTGTTTCACATGTGTTCTCGAGGATATAATTCTGTTCTGTCGAGCAACCTGTGACGTAGCTGTACTGGTACTTATTTCAGCGAAAGAGCATTATAAATCTTATACTGCAGTTAAGGCACGCATGCGTACGGTCTGCTGCTTTCTGGAATGCCTGCGTTGCACCTGGAGTAGTCCTTTGTGGAAGGCAGGTTCAGGTTTATGCGTGCCAAAATGACCTAAATTGCGTTAAGACAAAAAACTCATACATGCATATATCAGCTGCAAACATTTGTTGCATGTAACCGATTTGATAAGTTGACACCGGTTACCATAAAGATCGGCCGCTAGAGGGGCTAATGCAGTACAGGAAAATTCAATAAAACGGGCGATTTTTGCAGATTTCCGTCACTGATAAGAGGTGAAACATTTCTCAACTGGAGTCATTAAGAGTTGATAGAAAATGTCGAAAATTAGCATACGATCGTTGATAGTAAAAGTACTTTTTCGAATTCCTGAGTGTTACCACTTTGCAAAAGTGTTTTATCCTTTGCAAACAAAAAGCTAACAGCTTCTTTTTTACCACTTAATTCGAAACCTTTTTTTCTTTGAACCGGAACGCGGGAATGAAACGAAAAAATCTAATTTTCTTTTACTTGGTGAAATTTTGGAAGAAAATAAAAGTATCCCTATCACTGCCGATTACCTTTAAATTCTTCAAAACCACTGGTATGGAGAAGTTGCTATTGGTTCGTACAGGATATAAATTCAAAAACATAGCATAAAGCAGCCGATCGGTCGGCTGATTTATGAAACATCTTTTTTCATTATCCTCCCCACCGCACCAATTTTAATCATTTTTCTTCTAATTTATTGACACTCAGTGTAGACCGCGGAAGAGAGAGAGGCAGACTAAGCGAGGAGGAGGTGGAATGAAACCCTTTCGCTGTTAAGAAAGTTTTTCCCCTTTCTTAGAGTTTGTTGTGGAAAGATTCCTATGAATGAAGGAAAAAAATTCTTTTTCCTTCAAGTCTTCAATTATCACTAGACAGCACAACAAGACTATCTCGTACTGGTTTCAGATGAGGGTGAACCAAAACGGAAAAGCAGTGGCCTGTATTTGTAGCTAAGGTCGATACGGGAGCTTCGTTGATAACTCGGTTCTGTTGCGGTTTTCGGAATAACTGGTGCTTGAGCAGGTTCGTAGGAGAAAAAAGGAAACGAAAGATTATGATTATGATGCTGTATTTAGCGGTTTAGGTTTATATTTTTTCTGAATCCAAACAAATCAAAAAATTTTATAGATGAAATAAACAATATCTGCAAAATATATACATATATGTATATAAAGTTTACATGATCGGTAAAATCTTACAATTTTAATTAAAATGTAAAATCTTTAAAATCTGTGATATTGATAACATCTGTAATATCTGCATGCAAAATTAGTAAAACTGTACATTTGCACGACAAAAAAAGATTGCAAAATCTCTGAAATCTTTAAATCTGTTAAATCTATTGAATTTGTGAAATCTGTAAAATATATGAAACTTACAAAATCTGCAATATGCAAATTTTACGAACGTTACGAGATTCGCAAATTGCACCAGTTCTACATGTTCTACGATATTGCAGATTTTTCAGTTATTGAAGATGTTACAGATTTTATAAATTATTCAATATTTTACAGTTTTTTTCATACACTTTAGATTCTGCAAATTTTATAAATAGGAGTACACCTTTTTCTGATTTGGCGGGTTCAATCTTTCTTTCAGACTGATCAGATTATACATTTTATTTTGTAAGTTTCATATATTTTACAGATTTCACAAATTCAATAGATTTAACAGATTTAAAGATTTCAGAAATTTAATTCGTTATGATTATAAAATATACCTGTAAAATTTAAAAAATTTGTTGGAAAACTAATTCGGGGAAATATACTGTATTTTTGAGATCCATAACATCTGTACCAGTAATAAGACATTTGAATAATCATTATTGAATAAATTTTATGTTATTAAGTACAATTATTTATTTATTTAGTACAATATTTCTTTGTTCTAACTTTGCTTGACGCTTCGATCTAACAGGTTCAAGGTTGTTAATACGATAAATTATCGTCGATAATCGTCATCGCCGATATCGATAACGTCTGATATCGTTATTGACGATGGCGATAGCGTCTTCAAACATTAACGTCATCGGCGATGACGATAGTCACCAAACGTTATCAGCTCGCTAACGTCTTTTGTATGTTTTGTCTGCTGTGGTTGCAATTGGATCAAAAAGTAGGCACTGGGTGAGGAAGCGTTTTTGCACTTCGAGGGGTGGAGACGAAGCATCACTAGGCAACAGGAAAAACCTTTTCCTTGTTTGTTTATGTTTCGTTCCCATCATGATAAGGAATGTCTCAGTTTTAATTGTTTCAAATTGTGAGACGCTTTTTGAAGCACGAATATGAAAAGCAAGGTATGTGGCATTGTCAGATTTATGATTCAATTCCATCTGAATGATATGTCTGATGATGCGCAAATTAGTATGGCAGTGGTTGTTCATAAACAAACGTTATCGATTCGATACCGTCCAGTAGCTATCGTCCTTGGCAATGACGATAATGTCTGAGACGTTAGCGTCATCGTCGATAACGATAACAGACGTTATCGTCATCGGCGTTTACGATAACTTATCGATTAACAACCTTGAACAGGTCAAATGTTTTATCTCGATTTGGAGACGGCCGGTAAAGTGATGGAATAGTAGCGCTAGCTCCACAATTATCCAGTATACAAACGACTGAGTGCAAATTCTGTATCTAATAAATTCAAAATCGAAATTTAGTGTTTCTTTGGGGCATTATGCTTATAGATTTATTTATTCATCCTTCTATTTATTATTTATGCAGTTATTCAATCATAATTGACATATATTATTTTTTTGAAATATTTATTCCTTTTTTTTATTTATTTATTTTATATTTTGTTTATTATTGCTCTGTATTTCTGTACCCTTTCTTATATTTTTATGTTTATTTATTTTATTTTTCATGCCCATAATAAGATATCTCTTTATTTGAGTGTTTATTTACTTTTTTAGCTGGTCTCGAGGTACGATGCTGACCTAACCAGTCGTCGTAGGTTCGAGTCTCGACTCGGGAGAGACTGTTAGTGTCAATAGGATCGTAGCGCTAGCCCCGCAGTTCCCAAGTAACAAAACTGGTTTTATCAAAGTTTTATAGCGCTGTTTTGGCTGTATTGAGCGCTATAAAACTTTGATAAAACCAATATTGTTACAAGGGTTGTCCTGTACACTTAACAATTGGCTGCGAAGTCTGTGTATAACAAACAGAAGGTCGAGTTCCGAATCGGAATGTAGCACGAGGGCTTTGCTTTTTTTAGCTATGGAGTGTGCGAGGAATAACCGGCCACAAGGTCAACTAAGTGTTGTACGCGTTCCGTAAAAATAGATTTACTAGATTTATTAGATTTAATAGATTGTAAAAATAGATTTACATGAATGCTTAAATCCAAAAAGGTATATTCACTCTTTGGGTTCTAAAATATTGATGATGTAATTAAAGTATAAAATATGAAATTTGATGTAATGTTAGTGCTTTAGAAATAGCGAAATAAAAGAAATGACTCTTAATTTCGAACAATTTAATCACGAGCGATACCGGGAACGTTCAAATAGTACGATACCACATTCAAATCATGTTGAGGCCATATATTTTGATCAAAGCAGCTATAGTGTTGAATAGTCTTTGAATTTCTTTTCTTTACAAAACTTTTGAACAGTATTTAAAATTTTTATGAAGTTTGTTATTTGTAAGTTTGAGAGATGACTCGTTTGTATGACACTAGTTATGTTCAAATAAGTCGTGTAACACTTGAGATAATAGACTTTCGTTGTTCTACAAATTAAAACATAACGGTTGCTTAAGTTTGATTACAATCAAATGAAAAGGGAACGTATGGGGAAGTCAAACTTTGAAACCACGTGTTCAATCATAATTCATCAGTTAATCCTTAACTATTCCGTTCATTCGATATCAATATTGTTCAAATCTGTTGTGTAGTTTCTAAGATAATAAAGTTTCGTGATTTTCACATTTCGATTTCACATTTTTAAACATAACAGGCAAAGTAATAATCCGTTTGTAAAAAAATCATTAGGGTCTTATGGGGCAACAAGACCTTTCATATGACACTAATTTTATAAAAATCGGGCCAGCCATCTCCGAGAAACATGAGTGAGATTAAATAGTCTCCAGAACACGTTTCTTTCCATAACTTCTGAACCACATGTTCAATCTTAATAAAATTCAAAAGTTAAGGGTTTTTAAGGTAGCCCGTTCATTTGAAATCAATTTTGTTCAAATCGGTTGTATAGTTTCTGAGATATTGACGTTTCGTGATTTTTACATTTTGATACATAACCTCTAAACTAGAAATCAGATTACAATAAAAATCTAAAGGGTTTTATAGGGCAACTAGACCTTTCATTTGCATTTGATTTCATTGAAATCGGTTTAGCCATCTCTGAGAAAATCGAGTGAGATTGGGAGAGCGTCACAGACACACACACATGCAGAAAATGCTCAACTCGTCGAACTGAGTCGAGTGGTATACGACATTCGGCCCTTTTGAGCACTTTTATACCTTTAGTTCTTGCAGTGATTGCTATACCTTTCTAGGAGAAAGGCAAAAAGTGAAATGATAGAAATGACTTTTAATTTCAACTTCAATCCCGAGCAAGGCCGCAAACATTGAAATAGTACAATATTAAATTTAAATGATGTTGAGGCCACATATTTTGATCGTAGCTATAGTTTTCAACAGTCTGCGCGTTTCGTTTCTTTCTATAACTTTCAAACCACAGGGTTTGAAAGCCCATTTATTTGAATTCAACTATGCTCATAGCTTCTGAGATATAAGAGCGATTTTCACATTCTGACGCAGCGCCAAAACTAAAAGTTTGATTACAATTGAATTCAATAGCAACCTAAGCGGCAAAAAGACCCTTCATTTGACACCAAGATAGAAAGAATCGGTCAGACTATCTCTGAGAAAAGTGAGTGCGAAAGAAAGGCGCACATACACACGTACACACCCACACACAAACATATAGACCTATACATGCATATATGCAGAAAATGCTCGATTCGTTGAACTGAGTTAAGTAGTATATGACATTCGGCCATTTCAATCATTTTTCTACCTTTTAATTAGCCAGTGATCGTTAGGAGAAAGTCAATATGTTTACTTTCATTATGTGATTTCACATTTTTATGAACAACGGACACAGTTACAATCCGATTGCAATGAAATTCAATTGCAACCTATGGGGCAACGAGACGTTTCATTTGACACTAATTTTGTGAAAATCGGTTCAGCCATCACTGAGAAAAATGAGTGAGTTTAAACAACCTCAGGATAACTTTTCTTTACATAACTTTTGAACCATATGCTCAATCATAACGAAATTCAAAATTTAAGGGTTCTGGGGACAGCCCAATCATTTGAAACCAGTTTCATTGAAATCGGTTGTGTGGTTTCTGAGATATTGACGTTTCGTGATTTTTACATTTTGATACATAACCTCTAAACTAAAAATCCGATTACAATGAAATTCAATAGCAACCTATGCCGCATTTAGGCCTTTCATTTGCAGTTAATTTTATGAAAATCGGTCCAGCAATCTCTGGGAAAAGTGAGTGAGAAAAAAAAGTAGCACATACACACACACACATACATACATACATACATACAGAAAATGCTCAACTCTTCGAAAGAAGTCGAGTGGTATATGACATTCGGACATTGGGACCACTTTTATACCTTCGGTTTTTCCAGTGATTGCTATACCTTTTTAGGAGAAAGGCAAAAAAACAAGAAGCCTGATTTAATATCGAAATAATTATTACAGTAGGTTTCCGTTTTTGGCATGTTCCGTTTTTGGCATGCTCCGTTTTTGGCACACTCCGATTTTGGCAACAAAGAGTTCCGTTTTTGGCAACATTTTATATAACATAATATACAATGATTTACACAACAAATTAAGCTGATTTTGACACCCGTTCTAGGTTGAAACTGATTCAACTGAAACTGAAAACTTCTTACGCCTGATGGTTTCTAACGAGCTCAACTACCAACACTATTTATATGCCGCACAGTGGAACACTTAGAACATCAAACCTGATCATAATTATTCAATTTTTTTTTTTGCACTGAAAACGTATCATCTAGTGATAACCAGGCCCGGATTTGAGGGGGGACCAAGGGGACAAATGCCCCGGCCCTCTCGACTCGAGGGGCCCCCTAGACGAAGTGAAGACCTTTTATTTGCTCGTCACCTTCTAGCGGTTGTGAAGGCGTAGCACAACTGAAACAGGCCCCACGAAAAATTCTGCCCCGGGCCCCCCAACGCTCAAATCCGGCCCTGGTGATAGCAAAAACTTATGAGTGGATCTGGGCATATTTTTGAATAGAGTAACCCACCTAAAAGTGATATATGCCCGTTCTTATAATAAATCCTAAATTAAGTCATGTTCGAATCAAAATTCATCCAAATACTTTAATTTATCATCAAACGACTTTTCGGTACACTTTTCCATCGTTTGACAAAGTTTCATTCTTGTAACCATGGCTACAACTATCCCAGAAGCGAAAATAAAATTATTTCTGGATTATTTTTACAGAGCGATAAAACACGGAATAATCCGGAAGGTTTTGCCTTTCTCCTAGAAAGGTATAGCAATCACTGGAAAAACCAAAGGTATAAAAGTGGTCCCAATGGCCGAATGTCATATACCACTCGACCCCTTTCGACGAACTGAGCATTTTCTGTATGTATGTATGTATGTGTGTATGTGTGTGTGTATGTATGTGCAACTTTTTTTTCTCACTCACTTTTCTCAGAGATTGCTGGACCGATTTTCATAAAATCAATTGCAAATGAAAGGTCTAGTTGCGCCATAGGTTGCTATTGAATTTCATTGTAATCGGATTTTTAGTTTAGAGGTTATGTATCAAAATTTGAAAACCACGAAACGTCAATATCTCAGGAACCACACAACCGATTTTAAGAAAATTGGTTTCAAATGATCGGGCTGTCTCCAGAACCCTTAACTTTTGAATTCCGTAATGATTGAACATATGGTTCAAAAGTTATGTAAAGAAAAATTATCCTGAGGTTGTTTAAACTCACTCATTTTTCTCAGAGATGGCTGAACCGATTTTCACAAAATTAGTGTCAAATGAAAGGTATAGTTGCCCTATAGGTTGCTATTGAACTTCATTGCAATCGGATTGTAACTTTGTCCGTTGTTCATGAAAATGTGAAATCACATAATGAAAGTAAACATATTGACTTCCTCCTAACGATCACTGGCTAATTAAAAGGTAGAAAAATGATTGAAATGGCCGAATGTCATATACTACTCGACTCAGTTAGACGAATCGAGCATTTTCTGCATATAAGCATGTATAGGTCTATATGTTTGTGTGTGGGTGTGTACGTGTGTATGTGCACCTTTCTTCGCACTCACTATTCTCAGAGATGGTCTGACCGAACAGATTTCAATGAAATTAATTGTAAATGAAAGGTCTAGTTGCCCTATAAGACCCTATTGAATTTTTTTGTTATCTGATTTCTAGTTTAGAGGTTATGTATCAAAGTGTAAAAATCACGAAACATCAATATCTCAGAAACCACACATCTGATTTGATTAAAATTAGTTTCAAATGAACGGGCTACCTTAAAAACCCTTAACTTTTGAATTTTATGAGGATTGAACATGTGGTTCAGAAGTTATGGAAAGAAACGTGTTCTGGAGACTATTTAATCTCACTCATGTTTCTCGGAGATGGCTGGCCCGATTTTTATAAAATTAGTGTCATATGAAAGGTCTTGTTGCCCCATAAGACCCTAATGATTTTTTTTACAAACGGATTATTACTTTGCCTGTTATGTTTAAAAATGTGAAATCCAGCTATGAAAAGAAACATATTCCAAGACAACTTACTTGGACTCACTCATATTTCTCCGAGATGGTTGACCCGATTTCCACAGAATTAGTATCAAATAAAAGGTCTACCTACCTCATAACACCCTATTGAATTTTGCAGTAATCGGACTGTAACTTCGTCTGTAATGTATCGAAATGTGAAAATCACGAAACTTCATTATCTTAGAAACTACACAACTGATTTGAACACTATTGATATCAGTTGAACGGGCTAGTTAAGGGTTAACTGATGAATTATGATTGAACACGTGGTTTCAAAGTTTGGCTGCCCCATACGTTACCTTTTCATCTGATTGTAATCAAACTTAAGCAAGCGTTATGTTTTAATTTGTAAAACAACGAAAGTCTATTATCTCAAGTATTACACGACTTATTTGAACATAACTAGTGTCATACAAATGAGTCATCTCTCAAACTTACAAATAACAAACTTCATAACAATTTGATATGCTGTTTAAAAGTTTTAGAAAGAAAAGAAATTCAAAGACTATTCAACACTTTACCTGCTTCGATCAATATATATGGCCTCAACATGATTTAAATGTGGTATCGTACTATCTGAACGTTCCCGGCATCGCTCGTGATTAAATTGTTCGAAATTAAGAGTCATTGCTTTTATTTCGCTATTTCTTAAGTACTAACATTACGTCAAATTTCATATCTTATACTTTAATTACAACATCAATATTTTAGAACCCAAAGAGTGGATAAACATTTATTGGATTTAAGCATTCATGTAAATCTATTTTTACAAATAATAAGTCTGACCGCTAGGTGGATTAATTTAGGTTTTTATTGCATGATAATACATGTTTGAAATTATGGCACATTCCAGAAATACATAATTGTCGTGTCATTCCAGAAATACATAAACTTAGAGGCGCAGCAACGCGGGCTGGGTATCACCTATTTTATAGATATAGAAAAAGAAGGAGAAGATTTATCGCAAGAATTTCGCAAATCAACGTTATGCGATGAAACATTTACATTGGTCATGGTAATGATCTATCGTAGTAGTTTGTGCGAGGTAACCAGTGCAGTTATTAGCTAACGGGTGACAACTGAAATTTTGTTGCTCTCCAGTTGTTTTTGCACACCAAGGAACATGAAATCATACAGAAATTTTCAACAGGACTGTTCTGAAGCAGATTCGTTGGATTGGGTAAAGAGTGTCCGGGACCAAATTGCATCACAAAAAAATTGGTATTTTCCACTCATTCAACCAATCGCCTTCTAAGGTAGTAAAATAAAACAGGATATTTTATATATTTTTTGCCTTTCTCCTAGTAAAATAAAACAGGACATTTTATATATTTTTTGCCTTTCTCCTAGAAAGGTATAGCAATCACTTGCAAAACCGAAAGTAAAAAAGAGCTCCAAAGGGCCGAATGGCATATATCACTCGACTCAGCTCGACGAGCTGAGCATTTGCTGTATGTGTGTGTGTGTGTATGTGTGTGTGTGTGTGTAAGTGTGTGTGTGTGTATGTGCAGATTTTTATTCTCACTCACTTTTCTCAGAGATGGCTGGACCGATTTTCATGAAATTAATTGCAAATGAGAGGTCTCGTTGTCCCATAGGACCTTATTGAATTTCATTGTAATCGGATTTTTGGTTCAGAGGTTAGGTATCAAAATGTAGAAATCATGAAACATCATTATCTCAAAAACTACACAACCGATTTGAACAAAATTGATTTCAAGTGAACGGGCTACCTAAAATACCCTTAACTTTTGAATTTCATGAAGATTGAACTTGTGGTTCAAAAGTTATGACAAGAAACGTGACTACTTAATCTCACTCATGTTTCTCAGAGATGGCTGAACCGATTTTCATAAAATCAATGTCAAATGGAAGGTCTAGTTGCCTCATAAGACCCTATTGATTTTTTTTGCAATCAGACTATTACTTTGCCTATTATGTTTAAAAATGTGAAATCCAGCTATGAAAAGGAACATATTCCGAAGACTACTTGAACTCACTCACTTTTCTCAGAGATGGCTGACCCGATTTCCACAAAATTAGTGTCAAATGAAAGGTCTAGCTGCCTCATGACACCCTATTGAATTTTGCTGTAATAGAACTGTAACTTCGTCTGTAATGTACCGGAATGTGAAAATCACGAAACTTCATTATCTCAGAAACTACACAACGGATTTGATCAATATTATTATCAGATGAGCGGGCTAGTTTAAGGTTAACGGATGAATTATGGTTGAACTTGTGGTTTCAAAGTTAGGCTGCCCTATTTTCATTTGATTATAATCGAACTTAAGCAACCGTTATGTATTAAATTGTTAATAAAACAACGAAAGTCTATTGTCAACTAACTGTGGCCTCAACATATTTTAAATGCGGTATAGTACTATTTGAACGTTCCAAATTCATTGATTCCTTGCGATGTGTTTAAAATCTGAAAATGCACGACGAATCGGTCATATGATATGATCAAAGTCGAATAACAAATCGTTTGAAATGATTGGTTTTATCGAAATAACAACATCTTTGACTTTTGGCTTCTGTACATCGCCTTAATTCTATATATATATATATATATATATATATATATATATATATATATATATATATATATATATATATATATATATATATATATATATATATATATATATATATATATATATATATATATATATATATATATATATATATATATATATATATATATATATATATATATATATATATATATAAATATATATATATATATATATATACTAGAATCACATGTTCCTGGGAAACAGCCGAAAATGATCGAATAACACCCAATACCGGAAGTCGCCATCTTAGAATTCAAAATGGTATCTGTGGTCGATTTCAGCTCTCGGTATTATGCTAGATCCGGATGTTATATTGGGTGGAAATCGACCATTTTTGGCTGATTTCCAGAAACCGGAAGTAGCCATCCTACAATCTAAAATGTTGCCTAAGGTCGATTATGGAACATATTTGTTACCTCTTAAAACATCCACATGCTAAATTTGGTTCCATTTACTCGGTTAGTTCTCGAGATGTGCAGAAATTTGTGTTTCATTTGTATGGAACCCCTCCCTTCCAGAAAAGGGAGTGGCGTCCAACTATTATGGACATATTTGTAACCCCTTAAAACATCCACATGCCAATTTCGGTTTAAATTGCTTGGTTTGTTCTTAAGTTGTGCAGAAATTTATGTTTCATTTGTATGGGACCCCTCCCTTCCAGAAGAGGGAGGGGTCTCAAACTATCATAGGAATCTTTATTGGCACCAAAAATCCCTAAACAAATTTTCACGTCGATCGACTCGGTAATTTTCGAGCCTATTTGGATCAGACAGACAGGCAGACAGACCGGACTGCATATTTATATGTATAGATTACAACATCAATATTTTAGAACCTTTTATATGTATAGATTACAACATTCATATTCAAGAACCTAAAGAGTGAATATATATTCTATTTTTACTAATAAAAGTTTAAATGAGAAAGGCTGGGTCTGACCGCTAGGTGGATTAATTTAGGTTTTTTCTTCATCAATATAACCCAAAATATTAGCACTTTTACGTAATATAAGCCGTTTAACCGGATATTACCGGAAACATAACTTATTTTAAAATTACGTATTGTTCGGGCAGTTGAGAAAGAAGATCTGTTAACAACTTAAAAAACCCTACAGTTTGGTCCTCATAGAGCGTGGTTTTAAAAATTATAAAATCTAGCGGTTCCACAATTTCACATAAACAAGAATTAGACTCTGCTAGCTATGCTAAAAAATGAGCAGTACAAATCACATTGATATATCATGTATAATAGCCGTGCGAAAGTCCGAGAAAATTCAATGGAGAAAAATATCAAAAAATAACGTATAATAGTGAAATAGTAGATAGAAAAATATCGTTCTGAGTAACGTATAATAGTTCTCTCAAGGGAATTGTTGTTATGGTGCGGTCTTGGCTGGAGGTATGAGGTTTCGATAAGACTCCTTCCTCTTGACAAAATAAGTCCTTTTTATAATAAAACTGATCTCAGGAATATTTATCCTCTCCAGGGAATTGTAATTGGCGATCTTGAAGATGGCAGGAGGAGCATCCGATTCGCCATCCGCACTGCTGTAGCGCTACTAGGTACAAGGGCTCCGAATCATAGAAATGACTGGTTCGACGGCGAATGCAAATGGTTAGTCGAGGAAAACAACGCAGCACGTTACGAACAGGAAAAACTTGGTCCTCCGAAGAAAGAAGCACCAGCAAGAGGACCGAGATCACGTAGCGATGGAAGAGCTGTACCAAGCTAACGACACTTGGAAGTTCTACGAGAAGCTGATCAGCTTCCGTAAAGGCTTCGTGCCACAAGCCGATATGTGAAGAAGCTTGGACGGCAACCTCCTCACAGACGAATGCGAAAAGAAGATCGAAAGGTGGAAGCAGAACTTCAACGAGCAACTAAACGGCGATGCAGTAGAGCGCGAGTACACGAGCAGAAGACATCAGAATTCCAGCCTCCGATCTCCTGGAGGTGGAGGGTGTTGTGTGCCCCATCTATAAAAAGGGCGACAAGCTGAAGTGCAGCAATTACCCGGCAATCACTCTGCTGAACAAGGTACTCTCTCAAATACTCTGCCATCGATAATCACTGGTCGTCAATGCGACGAAGACGAAGTACATGAAAAGAAGGAGTTCACGAGAAGACAGTGCTAACCTCACACCTCGCGTTCAAGTTGGTGGTGATGAAATCGAGGTTGCCGATGAGTTCGTGTGTCTGGGCTTACTGGTCACTGCCGACAACGATCCCAGCATAGAAATTCAACGGCGCATTATGGCGGTAAATCGTGCATACTTTGGTCTCCGGAGGACGCTTCAATCGAGTAGAAATACGTCGCCGCACCAATTTAGCCTTCTTCAAGACGCTGATCGGAACAAGATCAGAAATTCGTGATCGATTTTTGTAGCATATATTAGCAGAAGAGGAGGATTAAAAGTCTTCATGTCGTCAAACAATCGCTTCAGATCCACTGACAATTTTCCTTTAAGCTCAAAAATGTTATTTATATGTTTTCTGCAAAACTTTGCTCAAGTCTGTTGAATCTAGAATACTTTCAAATCGCCGATTACAGCTCTTGCTACATTTAATTGAAAACTGGTGTCCGATTCTTTCAGTTTGTTCAAGAGAAAACAGAGTGCTAGGCAGGCATTAGACAAGGAAATATTTGCTATATTTGATACGGAGTTTTTGGGCAAAATATTTTTTACACCACAGTAAACATTTACGGTTTACTTGAGCGGTAGCGAATCTAATCGCTATTTTTTTATTAATAATATTTGCTATGTCATTGCGATTTTTTCGAATAAACTGCGTCTCAAATCTAGTCTCAAATTGACAGAACAATATTTCGAACCCTTTTGGAGTTTATATCACCGTCAGTGCGGTTAAATTTCATACTCAATCGAAAACATTCAAAGAAAATGAACAGCATAATCACTCTGTTTCAAATGAAGCACTCTCCAACCGTCTCATATTGGTAAACATTTCATTTGAGTAGCTGCAGTGTATTTTCGTTTGAGTAGCTGCATATAAGAGCGTAAGATTCCGAGGAAGAATTTCGGTTATCTAACCACCTTATTTCGTTTTTCGATCCACAAACCGGAAAGTAACGATAGAATACTGAATAATCAGTTCAATAGGACTTAAAATAAGTCAGTCTTAGAGCATATGATTATTACAAAAGTTCACATCAATGGACAACGTAATCCTAATTTCCTAACAAAAAAGCATATGAATGCCTAATAATTAACATGCAAAGATGATTTTTACGTTAAAATACCATACTGACTTTGAGTTTTATCAAATGATTTATTTCAGGTCGCATCAGTTTGACGTATTTAATTTCATTGCACTATTGCATAAGAAACTATAGTGAATCTTACAATTTTTTTCGCGAAACTCGGGAATCCCGGGATCCCGGGAATCAATATTTCTGTTCCCGGAATCCGGGAATCCCGGGAAAAGCTATTTCCCGGGAAGTCGTTCCCGGGACTACAAAACCTTGTAAGGATGTCAGACGACAGCCCGGTAAAGATAGTTCTCGAAACCAATCCGTCAGGGACGAGACGGAGAGGTGCACAGCGGGCAAGGTGGATCGATCAGATGGAAGACGACATGCGAACCTTACGCAGACTGCAAAGCTGGCGAACTGCAGCCATGGACAGAGTAGAATGGAGACGACTCTTACGTACAGCGAAGGCCACTCCACGGCTTGGGACTGTTTGGTAAGGAAAGGTATATTTTTTCGAGGCAGGGCAAAATGCGCCCTGCCAATATCACTCCAATTTTTATTCTTACGTTTTTCAATTTTTTTGGAATTGGCAAACCAAAATAATAAACGGAAATTTTTTTCTTTAAACATGTGAGTTGAACTATCAAAATAAAAATAGGAAGATTTTTAGGAAGATCAGGGTTGCCAATGTTCCAGTTTAAACTGGATTCCTCCAGTTTTTTTCAAGTGATCCAGTCAAACAGTTTATTCCCAAAATCTTCCAGTTTTTTCAGATATTCGCCAGTTTTATCCAGTTTTTTATTCACTGAGCTCCGATTGATTTTTGGAAATATTTTTAAAACGTAAATTTTGTAGATTGATAAATTATTTTAACAATTCTTAACAGCATTCTCAGTATTCTATCTTCTCGCACGAGATACAGTCAAATTAAAGACAGCATGACATGGTTGAGATAAAACCAAACAAATAGATTTAAAAAAAAATCTATTTATTTTCTGTTGCGTAGCAGTTAAGAAATTGTTAGAAGAATTAGATACAAAAAGATTGCGAAGTCAGAAATAATTGAAATTTCAACTTCACTGATATAACGAAAGAAAATGTTGCTCTATTTTTTTAATTTGAGATGGATTGATTGCGTAATTTTAAATTTTGCTGCAGTTAGAGGAAATTTTTCAGTAATTTTTTGAGTGATTTTTTGCGAAGAGTTATCTCTTTAGTTGCTGTATAAAAAACTGTCACTGGATTCAGTCCCCATAACAGAAAAGCACTCTCACAATCTTTTTTTTGCTTTTTTCTTTAATTTATTTGGAATCCAGTTTTTTCTTCCGCCTTTTTCCAGTTGAATCGAAAATTTTATTGGCAACTCTGGTAATAATAGTGGTCATAAAGAACAGGTATGCATATTTGATTTCTAAGTTCTCGAGTATTTTTAATGAAATAAAAAAATTCAAATCTACTAACTCATAAATGAACAAGCCAGGCCGACACTACTAAATTTGTTAGTTCAATGTTTTTAAACAAAAGCTTGAAAGATAAAAAAACGGAAAATAAATAAAATGTGCAGAGCTCAGTGTTGAAACTTTAAATGTTGTACTTGGTTTTGTTTATTTCCCTTTGATTCGAAGGCTCAAAAGAGCAATATTTAGACGGACGTTAAAAACAATTCATTGCAATGCATTGCAATAGAATGAAACAAATTATGTTATGTTGCAAAACTAAAGGCGAGTAACTATTCCGATATATCATACATTCACAGTTTGTAACGATTTTGCCATAAAATATTTTCACAACACAGACATAAAATCCACTGTGCGATAGTAAAAGTCAGTGTGTTTTTAAATACGACCTTTGCGATTAAAAGGATAAAAACTAACAACATCACATAACTGAGATCATTAAAACCTCTCGAAAGGCTTACATTTTCGAATACTTATTACAGGCGGAATTTATTCAAATCACTGAGGTTATGGGATTAATTACTTTGTTTATACTCGGTCGGCTGCGTAATTCAAGGAAAACGTGCGCGATGTCCTGGAGGAAAAATCACTCAACTCATAATAATAAAATTTATTATTTATTGTGTCCTTAAAATTATTCCACAGAATTGATGTTGTTTCATTTCATACCGATCGAAATGACATCGGAAAGCCTAGGCAGTCGCACAAATTTTTATATCGCTCACATTTCTGAACGAGGTTCATTAACAACCGAATCGATCGGATGTTATCGATTTATCAAGCCACAATATCAAAAGCAAACGGTGGCTTGACGATCGAAGAAAATAATTACAGTCATAAAATATTCCATGGACATCGATTCCGACAGTGCAAACATCATATTGGGCAACCAATTAGACGCAGACTGTCACTGCCGGCAGGCTTGGGCGCGAAGCGTTCGTAAAACACGTGACAGCAGCGTATTCATTTCTCCTCGCGGGAATACGAATTATGTGCGAATTACTCGACTCTGGGGATGAGGCTATAAAGTATGACATTCCTGCGCGGCTCGCTGGCGGCTGCGTAAACTGACTGACGCAGGCTTAGGATAGGATAGGATGGGATGAACTATCCATCAATCAGTCAATCAATCCATCAGTTTCTCTGCAAATGACACATCCGCTTTCTTAGCGATTGTCGACATTAAATCCCATGCTCATTAACCAATTGTGTAGAGACCCCCGCCAATCGATGACTGATGGGCACATTTATCGAACGTTCCACACAAAGCGCAAACTAGCAACGTCAGGCTGTCCGAATAAAACTTCCTCGAAGAAAAATATCCACGACCTTTTTGAACCATTATGTTATTAATAGTATTCCTGCCAATATCTCATTAGAGACCCATAATAATTGCGAAAAACTGCAATTACATGATTTTTTGTTGTTGTAATATCAACAATTATGGAATTAGCCTCAGGACAACATAACAAAAACCAGGAAAGTTACGCATGTGTGCAAATATACCTCAGCAGCAGATAGCAGCAAAACTGGTTCGAGTTTAAAATTAATGTACGGTAGTGCTGTTCTTAGATTCGAAATTTGATTATTGGTATTATGAACGCAGAATTCCGGTTTCTTCCGGTTCAATTCGACTGAAACTAGAAAAGAGCAACATAAGCAAAAAACGAACAAAACGCATTTTTCAGTAAAAACAAAGTGAAAAATCTATACTCTAGAGTCCCAATAATCGAACCGATAGCAGCTGATTGCTGCTATGTGAAACTTTAAATTAAATTATTAACCATTGCGATCATTATTCAAAGAGGTTCTCGTTCGTCCAAACACTTTCCCAGAATAACCTGTCGAAGCAATAAACAGATACCCATGTCCGATCTGAGAGTAACTTAACGACGCCGTCATGTCACGTTTCGTTTCATCGGCTACCGGAGTGCGCACCGCTTGTTTCGGTTACTACTAATGAGCAGCACCTGGAAAGAACTGCGCGAAAAACCAGAAGCATGTATGTAGTACCTACCTAATTCCAGCCTCTGCTAGGCGGTTAACTGGTGCGCAAGCTGATGATGATGGGTCAAAAGCAAGTCTGCTGATCAATTTTGTGCCTAACGACAAATGTTACCGATCGACAAGCCGGGACCTCCTCTTTCGTTCCCCAACTCAGTCGGCCCATCGGGTGAAGTGACGACGTACATTTGCGAAGCGAAAATTGATTGATCGCGTTTACTCGTTATCAACGACGCATTATCGGTAAGTTTGATGATGCAATCAATTTGAACAAAATTATTTGACGGCTTAACTCTCAGAGAGGATTCCAAGTACCGAATACATGGAGCAGTACGAAATGACCTCAAAATTCATTATTTACCGTTTGCTTTCCACTCTTTGGTTCTTAATTTTTGCATTTAGTATTATGTTATCTGTATTTTACTGTTTGTAAGTATATAATTTCTATGTTTTATTTTTCGACTATTGCCTGTTTCCTTCTAAAGCTCTCACCTTTTCCCTTTTACGTCATGTTTCTTGCCTTTTCTCTTTAGCCTGTTGCATTTTACTTTATGTCATTTCTTTCCCATATTCGAATGTCTGTTCTCTGCTTTCTGTTTTTCTGTGTTTCTATTTTCTTTTTTCTTTTTTTTGTTTCTCTGTTTATACGTTTTTTGTTTCTCTGTTTTTTCTATTTTCTGTTTAGCTGGTTTTCTGTTTATCTGTTTTTCTGTTTATTTAGTTTTCTGTTTTGCAGTATTTCCGTTTATCTGCTTTTTTGCTTTTTTGCTGAATTTCTGTTTTTCAGCTTAACTGTTTTTTGTTTTTCTGTTTTCTGTTCTTTTTTTCCAATTTTTCTGTTTTCTGTTTTCTGTTTTCTGCTTTCTGTTTTCTGTTTTCTGTTTCCTGTTTTCTGTTTTCTGTTTTCTGTTTTCTGTTTTCTGTTTTCTGTTTTCTGTTTTCTGTTTTCTGTTTTCTGTTTTCTGTTTTCTGTTTTCTGTTTTCTGTTTTCTGTTTTCTGTTTTCTGTTTTCTGTTTTCTGTTTTCTGTTTTCTGTTTTCTGTTTTCTGTTTTCTGTTTTCTGTTTTCTGTTTTCTGTTTTCTGTTTTCTGTTTTCTGTTTTCTGTTTTCTGTTTTCTGTTTTCTGTTTTCTGTTTTCTGTTTTCTGTTTTCTGTTTTCTGTTTTCTGTTTTCTGTTTTCTGTTTTCTGTTTTCTGTTTTCTGTTTTCTGTTTTCTGTTTTCTGTTTTCTGTTTTCTGTTTTCTGTTTTCTGTTTTCTGTTTTCTGTTTTCTGTTTTCTGTTTTCTGTTTTCTGTTTTCTGTTTTCTGTTTTCTGTTTTCTGTTTTCTGTTTTCTGTTTTCTGTTTTCTGTTTTCTGTTTTCTGTTTTCTGTTTTCTGTTTTCTGTTTTCTGTTTTCTGTTTTCTGTTTTCTGTTTTCTGTTTTCTGTTTTCTGTTTTCTGTTTTCTGTTTTCTGTTTTCTGTTTTCTGTTTTCTGTTTTCTGTTTTCTGTTTTCTGTTTTCTGTTTTCTGTTTTCTGTTTTCTGTTTTCTGTTTTCTGTTTTCTGTTTTCTGTTTTCTGTTTTCTGTGTTCTGTTTATCTCTTATCTCTTATCTCTTATCTCTTATCTCTTATCTCTTATCTCTTATCTCTTATCTTTTATCTCTTATCTCTTATCTCTTATCTCTTATCTCTTATCTCTTATCTCTTATCTCTTATCTCTTATCTCTTATCTCTTATCTCTTATCTCTTATCTCTTATCTCTTATCTCTTATCTCTTATCTCTTATCTCTTATCTCTTATCTCTTATCTCTTATCTCTTATCTCTTATCTCTTATCTCTTATCTCTTATCTCTTATCTCTTATCTCTTATCTCTTATCTCTTATCTCTTATCTCTTATCTCTTATCTCTTATCTCTTATCTCTTATCTCTTATCCCTTATCTCTTATCTCTTATCTCTTATCTCTTATCTCTTATCTCTTATCTCTTATCTCTTATCTCTTATCTCTTATCTCCTATCTCTTATCTCTTATCTCTTATCTCTTATCTCTTATCTCTTATCTCTTATCTCTTATCTCTTATCTCTTATCTCTTATCTCTTATCTCTTATCTCTTATCTCTTATCTCTTATCTCTTATCTCTTATCTCTTATCTCTTATCTCTTATCTCTTATCTCTTATCTCTTATCTCTTATCTCTTATCTCTTATCTCTTATCTCTTATCTCTTATCTCTTATCTCTTATCTCTTATCTCTTATCTCTTATCTCTTATCTCTTATCTCTTATCTCTTATCTCTTATCTCTTATCTCTTATCTCTTATCTCTTATCTCTTATCTCTTATCTCTTATCTCTTATCTCTTAACTCTTATCTCTTATCTCTTATCTCTTATCTCTTATCTCTTATCTCTTATCTCTTATCTCTTATCTCTTATCTCTTATCTCTAATCTCTTATCTCTTATCTCTTATCTCTTATCTCTTATCTCTTATCTCTTATCTCTTCACTCTTCTTTCTTTTCTCTCTTATCTTTTCTCTTTTCTCTTCACTCTTTTTTGTTTTCTCTTTTCTCTTTACTCTTCTTTGTTTTCTCTTGACTCTTTTTTCTTTTCTCTTTTTTGTTTTCTCTTTTTTCTTTTTTTTTATTTCCCTTTTCTCTTTTCTCTTTGCTCTTTTTTTTCTCTTTTCATTTCTCTCTTTTCTCTTCTCTCTTCTCTCTTTTCTCTTTTCTCTTTTCTTTGTTCTCATTTATTTTTTCTCTTTTCTTCTTTCTTTTTGCTCTTTTATCTTTTCTTCTTTTTTTCTCTTGTTTTCTTTCTTCTCTTTCCTCTTTTTTCTTTTTTTTTCTTTTTTCTCTATTATCTTTTCACTTCTCGTTTCTCTTTTTTCTCTTTTTTCTCTTTTCTCTTGTCTCTTTTTTCTCTTTTCTCTTTTCTCTTTTCTCTTTTCTCTTTTCTCTTTTGTCTTTTTTCTTATCTCATTTCTCTTTTCTCTTTTTCTTTTCTCTTTTCTCTTTTCTCTTTTCTCTTTTCTCTTTTTTCTTTTCTCTTTTCTCTTTTCTCTTTTCTCTTTTTTTTTTTCTCTTTTCTCTTTTCTCCTTTCTTATTTCTCTTTTTTTTTCTCTTTTTTCATAATCCAAAAATTCACAAGCATCTTTTCTTTCAAGACACCAGTTTTCATTTCGCTCTAACGGCAGATTTATAAAATGTTCAAGAAAAGGGTTGTTTCATGGACGCAATCATAAATGGACTTATTGGGACGGTGAGACTCTATCAATTTTCTTATATATTTTTTGTATTGATACAGAGAATATCATACTAATATTGTGGAGAATATCATACTAATATTGTAGGTGTGCTCGACCGCTTGATACTTCTGATTTGTAACCTTTGGAGGGCTGTAAGTTACTGACAAGTTTGTTTATGATAAAGTTAAATCAGAAATAGATGTTTTAAAAAGCTCTTACTAGTGAGAAATAAAAGGCTTAATTTTAATCGTATCACCATTTGTTATTCGTTTAAATTACATTCGTCAATGTGAAGCATTATTAAATACCAAACGTCAAGATAATCCCAGTCTCAATTATTTACTCGTATACCTCAAACACTTTTCTAGTAGAGCCGCTTTTTTCGTTCCTACCTGTTTGCGCTTTTTGGGATGGCTGTGATCATGTGAGTTTCCGACACGCTTTCGGCTTCCGTGAATATTTTCGGATGGTGGTGTTTCAATGACTGATGAGGATGCATTTTCCGAATACTGCAGTGCTGTTCTCATGACATCCATGCGAAACTTAACTTTCTGTCGCAGCGGGAGAGTCTCCAACAGGGGCAACAACGAACGGAAAAACAGCATATCGTCTGATTCGCCACCCCCAAAAGAGCACAGATCTGATTCTACCCGATCCAGAATAACGTTGGCGGGGGGTGATGCTGGGACCCCAAAGGTGGCTAGGGTCAGTTTTTCTGGCATTTTTTGTACCGGAACTACTATGTCATCGTCGTCTTCGGAGCAATACTCTTGCTTAACATCATTTGTCTCATCGTCAAAAAGCGTGTCCTCCCCATTACGAGGTGATTCAAATTCGCTTGATGATTTCCATGAAGATATCTTCAAAAAATCGAGCTTCTTCTCGTATACATAGGGTCGCATATTTTTTCCCTGAGGTGTTGCTCGCAATCGAAGGGAACGGATGTAGGCATCTCTTATGTGTTTCCATTTTTTCTGTAACTCCACGACTGTAACGAAACGAAACGAAGTCTGATATCAGCTTTCAAAACTGGCAACTCTTTATTACAGAGACGCAGTATCGCGAGAGAAACGACGGTTAAAGCCTCCTCGTGCACCGTGCCTTCGGAGAAGATAAGGTGTATGTTGCTATTTTTAACAGTTGCCCTTTTAGAAAATTTACTTTTCAAGATAAAATATTTGCATGACTTTACTACAGAATGATATATATGACCATGTCTGATTGAAAAATAACCTATGGCGAATACCGTGAGGATAGCCTCCTTTATGTTTGCTTTATGCTACCTACCGTGCCGGCAATGCTAACACAGAGCGCTCCAACCATTAAATGATTGGCGACCGGCACGCGGGTTCGAATGTGTGAGTGCGAGACAGAGCAGTTCTAGAAGAGTATTTTGCACGCCGTCGCGTTTACGCTCCCAGTCGCTCTCTTCGACGTTTTGGCTTTTGACAAACAATTCAAAAATTTTAATTTTTCTATAATACTTACTTATATCAGTTCTTTCCACAGGATCCATGCAGTGTATGTTTGGAATCATTAGTTGAGCAATTTCTTCCCATTTGCGAGCGCGTGCCGTCCTGTCCCTAAACTCGGTGGAGGAGGAGTCCCACAGCAAAGTACGTTTGCGTACCGCGTCAATAAACAGTTCGGTATTAATACCTTCCATTTAATACTGATGCACACACGTTTGTTCCAGCGAGTATCAAACTTTTTAGAGAATTAAATGAACATTTTTTTCAAAAAAGACAACCCCTTTTCAGAAGGGTAGTTTCTAGTCTGCGATACACTGCGTTAGCCTGCTACGTTTTGCTGCGGTAAACAAACGTCGCGTTTGCGTACCTCGAGCGAGGTTCGTTTTGACGTTCGATAAGGCTGTGGCTCTTTTGGCGCGGATGGTGGGTGTGAAAAAGTGATGCCAAACGCGGTGGGTTTTCGGTAAGGTTTTAAAATATAAATTATGAGTATATGCTAGTAGAGTTTTTAAACATTTTGAATGATAGTCAGATAATTCGGTGGTGGCAACTAAATAGGTTCTCCCAGAGCTAAAAATAAAAATATTTTTTCAATTAATTAATAAGATGGGATAAACTCGACAATTCGTATAAAAATGACTACAAAAGGAGCTTAATCATTTGTTTGAAACCTCATGTAGTAGAACCGGGGGTAAAAATGACCACGTAAACAGTATTTGGTAACTAGTTGCACCACAAAAAGGGGTAAAGAGCACTGTTTGTTTTGTTCTAACGCACAGTTGATTCGATAAGGAACAACCTGGACAACACTATTTCTTCTGCTAAACAGCATTAAAAACGGAAAAAAAAACTTTCAAGCATTCAAGCTTTGGTGAAGATTCATCATGAAGATCTGTTTTAAAAATAAATATAATTTAACACACTAATTTGAAAAACATGCTCCTGATAAAATGCTTGATATGGAGCGAGCGGTCCCTTGAGGGGTTCGCGAGCGTTCACAGGCCTGTGTCTCCATAACCAATTTAAATTAGACTTTTGAACAATATTTTTTGACACTAAACATAGCGATTGAAATAAAAACAAATTCCTCTTTTGAAGCCGACTGATGAGGAGACCTCGTTAACGCTATCCATCATTTTTCATCACGTCCTGTATAGTTGTATGACAACATTTGAGTCTTTACGAACTAATTTCATTTTTGTCATATGACTTACATTTTAAGTCTGGACAAGGGAAATTTCTTCTAAGTCTAAAGTCACACCTTCTATTCTCGATCATTTTCGGACTCTCGCAAACTACATACATTGCCCGCTTTACTAAACTTAAAACATTTGAGTCATTTAGTTTATTTTAGTTTACATACATTCAACAGTATAGTGAAAAAAGTCGTAGTCCTGTGTCAAAAACATTGTCAAGTTTAAAAAAGGGTATGGTGAAAATATATGATGAGACAAGATTTCAAAATGAGGTAAGAAATGTACATACCTGATATATTTAAAAAAATTGAAATAAGAGAATTATTTATGTAATAATGTTTAAATAGTTTGAAAATCTTATGAACATTCATGCAAATATAAATATAATAGATAAACAAAATTACATTATGATATTATTGAGGTAATATCATACGTACACAATCCACGCAGACAAAATCGTCGTTTTAGACCTCCCCGGCACCCCACGTGCACAACCGTGGACATTGATGAAACTCCCTTCCCCGCCCTCCTTTTGTTCACGAGGACATTTCTTTACGAAAAGAGGTGCAAATCGTTTGTTTTTTCGGTTCATTAGGTTCATAAATAATTCCAGCAAAATACTAACGATAATAATTCAGCTTTAGCAGCCTATACAAGAAAAGCTATGAATGAAATGAATTTTGTCAAAATTTAGGCCAAATTTAGCCACTTTTATTAAAAAAAAGAGTTGATTTGTTGATCTCGTATTGGTTGATGCAAAAAAACTAATAACTTCTCTTAAAACCAGAGAAGAAACCTGAATCGTCTATAATAAACTAAAAGGAATATAATCATAATTTATGCCTTCGATGATTGCTAACACTTCTAAACGCGAGAAAATAATACAACAAACTCTGAAATCTATTATAAATGACTTCTAGCAAAACGAAATTTGGAAGCCAAATAGAGAATAGTCAAAACGAAATTCGAACAATCATTCAGAGCCAATCAGGAAAAGGCCAAAAGTTACTATCAAAAAATTTTCACAAATTAGCCTCAAAAACTTTGAAACGTTTTTAAGAGGTAGAAAGAAAGCATACACAAGTTTATTTCGAAAAATTTTCCCAAAATCCGGTAGAAGTCGAAAAGAAAAAAAGATTTAATATAACTTTAAGTAACACGTTGAGAGAAAAAAGAAACAAAAGTTCTAAAAACTTGTCTGTAAATTTTG